>NW_020837953.1:21919751-22099509 GCF_003676395.1 Aethalodelphis obliquidens | reverse complement strand
TTTTTTGTGGTACGCGGGCCTCTCACTGTTGTGGCCTCTCCCGTTGCAGAGCACAGGCTCCGGACGCGCAGGCTTAGCGGCCATGGCTCACGGGCCCAGCCGCCCCGCGGCATGTGGGATCTCTCTGGACCGGGGCACGAACCCGCGTCCCCTGCGTCGGCAGGCGGACTGTCAACCACTGTGCCACCAGGGAAGCCCCCTAATCTCCTCTTCTTATGGGACGCCGGTCATGTTGGATTAGGACACAGGTTAATGATCTAATTCTACCTTAATCTCCTCTTTAAAGACCCTATCTCCAAATATATAGTCACATTCTGAGGTACTGGGGGTTAGGACTTCAACATATGAATTTCTGGGGACACAACTCAGCCTATAACACTGTGTAACAAAATTACGTCCAAACTTAACAGCTTAAAACAGCAATTTTATTATTCTCATAGATTCTGTGGGTTAGGATGTTGGGCAGGACATGCAGGTCTGACTTATCTCTGCTGCATGATATCTGGGGCCTCAGTTAGGACAACTCAAAGGCTGGAGGCCAGAATCCTCTGAAGGCTCATTCAATCACCGGTCTAGCCTGGGGTCTGGGATGCCACAGCCTGGGATTGGGACTGGAATGACTTTTCCATGTACCTGGGCTTCCTGTCAGCATGGTGGCCTTTGGGGAGTTGGGCTTCTTACCTGGTAGCTCATGGTCCTGAGAGCAAATGTTCTCTCAGTGAAAAGTGAAAAGGTGGAACTGCATCACGTTTTAGGATCCAGCCTTAGGGTCCTACAGCATCACTTCCCTTTTATTCTATTGGTCGATGCAGTCACAAGCCCACCTGGATGCAAGGGGAGGGGAATTAGACTCCACACCCTTGTGATGGGGCAGTGACAAGGTCACCCTGGAGAAGAACATGTGGGAGGTGGAACATTCTTGTGGCCATCTTTTTAGAAAATGCAACTGGCCACGACTGAGCTAAATAGAATTCAAAGGGACACTTTGCAATCACTCTTACAGGACATGTCAAAGTGGGTTGCAGTCAGGGGAGAACAGTGTTTTTTCTCTTGTTTTCCTTGGAACATTATTTTGCACATTTACATGTTTTGGGGATCAGTGCCTTTAATCTTCATGTTTATCTGTCATAATGACCACGTGTATCAGCCACTAGCTGTGTGGCTTTGGAGGTCAATGAAGTATTCGTCATAGAGCACTCAACACAGGGCCCGAAGCCTGGTAAATACCCATGATTTTGAGTTCCCTATGGGTTGAGCATTTAGAATCATCTGTTTAATCAGCGTGCATTTCTCCAGGGCCTTCAGGGGGCCCATACTTTGTTTAGAAACAGATCTATCACTAACACAGTAAACAGTACTTGTGGATTTTGTCATTCAGCAAACACTGTCATTGTTCAGTCATTCAACAAATGCTCTTCTGGGATCCACCCTGGGGAAAACAGGGACTCTTGGCAGAGAGAGCTGCTCTCCAGCTAACCGTGCTCAACCTGCATCGGGCAGAATTCTAATAGCCTCCACGTGTTTCATTTTGCTCATTACAACAACATTATATTTTAAAGCTTGTCTTTCTAACTCTCCTATGTTTCTTTCAGACTGTGCTCCTGCTATATGACTCCAGTTTCTCTAACCATTAGGAAAGTATTATAGTTACTGGAGATTCATCTATCATTTTATGAGTCTCTTTCAAGAGAGGAAATAACAGGTTGTTTCGAGTGCGAAGTGACGGCTCACAAAGCCCCGTGGAACAGGCGTCTTGCTCCCGGGGGACCAGCCAAGCGGTGTTTATCTTTGACACAATAAGCAAAAGATCAGACATGATTACAACAAATGGCAGAGTCAACAATCCATTCGCAGCAAAGGGCACCTGCCCAAATGCTGGAAATTGGATCCACACACAGCTGCCGATTCCAGACCGTGGCCCTGATTGCTCCATCACGCCTCTGCAGGATGCAGCGGGCGGCAGGATGCGAGCTCACCCCATCTCTGCATTGGCAGGAGGGCCCCAAATCTGTATCCCTTCAGGGGATCTCCTTGCCCTTAGGCCCAAGTCCAGCCTCCTTTCCCCGACTCAAAAAGCCCTCATGACCTTGGTCCACTGCTTTGTCCCCGTTGCCTAGAACTATGTCTGGCATAGACCAGACACTCAGTAAATATTTGCTGGTAGAGGGAGTGAATGGTCTGGCCCCTGCCTACCTCTCCAGTGCCATCTCTTGCTTTCTTCTCCCTATACTCTTCTCTGAATTTCTTTTAGTTCCTAAAATATAGCATGCTTTGTTTTCTCCGACCTTTGTACATCCCGCCTCCTCTGCTGGGACCCCCCTCCTCTACCTCTTCCTGGTTGATTCCATATCCCCTTTAGGTCTCAGCTCAGGTGCCCCTTCTTCCAAAAAGCCTTCCCTGAGTGCGCTGCTCCCAGACCCACCCACCCTAATGGCAGTTTATCTAGCATATTCTTTCTGGTAGCCCCTTGTCTATGTTCCCCACTGGGACGTAAGCTCTTGGAGGGCGGCAATGGTGTCTGTTCACTGCCAGACGCCAAAGACTCGTGCCCCCCTTCCATAGCACAGAGCTTCTTTGGGGAAGCAGCTGCCCAGATAGGGGCTGCACATCCCAACCTTCCATCCGTGTAACTACCTTTGGCAGTGGGACGTGAGTGGAAGTGATATGTGTCCCTTCTGAACAAAAGTGGTTAAGCAGGGGGCATCCAATCCTTTACATCCTCTCTCTTCCCTCATTCTTCCACCAGCTGCAAAGGATCTAGTGAAGGACTCTGAGGAGGCACTAGACAGATGCACCCTGAATTCCTGAGCCCCCCAGGAGAGATGACCAAAGGGAATGTTTGCATTGGACTTCGCATGAATGTGACATAAGCTCTTTCTGGGTTAAGACACTAATATTTTGGGGATGCTTATTTTAGCAGCAAGCATTAGTTGACTAATTTAATGCTTTGCCTCAACACGTATTATTTTTTTATTTAGTTTAAATTTAATTTTATTTTTTAATTGAAATATAGTTGATATACAATGTTTTGTTAGTTTCAGGTGTACAGCAAAGTGATTCACTTATACATATATGTGTATATGTCTATTCTTTTTTAGATTATTTTCCCTTATAAGTTATTACAAAATATTGACTAGAGTTCCCTGTGCTATACAGTAGGTCCTTGTTCGTTATCTATTTTATACATAGTAGTGTGTATATGTTAACCCCAAACTCCTAATTTATCCCTCCCCGCCCCCCCGTTTTCCCCTTTAGTAACCATAAGCTTGTTTTCTATGTCTGTGGGCCTATTTGTTTTGTATATAAGTTCATTTGTATCATTTCCTTTAGATTCCACATGTAAGGGATATCATATAATATTTGTCTTTCTGTTTCTGACTGACTTAGTATGATAATCTCTAGGGCCAACCATGTTGCTGCAAATGGCATTATTTCATTCTTTTTTATGGCTGAGTAATATTCCATTGTATATATACCACATCTTCTTTATCCAGTCAACTGTCAATGGACATTTAGGTTGCTTCCACGTCTTGGCTTCAACATGTATTTGTTAAAACTAGAGTTTCCTGGCCACACAGCCTCATACCATGTCTGCACAGCGCCCCCACCCTACCCCCAGGCCCAGCAGTTCCTGGGAATCCACAGTCTGGCTGTGGAGAGGAGTTTGGGAATCAGTTCACATCATCATGAAAAGCATCAATTTGTTAGACTAAATGGACTGAGACGTGTACCATTAGACAACATAAAGAATCTTTGCTCATGGACAGAAATGACGTTATTCAATACAAGCCATCTTAATTAAAGAAGACCAATAGTAGTCTTTGTTTTTGTTTTGTTTGTTCGTTTGTTTTTTTGCGGTACGCGGGCCTCTCACTGTTGCGGCATCTCCCGTTGCAGAGCACAGACTCCGGACGCGCAGGCTCAGCTCAGCGGCCATGTCTCACGGGCCCAGCCGCTCCGCGGCATATGGGATCTTCCCAGACCGGGGCACGAACCCGTGTCCCCTGCATCGACAGGTGGACTCTCAACCACTGCGCCACCGGGGAAGCCCTAGAGTAGCCTTTGATATAGCACATTAGATAGGGTAAGCGTTACTCTCTCTCTCCACCGATGTCCCATTAAGTCCTGTAGATTCCACCTCTGGCTTTCCCATTTGTCCTCTCTCTCCACTGCCCAGCCATGGGTTAGTCCCTCTCATCTCTCAACAGAACCACCCAAAAGCCTCTGGACTGGCCTTCTCCTCTCCACATTCAGAGGAGAGGAGTTTACCATCCCCTACATCAGGGGTCCCCAACTGCCGGTACCAGTCCGTGGACTGTTAGGAACTGGGCCATACAGCAGGAGGTGAGCGGCGGGTGAGTGAGCGAAGCTTCATCTGCCGCTCCCCATCACTTGAGCTTCGCATCACCGCCTGAACCATCCCCCCACCCCACCCCCATCCGTGGAAAAAATTGTCTTCCATGAAACCTGTCCCTGGTGCCAAAAAGGTTGGGGACCACTGCCCTACATCACAGCCATATGGTTCTTCTAAGACCCAGAACTGACCTCTTGGCCACCCGTTGCTTTCAGCGGAAACCACACTCCATACCTAACATTCAAGACCCTTCAAGGTATGACTTCTGCTTCTCTCTCCCACCTTATCTCCCCTGAGTCTCTATCCACACAATGTTTCAGAGAATCTAAGCTCCTCTTCTCCCATTTGTGCCCTGGGCATTTTTGCATCTGTGGTTTTCCTTCCATCAATGCATGGCCAATCTTCAAATTTCCACCCAAATGCCACCTTTTCCAGGGAGCCTACCTGGATTGTTCTCTAAAATCCCACAGCCACTTAGGACCTCTCTTAGCCTGGGTGTCCCTGAAAGCAGAGCCTGAAGAACAGTCTTGGGTGTGTTTATTTGGAAAGTGGTGCCAGAGAGCAGGTGCGAGGGTTCAGGGCAGTGAAATGCAGAATGAGGAGAACCATACAGGGACGGGTTGCTGAATCGGCCACCATTCCAGGCCTTAAGGAGTTAGTCTTAAGGTTGTCTGTCTGGGGGAATGAAAGGAAGCCCCATAGGTATTAACTACTTCCCCTGCCGGGTGGCACACGTGTGTCCCGAGCGGGTTCCCTCCGTTACGTCTCCCTGTGACGTCAGAGAAGGCCAGGGCAGGAAGTGAGAGACAAGGGTCGCGGCCTCACACCTGGCTCTGTCAGATTACACCTGCGGGAAGCTGGTCAAAGCCTGTGCACACTGGTCACTCAGAGCTGGCTGGCCTGACAGGACTGCCGAGACGTTGTGAAGTGGCACTTGAGAAGTGTCCAGCACATGACCCTTCTTTCAGCCTACCTGCTAGGACAGTTTTTACGTACATATCGTTTTGTGTAATCTGGGGAGTCTTTGAAGATAAGAAATGTATTTTATCCCCAATATCCAGCATGGGTCTTGATCCATATTTGGGCTCAAACACACTGAGTAAATGAATGAGAAGGTTCAAATGATTGTTTTTCTCTACAGAGGAAAAACCTATAACACCCAAAGAAAATCCTCCTTCAATGTGAATTTCAAAAGAGTGGGGAGCAGGGTAGCTATATCCAGAGAAAACCCTGAACAAAATAACAATAACTATAATAATAATAAACAATAGTAATAATAATAATAATAGCTGGTATTTACTTGGTCCTTATTACATGCCAAGTGGCTTAAGGACCACTTAAGCCACTTGGCATGTAATAAGGACCAAGTGTGTGTTTCCTCGAAACTTACAACAGCCAAATAAAGTATTATTATTATGATTCACATTCTAAAGATGGAGAAATAGAGGCAGACAGCAGTTAAATAACTTGCTCAAGGTCCCATGGTCATGAGTAGTAGGGCTGGGGTTTGGACCTGGGTAGTAGTTTGATGCCCCTATCTGGGCGCACACCCACCACAGGGTAAGGTGGCTGCCTGGAACGTCCTTACAACCCAGACCCTGGAAATTGGGAGGGGCAGGGATTTGTTAGTGTTTATTTTTGCTAAAGGTCCTGATAAAAGCGTGCAGATGTATGTTACATTTTTATTAGGTCCTGTGTCTGCCCACAGGGTAGGGACAAAGTGTGGGATTTTATCTTCTAAGTGTTTGCCTTTCTCTCTCTCTTTGTCTTTCTCTCTTTTCTTGCAAACCAGTAAGGAAAAGAGCAAAATGATTTAAATAATAGTCAAAGGATGTTAACAGAGATGAAATACAAACAATCGATAAGGAAATAAAAGTTTTACTTTACTTATAAACAAAGAAATATAAGTTAAGACAATAATATGCCTTTTTCCCCTGTAACAAAAGCAGACTGCTTATTTTCCTAGTGTGTGATTGTAGCCTGGGTTGGCGAAGCCCCAAAGAACAGTTTCTCTCATTCACTGCTGGTGAGTCTTTCCAGGGGTAATTTGGCAATATGAGTCAGAAGCCTTAAAAATTTGTGGGTGCTTTGATCCAGTGGTCCCTTCTGGAACAGATCCTAAAGAAACAGTCAAGGATGTACACAGAGATTTAATTAGAAGTGTATTTACCAAAACATTGTTGATGGTACTGAAAAAGTGAAAGCTATTTGTAGCTAACTATCAGGCTGGTTACACATCACAATGGATTGCTAGGTAGTCATTAAAAATGATACAGGCAGACCTCAGAGATATTGTTGGTTCCATTCCAGACCAACGCAGTAAAGTGAATACAGCAATAAAGCATGTCACGTGACCTTTTTCCCATCTCTCCGTGCACATAAAAGTTATATTTATCTATAATATAGTCTAATAAGTGTGCAATAGCATTACATCTAAAAAACAATGTACATACCTTAATTTAAAAACACTTTATTGCTAAAAAATGCTATCTGAGCCTTCAGTGCATTGTAATCTTTTTGCAATAGTAACGTCAAAGATCACTGATCACAGATCACCATAACAAATATAATAATAAAGAAAAAGTTTGAAATATTGCGAGAATTAGCAACATATGATACAGAGACACAAAGTGAGCAAATGCTATTGGGAAAATGGTGCCAATAGTCTTGCTGAACACAGGGTTGACACACAACTTCAATTTGTAAAAAAACGCAATATCTGCGAAGCGCAATAAAGTACAATAAAATGAGGTATACGCCTGTAATATTCAATAGCATGGAAAGATGTATGTGATAAAGTGTTACATGAGAAAAGGCAGGCCCAAAACAGATGAAGTACTGGAGGCAATAAGCCATGTACATAAACTCAAACATGAGGGCTCAGAAAGACTCCAATCGGCCTAGTACCATAGGAGAAAGAAAGCACAGACTCCAGAACCCCAGCTGGATTCAAACCCCAGCTCTGATAAAAACTATGTGGGGCTTCCCTGGTGGCACAGTGGTTGAGAGTCCGCCTGCCGATGCAGCGGACGCGGGTTCGTGCCCCGGTCCGGGAAGATCCCACGTGCCGCAGAGCGGCTGGGCCCGTGAGCCATGGCCGCTGAGCCTGCGCGTCCGGAGCCTGTGCTCCGCAACGGGAGAGGCCACAACAGTGAGCGGCCCGCGTACCACAAAACAAACAAACAAAAAAACAAAACTAGCTACGTGAGCTTGGATAAGTGCCTCCACCTCTCTGTGCTTTAGTTTTCTCATCCGTAAAATGGGGATTCATAATAGCACCCACTGAAATAAGTCAGCATATGTAAAGTGCTTAGAAGTGTGCCTGGCATCTAGTAAGCAAGATGTGAGAGTTTGTTAAGCAAAAATGTGCAGTGTAATATCAGAAATATAAGGTCTGTGGAGAGAGAAGTTCATTGCAGAACATGGGGGCCGCCTCAGAGAGGTGGGGGCTGCCTCAGAGAGGTGGGGCACCTGTTTGGGTCTTGAGTGACATGAGGGACTTCCAGAGGTGGAGAAGGAACAGGTTGAAGGTGCTCCTTCCACAGCTTTCCCTAGGAGGCCAGCTTTGAGGCTCACCCGAAGGAAGGCTGGGAAGTGCCTCTCCACGGAACCGCAGTGGGCCCTGGGATGCACATGGCTGTTGGGAAACCGTGAGCCACAGGGAAGTTGGCTTTTGGTCTGGAGTAACTCCACTCTGCTGCCTGGGCCAGGGTTTTTCTTTGCCTGTTTGTGCACTGCGTTTCCAGTTTTGCTGAATGGAGCAGTCTTGCAAGGCATGTTCTAGGACAGAAGGTTAAACCTTGTTTTAAGAAACTATACACGCTTTTTAAAGACGTGAATTTTATTAACTACAATAGTTATGTCTTACCAGAGTTTCTGCTGAGCCAAAGTTTTGGAATTACATTTATCTTACAGAATTCTTAGATTTCAGAGCCTAGAGTGACCATTCAAATCATACAATTGATAGATGGAGAGATGATAGCGAGAGCCTGGGAAGTCCTACCCAGGAGGTCATGACAGAACTAGGCCAGGGTGCAAGGGTTGAGTATGTGAGGGCAAAGCTATTATTCAGGTGCTGGAGTCAGGGGAAGTGAAAGGAGGCAGATTTTAACTTGACATGGAGAATACAATTTAATAGGCAAACCTGTCCAGAACTGAAGTGGGCTACCTGGAGGTAGTGAGCTCCCCATCAGTGGGGGCATGTAAATCGAGACTGGAGGACTCTTGCGAAATGATACAGCTAGATTAATTTACTTCTGAGTTTGCTTTTGATTCTGAGATTCTGTTGTGCCATGATATTTCATCATTTAAAAAAAATCAATCATTTTAACAAAATATTTCAAACATGCAGATTTGAAGATGAAAATAATTTGTGACACTCATAGCTCACCATTCAGAATTAAGAGGTTAATATTTTGCTGTATTTGTTGTAGTCCTCTCTTCTTTTCCTAAGGAAGAAAAATCACAGATGCATCTAGTCTCCACCTTCTCCTTCCTCCACAGAGGTAACCATTAGCCTAAAGGTGATTTTTTGAAAAAATCACTCCATACCAGTTTTCATACATTTAATGCATATATATGTAACCATAAACAACATGTAGCATTGTTTTTTGTGGTCTTACAATTAACCCCAACTGTATCATACTGACTGTGCTCTTTTGCAACTGATTTTTTCATTGAATGTTATGTTTTTGAGACTTAACCATGTCGATGCATGAAAATTCAGTGCATTCATTTCAGCAGCTATATAACAGTTCACTGTGTGAATGAACTGCACCTGGTTTATTTATTCTCTCTTCATGTACGTTTAAGTTGCTTCCTAATTTTTCTCTATCAAAATATCTAAAGGTGGAATTGCTGGATCATGTTATGTGTACATCTTCAACTTTATCAGATATGAACAATTTCCTCTTCAACGTGATCTGCCCATTTAGAGCCTCACCAACAGTGAGAGTTCCTTCTTCCTCCATCCTCCAAAATATGCGGTTTTATCAACCATTTTGATTTTTGCCTATCTGCCAAGCATGGAAAGTTATCTCAGCGTTACATTTACTTTTCTTTCTCTCTCCCTCCCTGAGTTCCCACATAACACTTACTAGGCCCTGCAGACATCTTTGTCTGTTCTTGACTTTAATCTTTTAATACTTCCAACATTTCACCATGATGTACGATATTTGTTATTGGTTTTGGTAGATAACTCTTATCAGCTTAAGGTTTCCTTCCTAGCTTGTTAAGAGGTTTTTTAAAAATCATGAATTAGCATTGTTGAATTTTATCAAAAGCTTTTTCTAAATCTATTGACATGATCATGTGGTTTTTCTACTTTAATTTGTGAATCTGGTGAATTAAAATGATAGACTTTCTTTTTGCTTCGGTTCTTTTTAAAACGAGTGAAATATTTCAGATATAATTGAAGCTCTGTGTGTCCCTCATGGATCTCATTTTTTTGCCTTCCTCCCCCGAGGCAAATACCACCCTAAATACAGTGTTTATCATTCTCATGCATATTTTCATATGATCGCTACATATGTATGTATCATAAACAATATGTGGTGTTGTTTTGCATGTTTTCAAAGTTTATATAAAATGTGTCTTACTATGAATATCCTACAATTGGCTTTTCCATTTTGATACTTGAAGCTCTAGTTCATCAAGTTGCTATGTGATATTGCCTTGTGTTACTATACTACAATTTATTCCTTCTTTTGTTTCAGAACGCTAAAGTTGTTTCTAATTTTTAGCTATTGCAAACATTGGCACAGATAGATATTCTTAAAAAGGACTTGTTCTGCACAATGCAAAGCTGCCTTGTTGGGCCATAGGATGTGACCTTCTTCAGTGTTGGACAAATTGCTTCCCCAAACACACTCCCAGAAGTATAAGTGGCTCTGTTTTCCCATATACTCTCCAATACTTGGTGTTGTCAGGCTTTTAATATGTTTGCTGGTCTAATGGCTGTGAAATGACATTTCATCATTGTTTTAATTAATTTGAGTTTCCCCAATTTATTACTGATGTTGAGAATCATATATGCAAATATAATATATATGTGTATATATAGACTATCGAATGTCTATCGAATATCTATTATCTATCTATCCATCTGTCTAATCTATCTATATCTCTCTGCCTCTCTCTGTCTACCACCACAAGTTGTTCATATGTTCATATCTTTTGCCCTTTTTCTTATTGATTTAAAGGTTTAAAAATACATGTGTTTCTAATATGTATAAAATAGATAACTAATAAGAACCTGCTGTATAAAAAAAATAAATTAATTAAATTAAATTAAAAAAAATATGTGTGTGTTGGGCTTCCCTGGTGGCGCAGTGGTTGAGAGTCTGCCTGCCGATGCAGGGGACACGGGTTGGTGCCCCGGTCCGGGAAGATACCACATGCCGCGGAGCAGCTGGGCCTGTGAGCCATGGCCGCTGGGCCTGCACGTCCGGAGCCTGTGCTCCGCAACGGGAGAGACCACAACAGTGGGAGGCCCGCGTACCGCAAAAAAAAAAAAAAAAAGTGTGTGTTTATTCTGAATGCTAATCATTTATTGGTCACATGCGTTACAAAGATATTCTCCTCGTTTGTGGCTTGAGCTTAAGACATGAATAGCCACTATAATCACAAAGTGAACACTCATGGAAATTACCACTCGATTTAAGAAGTAGAAAGTTGCCAGCTCCAGAAATCCCTCTCATCCCTTCCTAATAACGTTTACTATCCCTCTCCTGGATGTAACCACTGTCGATTTTTATATATCACATTCTTCCTTCTTTATATAGTTTAGCTACTTATATAGGCATCCCAAAACACTATAAATTAGTGTTGTTCGCTATGAACTTTATGTAAGTGAAATCATTTTGCAGTTTTTCTTTTATGTCTTTTTTTTTTTTCGGTACGCGGGCCTCTCACTGTTGTGGCCTCTCCCGCTGCGGAGCACAGGCTCTGGACGCGCAGGCCCAGCGGCCATGGCTCACGGGCGCAGCCGCTCCGCGGCATGTGGGATCTTCCCGGACCGGGGCACGAACCCATGTCCCCTGCATCGGCAGGCGGACTCGCAACCACTGCGCCACCAGGGAAGCGCTTCTTTTATGTCTTGTTTCTTTGACTCAACATGTGTTTGTAAGATTAATCCTTGTGATGTATAGTTGGCTATAGTTCCTCGTTTTCTCTGCTGATGGTATTTTATCAAATGAACATTCCACAATTTATCCATCTTACAGTTGGTTTTTTCCCTCCAGTTTTTGAATATTTCAAACAATATCACTATGAATGTTCTTGTACACATCTTTTGGTGCATACATATAAGAGGTTCTCCAGAGACCATATCTAAGAGAGGAATTTCTCAGTCGTCAGGTGTGCATATCTTTAGCTTTATTAGAGTGCCAAACTATTTTCCAAAGTGGCTGTTGGAGCTTGTCTTTCATTTTGCTTATGGTAGCTATTGTTGAACAAAGTTTTTAATTACAAAACAGTCAAATTTATCAATATTTATCTTTTCTTACAGTGCTTTAAGAAATCCTTTTCTACCCTGAAGACACTTCTCTAATATTTTTTCCCCTGGATGTTTTAAAGACTTGCCTTTTCTGTTTAGGTTTTTAATCTACCTGGAAATAGTTTCTGTGTTTGATGAAAATGTAGGCATCTAAGGATCGCTACTTGTCTCAGTGCCATTTATTGAAGAATTCATCATTTTCCTATTGACTTGTGACATCACCTTTGTCATATAACAAGTTTCCATTTAAGAGTGGATCTTTTTATTGAGAAGAGTTTACTTTTGTTGATTATTTTATTTTTTTAGTGGCTTCATTTATTCAGGTTTCCTATCTTCTTGAGCTAATTTTGATAATTTATACTTTCTAGAAATAGGAAATTTCTTTAGGCTTTCAAATTTAAAAATATAAAGCTGATCACATTATACTCTGATATTTAAGTCTCTAATTTGATTATATCCTCTATTCCTAATTTTGGATATTTATGCCTTTTCTCTGTTGCCTTGTTCAGTTTTGCTGGAAGTCTATTTTATTAGTTTAAAAAAACTTTTTTAAGAGCAATAGCTTTTGTTCTTGTTGATCTTTTTTTTAAAAAAAATTTATTTACTTATGTATTTTTGGCTACACTGGGTCTTTGTTGCTGCACGCAGACTTTCTCTAGTTGTGGTGAGTGGGGGGCTACTCTTTGTTGCGGTGCGCGGGCTTCTCTTTGCAGTGGCTTCTCTTGTTGCGGAGCACAGGCTCTAGGCGCGCAGGCTTCAGTAGTTGTGGCACGTGGGCTCAGTAGTTGTGGCTAGTGGGCTCTAGAGCACAGGCTCAGTAGTTGTGACACATGGGCTTAGTTGCTCTGCAGCATGTGGGATCTTCCCGGACCAGGGCTCAAACCCATGTTCCCTGTATTGGCAGGCAGATTCTTAACAACTGCGCCACCAAGGAAGTCCAGATCTTTTTAAAAAATTGTTTTCTATCTTTTATTTTGTTAATTGCTACTCAATTTTAATATTTCCTTTTTTGTATCTCATTTCTGTTTCTGACCTTTTTATGGGTTCTTGAGTGGAGCAATGCTCATTTATTTTCTTTCTCTTATTTAAGTAGTACATCTGCAGTTACAAAGTCCCTTCTAAGTACCCTTCTAGCTACATATTTTAATATGCAACCTTTAGATGCATATTGTAAATATTCTGTAATTTCTATTACTTCCTCTTCAAAATGAGTTATTTAGAAATGTATTTTAAAGTTTCCAACAAGTTTGGTTTTTTTCGAATTAACTTTTATGGTTGCTTTCTAATTTAGTTTTATTGTCACAAGAGAAAATGGTCTATATGATATTGATTCTTTGGTATTTGTTGGGATTTCCTCTGTGTCCTACTGTTATACGTGGTCACTTTTTGTAAATGATTTATATGTACTAGGAAAGAATGCATTTTCTCTATTTACTGGTTGAAGGCTCTGTCTACATTTATTAGAAAACGTGTTGACTTAGTTGTTCAAAAATTTTCATATGTTAATATTTTGTCTGCTTGATATATAGTTTTTAATTGAAGCTTGTTAAAATCTCTGTGTTTCTATATTGCTCATTTTTTTCTTTGTAATTCTGTTTCTACGTTGTATATTTTGAAGTAATTTCGTTAGGTGCCTATAAATTCATTATTGCTTTGTTTCCTTGGTGGATTGTTTCATTTAAACAATAGGTAATATATAATTATATATTAGTTTCTTTAAATAATATAATATACAATTATGATTATATATTAAAATATATTATATTTCTACTTAATGTATAAAATATATATTATATTGTTTTCTATATTTTATTTCCTTGGTGGATTGTTTTCTCTAAATGATATATAATCATAATTATATATATGATATATACAAAATATAAATTATACAATACATCGTACCTTAACTTTTATTTTGATATTAGTTTTGCTGCACCATTTTTTTGTTGTTGCTGTTGGTAATTACGTGGTGTACCTTTCCTATGCCTTCATTTTGATATTTCTAACTAATTTCATTTCTGGAATGTCTCTTGTAGGCATTTTGCTGGATTTAAATGTAGTCTTATAACCTATTTTATTAAGTAGACTTTGCTTTTTCTCATGTTTGTTTTAATAACAGTGCCTAAAGCAATTCTGAGTCATTAAGGGAGAGAGAAAAGGGGGACAGGGCAGGGAGAATGGAAAGCAGATGTAAGGGCTTCACAACAAGTCATGAAGCAATGCTAATGCTGGACAGGTACACTTGCTTGGCCTCTTGGTACATTTTCACACATGATAGATAGACATAGATAGACAGTAAACTGAGGAGAAGAAAGTAGAAGGAATTTATCTGCTGGTTCCTTCCTATCTCCTGTCTGTAATTCATCAAAGTTTACTCCTTAGGGATCTAGCTCACCTGAACTTCCAGTTGAGTTACCTAGTCCGTGCACTGTGGCATAAAATGTCAGCTGTGTGGGGGAAGGCAGACAATGGGCAGTAGCTTCTGGCCACAGGGCCACACAGAGCTGCCTGTCACTTGGCAGTAGTTGCAGCAAAGCAAGAAGCTGAGTGTCTGGGAGACAGGTGAGGCCAAGAAAATTTGAGGATGTGCACAAGATGCATCTCATACAAGGTCCATTTTGGCCACTTATACATTTGTGCTTATTTTTTTTTACCACCTTATTGAGAGTTTTCTGTTTTCTGGTTTTTGTTTCATTTTTTCCCCTCCTTTTCCTGCCTTCTGTTGAACAGAAAAAGTTTTCTTTATTTCTCCCCACCTCCATACCGTTTCCTCCTGTTTGGCAGTTTGGAAAATAGACTGTATTTTTACAGTGGTTACCCCTGAATTTGTACATAATTATATGAGTAGACTTAAGTACACATTTTTCTAACAGATTTAAAAGTCATTCAATATCTCTACCCTCTTCCAAAACATGGCACAGACTTTAACCCACTATAACTGCTAACTGAACACCCCTTTCATTTGGTTATTTTTTCTAATTATGGTTTTACCTATTATTAACAAAATAATTGTCTCTTTTTCAGTTAATAGTGAATTAAATTTACTGACGTACTTTATTTCCTAGTTCATTAGCTTCCCTCTAAACTCACTCGTCTTCTTGCTGAAGTATATCCTCTAACTGTTCTTTTTTTTGTTTGTTTATTTGTTTAACAGATCTTATCTTTGTAGGAGTTTAGGTTTACAGAAAAAATTGAAAAGCTAGTTTAGAGATTTCTCCTATACCTTGTAAGTTTCCCCTATAATCAACATGTCACATTAGTATGATACTTTTTTTTTTCTTTTTTCTTTTTTTTTTTGCGGTACACGGGCCTCTCGCTGCTGTGGCCTCTCCCGTTGCGGAGCACAGGCTCCGGATGCACAGGCTCAGTGTCCATGTCTCATGGGCCCAGCCGCTCGGCGGCATGTGGGATCTTCCTGGACGGGGGCACGAACTCGCGTCCCCTGCATCGGCAGGCGGACTCTCAACCACTGTGCCACCAGGGAAGCCCTCTTACTTGATAAATTTGTGCTTTGTTCAGATTTCCTTGGTTTTTACCTAATGTGCTTTTTTCTGGACTTTCTATCCATCTGTGACACCATGTTACATTTAGTCATTTAGTCATCACGTCTCCTTAGGATCCTCTTAGCTTCAGCATTTTCTCAGAGTTTTCTTATTTTTGATGCTTGGGATAGTTTTGAGGAGTACTGGTTTAGTATTTTGTAGCATGCTCCACTCTAGGAATTTATCTGATATTTTTCTATGATAAGACTGGTGTTATGGCTTACTGAAAGAAGATCATAGAGGTAAAGTGTCATTTTCATTGCAACATATCAAGGGTACATAATGTACTATCAACATGATTTATGACTGTTGAAGTCGGCCTTGGTCACCTGACTGAGAGTGTTTGTCAGGTTTTTCCACTGTAAAGTTTACTCTCCCTGCCACTGTGCCCCTTTTATATCCTACTCTTTGGAAGGAAGTCACCATGTGCAGCCTACATATAAGGAGTGGGGCATTATGCTCCCTTTCCTTGAAGGCAGAGTATCTATATATATTATTTGGGATTTTTCTGTGTGGAAGATTTCTCTCTTCTCAATCATTTATTAACTAATTCAGTCATTTATTTATATAAGTATAAAGTCATGGATATTAACTTTATACTTTGGGTTATAAGCCAAAACTACTTTATTTTCTTGCTCAAATTATTCCAGCATCGGTGCCACTGGGAGCTTTTGATTGGCTTTGGTGCTCCTTTGAAACATCTCCATCAATATGTTTTTTTTTTTCCAATACTTTCTTACTTTGTGGCACTACAAGAAGCTCCAGGATCATCTTATATATTTCCTGCCTCAGTCCTAGAATCAGTTGTTTCTTCAAGGATCCCTGCTTCCTTTTATTGAAGAATGGTATCAGAAACCAAGATCTGGTCTTTAGCTATGCTTGTTGCTACTGAGGTGTCATTTCTTTCAGGCCCTCTCAGCTGATAGAGCAAAAATTACGTGTTTATTCTAACCCGTGTATATACACATATCTGTAAATATTTCTGTAAATAACTATTTGTACCTTTATTAGTATAAAGCTAACCCTGAGTCCGTACTGATGTTGCCAACACAGATCCTTGTATTATTCTGGCCTCTTTCTCTCATCTGTAATTGTCCACCCCAATAGTGAGAAACCTGGCTCCCAACATACACCATCCATTTGATTTGATTTGAAGGAAATCAAAGAAGATCTACATAAATGGAGAGGTATTCCATGTTCATGGATAGCAAGACCCCAAATTGTTAAGATGTCAATTCTTTCCAACTTGATCTATAGATTCAACATAATACTAATCAAAATCCAAAGAGCTATTTTGTGGATATTGACAACCTGAGTCTAAACTTTATATGGAAAGAATAACCAACACATGAAGAAGAACAGTTGCAGGACTGGCACTACCCAATTTTAAGACTTACTATAAATGTATTTAATCAAGACAGGATAGCATTAATGAAAGAAGAGATACATAGATTGATGGAACAGATATGGAATTGTTCAATTCCAATATATATGTATAGTGATATTAGAATTTTTAACCCATACCCCCATGGGAAACAGCAACTTTATCAAGTAGAGTGCTTAAATGAAGTTACTTTTGCCTTTAGTCTTATAGCATCTACTGATTTCCAAAGTTACTTAGGTCAACACCTTGTCCCCCCACCTCTTTCAGTGAGGTTGCTTCATACATTTGTACTACTGTTAGAGTCTCTTGTCATAGTTTTCATTCCTTCCTGAGATCCCTGACTTCCTCCTAATTGACTTTTTTAAAAAACTGCATACATTAAGATTCACTCATGCTGTAAAGTTTTTTAGATTTGACAAATGCATATTGTCCTCTATCCACCATTACAGTATCATATAATATGCTTTCACTACTCTAAAATATCCACTGTGCTTCGTTTATTCATGGCTCTCCCTCCCCTGTCCCCAAGCCCCTGACAACCATTGATCATTTTACCATCTCTATAATTTTGCCTTTTCCAGAATGTCATATAATTGGAATCACAAATATGTAGCCTTTTCATACTGTCTTCTTTCATTTAGCAACGTGTATTCAAGGTTCCTCCAAGTCATTTTGTGGCTTAATAGCTTATTTCTTTTTTATTGCTAAATAATATTTCACTGTATGGATGTACCACAGTTTGTTTAACCATTCACCAATTGAAGGATATCTTGGTTGCTTCCAGTTTTTGGAGATTATGAAAAACTGCTATAAACCTTCACACGCAGGTTTTTGTGTAAACATAAATTTTCAAATCAATTCAGTAAATAACCAGGAGTGTGATTGCTGGATTATTTAGTCAGGCAATGTTTAGCTTTGTAAGAGACTGCCAAACTGTCTTCCAAAGTGATCGTACCCTTTGGCATTCCCACTATCACAGGATGAGAGTTTCTGTTGCTCCACATCCTCATCAGCATTTGATATTTCATGTTAAATTTTAAAAAAATGTCATTCTAATAAGTGTATAGTGGTATCTCATTGTTTTAATTTGCAATTCTCTGATGACAAATGATGTTCAGCATATTTCGGTATGCATTATTTGTCATTTGTATATCTTCTTCAGTGAGGTGTCTCTTCAGATCTTTTGCCCATTTTTAATTAAGTTATTTGTGTTCTTATTGTTAAGTTTTTAGAGTACTTTGTATATACAGGTATATGTTTTGCAAGTATTTTCTCCCAGTCTGTGGCTTCTGTTTTGATTCCCTTAACAGTATCTTTCAAATAACAGAATTTTGAGGTTTTAATAAAGTTTAATAGATCATTTTTTTCCTTCATGGATCATGCTTTTGGTGTGGTATCTAAAATCTCATTGCCAAACCCAGTGTCACATAGATTTTGTTTGTCACATAGATCTATGTTTTCTTTTAGAAGTTTTATAGAATTGCATTTTATATTTATGTCTATGATTCATTTTGAGTTACTTTTTCTGAAAAGTGTAAGATCTAAATCTGGGTTATTATTTTTTTGAAAATCTGGAAATCCAATTTTTTCTTCACCATTTATTGAAAATACTATTCTTTCTCCATCGAATTGCCTTTGCTCCCTTTGTCAAAGATTAGTTGACTGTATTTGTGTGTGTTTATTTCTGGACTCTCTATCTGTTCCATCAATCTATGTGTCTATTCTTTCTTTAATGCTACACTGTCTTGGTTGGTGTAGATTTACAGTAAGTCTTGAAATTCAGTAGTGTCAGTCCCACAACTTTGTTCTTCTTCATGTGTTGCCTATTCTGGGTTTTTTGTCTTTCCATATAAATCTTAGACTCAGTTTTTCAACATCCACAAACTAGCTGTTTGGATTTTAATTGGGATTGTGTTGAACCTGTAGATCAAGTTGGAAGGAACTGACATCTTAACAGTTTTGGGCCTCACTATCTGTGAACCTGGAATACCTCTCTGTTTATTTACATCTTCTTTAATTTATTTGAACAGAATTTTGTAGTTTTTTCTTATAGAGATTCTGTAAATATTATGTTAGTTTTACATATAAGTACTTCATTTTTTGTACTATTGTAAATGATATTGTGTTTTAAATTTCAATTTTTAATTATTCATTGTTGGTATATAAAGAAGCCATTGACTTTTGTATATCAGCCTTATATCCCATAAACTTACCATAATCACTTATTAGTTCCAGGAGTTTTTTGGTTGATTCTTCGGAATTTTCTACACAGACAAACATATCACCTGCAAAAACAGATAGTTTTCTTTCTTCCTCCCTGATTTGTACACCACCCCTGCCCCCTTTCCTGTCTTATTGTATTAGCTAGGGCTTCTAGTACAAGTGGGGAGAGGGAACATAGTTGGCTTCTTCGCAATATTCAGGGGAAATACTCAATATTCCACCATTAAGTATGATGTTAGCCACAGGGTTGTTTTGTTTTTGTTTTTGGTTTTTTGGTAGTTAAAAAAAAGTTGAGGAAGCTCCTCTCTATTCTTGATTTGTTGAGTTTTTTCAATCATCAGTGGATGTTGGACATTGTCAATGTTTTTTCTGCATTGATTGATATGATTTTCTTTAGCCTGTTGAAGGGGTGCATTATATCAATTGATTTTTAAATGTTGAATCAGCCTTGCATAGCTGGAATAAATCCTACTTGGTTGTGGTGTACAATTCTTTTTATGCATTGTTGGATTCAATTTGCTAATATTTTGTTGGGAATTTTTGCATCCATGTTCATGAAAGATATTGGCCTATAGCTTTTCTTTCTTGTAATATATTTATTCAGTTTTGGTATTAGGGTAATGCTGGCCTCATAGAATGAATTGGGAAGTGTCAATTAAGCTTCTATATTCTGGAAGAGACTATAAGGAATTGACATTATTTCTTTCATAAATGTTTGGTAGAATTTAGCAACAAAACCACCTGAGCCTAGTGCTTTCTTTTTTTGAAGGATATTAACTGTTAATTCAATTTCTTTGATAGATATAGGCTTATTCATATTATCTATTTCTCATTTCGTGAGCTTTGGTAGTTCATGTCTTTCAAAGAATTTGTCTATTTCATCTAAGGTATCAAATTTGCAGGTATAGTTTTTCATAATATTGCTTTGTTATTCCTTTGATGTCCATGAGATCAGTAGGGATGACTCTTCTTTCATTTCTATTATTGGTATTTTGGGTCTTCTCTCTTTTTTCTTGGTTAGCTGGGCTAGAGCTTTATCAGACAACTTTTTTTGTTTTCATTATTATTTCAGTTTGTATTTATTAATGATATGTGAAAATACATTAATATATTTATAAGCCATTTGTATTTCAATTTTTCTGAGAACACTAAGCTTTTAGGTTAAATTTTTTTCCCCAGATTTATTGAGGTATGACTGACAAATAAAAATTGTATATATTTAAGGTAAATTTTGTTGTTGTTGTTGTTGAGGTACGCAGGCCTCTCACTGTTGTGGCCTCTCCTATTGCGGAGCACAGGCTCCGGACGCGCAGGCTCAGCGGCCATGGCTCACGGGCCCAGCCGCTCCGCGGCATGTGGGATCCTCCCGGACCGGGGCACAAACCCATGTCCCCTGCATCGGCAGGCGGACTCTCAACAACTGCGCCACCAGGGAAGCCCTAAGGTGATGTTTTGATATATGTATATGTCATGAAATGATTACCACAATGAAGTTAATTAACATATTCATCACCTCACATAGTTACCATTTTATTTTTGTGATAACACTTGTGATCTACTCTCTTAGTGTTTTCAACTACATAGTACATTATTAACTATAGTCATCATGCTGTACACTAGGTTTTCAGAACTTACTCATCTTAGAAAGTTTGTAAACTTTGATCAATAATTCCCCTTCTCCCCATTCCCCAACCTCTGGTAATCATTATTTTATTCTCTGTTACTATGAGTTCGACACTTAAGATTCCACATATAAGTGAGATCATGCAGTATTTGTCTTTCTGTGTCTGGCTTATTTCACTCAGCATAATGTCCTTCAAATTCATCCATTTGTCACAAATGGCAAAATTTCCTTCTTTTTTAAGACTAAATCATATTCCATGGTGTGTGTGTGTGTGCGTGTGTATTTTTTCTTTATCTATTCATCTGTAGATGGTCAATTACGTTGTTTTAAATCTTGGCTATTGCAAATAGTGGTTCAATGAACATAAGAGTACAGATATATCTTTGAGACAGTGATTTTATTTCCTTTGGATATATACCCCAGAAGTGGGATTACTGAATCACATGGTAGTTATATTTTAAAATTTTGAGGAACCTAAGAACCGTTTTCCATAATGGCTGTACCAATTTACATTTCCACCAACAGTGTACAAGTGTTCCCTTTTCTCCACATCCTTGTGAACACTTTTTATCTTTTGGCATTTTGGTAATAGCCATCCTAATAGGTGTAAGATGATATCTACATTTTGGTTTCCATTTCCCTGATGATTACTGATGTTGAACATCTTTTCATATACCTGTTGGCTATTTGTATATCTTCTCTGGAAAATTGTCTGTTCAGGTCCTTTGCCCATTTTTTTTTTTAACTGGGTTACTTATTTACTTATTTATTTATTTATGCTATTGAGTAGAACGTGATGTATCAGGTAACAGGAACTGAGGTAAATAGGCCTTTAGTATGAGGTTTTATGTTACTGTGGCTAGGAGTTAGGCTGGTTTAACATTGGCTGTAGCTGTAAGTGTTAAAGGCTTTAGTGTCCTCTAGTATCCTTGTTTTATGCCTCACCTGTTATCTTTGGGTTTTCGTAAAATCTCCTTGAAGAGAGTCTGAGTCTTGCAGCTGTTTCAGCTGTGACCCACTGTTATACTGCAGCCCTATGGATGGGTGGTCTGTTGTGGGGGAAGGAGAAAGTTCTATAATCCTATGATTAAGCCTCAGTCTTTAGTGAGCCCTTGTCCCTGAGCTGTAACCTTCACAAATGTATCTCACATTTTTTCCCTACTTAGATGAGACAGGAAGGCGAGAGGGGGCTGGAATTTGATAAGTTCCCTCTCTCCCTTCAGATAAAGCTCTTTTAAAATCTTTCCATCAATGAATAGGTCTTTGTTAAGGAGAGTGCTCTGGGCATTATTTCAGAATGGTTACTATTCCCTCCTCCTTACCAGAAACATAGGAGTTTTAGCTTTACTCTTCACCAAGGCAACTTTGTGGGGTTCCTGGAAGTAAAACTCATGAAAGTGCAAGGTCCCATATGAATGCAGCTCTGAAGAGTTTCTCACTGACACTATTTTACATTCCGTATCCATAAATTCAACAAAATTACTGTTGAAGTGTTCTTACCAGTTTATGGCTCTAGCAACTTTTGCTCTAGGTGAATTGATCTTGGCTGTGATTCTTTGCATACACCTGTCTCTCCAGATTTCAGCATAGTTTGTCCTTTGATCTTATTTCTCTAATGGGTACAAGAAAAGTCATTGATTTTCAGTTTTTCAGCTTTTTTTTTTTTTTTGTAGGGATGGGAGTTCCAACTTTAGATGTTGGAGTTGCAACTCTAACTCTAGTCTCTAATAGTTCTTTTAATGAATTGGGAAACTTACAGCCTTTTTATGTTTTAAAAAGTCTTTTTTCCCCTCACTTTGAATGATACTTTATCTGGGTATAAAATTCAAGATTGGGCTTCCCTGGTGGCGCAGTGGTTGAGTCTGTCTGCCGACGCAGGGGACACGGGTTCGTGCCCCGGTCCGGGAAGATCCCACGTGCCGCGGAGCGCCTGGGCCCGTGAGCCATGGCCGCTGAGCCTGTGCATTCGGAGCCTGTGCTCCACAACGGGAGAGGCCACAACAGTGAGAGGCCCGCGTACTGCAAAAAAAATAAAAAAAAAAAAATAAAATTCAAGATTGCCAATTATTCTCCTTTAGCACTTGTCTAAATTATATGTCTTTTTTTTCTGGCAGTTTTTAAGATTTTATGTTTCTCCTTGATATTTTACAGGCTTTCTATATGTCTCTAGGTGTAGAACTATCTTCATTTAATTTTTTTTTTTTTTTTTTTTTGCTGTATGTGGGCCTCTCACTGTTGTGGCCTCTCCCGTTGCGGAGCACAGGCTCCGGACGCGTAGGCTCAGCGGCCATGGCTCACGGGCCCAGCCGCTCCGCAGCACATGGGATCCTCCCGGACCGGGGCACGAACCCGTGTCTCCTGCATCGGCAGGCGGACTCTCAACCACTGCGCCACCAGGGAAGCCCCATTTAATATATTTTTGACATAATGAATTCTATTTCCTTTAATTCTGAAAAACTGTCCATTTTGATATTCTGAAGCTCCATTAGACTAATATCAGCTTCTCAATTTATCCTACATGTCTCTAAACTGCTGCTTTACAATTTCAAACCTATTTGTTCTATGTTCTTGAGAAATTCTCAAGTATCATCTTCCATTAATTCTCTCTTTGAGTGTGTCCATTTTAGAGTTTATCCCATTATGCTGCTTTTGTCCATGAGAAAGATGTTCTACTGAGCTAAAATATTCCCCCCCAGTCCTGATCTGTCCTATGAAGACAACCATTCAAGTCTGCCTCCAAAAATCTTTTGAGATATTTGAAGACAGAGATGACAGCTTCACTTTTTCTCTTTTTCTTTAGGTTAAAAATCACAACTAAAGGTCATGGTAAATGTAAGTAGATCACAATGAATGCTACCATTCACAGTGTAGTAACCTCCTTCAATACAGTAACGTGGAGTAGGATCCTTATATAAGCAGAGAGCAGAGAATGAATTTCCCAGTTGATTGCTTCCCTGCGTATTAAGAGTTCCTTGTTTAAAGCAAGCCACAGATTTAAAAACCTTAACTGAGAGGTGACTGCTGGCATCCTACAAAGAGATTTTATATAAGTAGCTTGGAAATTTCCCTCAGGTATGTAAATTAATCCCATGTGGCTCATCTGGATTTCATTCATTTATTAAACAATAATTTATTATATGTTCACTTTGTGTTAATTACTCTACCACGTGCAGGAACTAAACTGGGGATCATGACATGGTTTCTACCTCCAAGGAGCTTATAGTTTAGTGGGAGACACAGAGATGCAAAGAGGCATAAAACACAATGTGGCAAATCCTGTAAAGTGGATACCATGGGAAAGGACATGAACCAAACTGTGGGGGTGAAGGATGTCTTCTCTCAGAAAGGGACATCTGGGTTGAGATTTGAAGCACAAGGAGCAATTTGGTAACAAGGGGTGATTATTTATTATTATAAATAATAAACAAAGTATTATTTACATCACTCTGCTGGCGAGTATTTCAAGCAGAAGAAATAATGCACGCAAAACCCTCAGGATGAAGTCGAGGTGCCATTTAAAGAACCGAAAGAGGTGGATGGGAAAAAATCCACTCAGAAGAGTGGAGAGAGTAGAGGCTGGAAAGGGGGTCAGGTTCTGTAAGGGGCTTTGAATGGTGTGAAGATGTTTTGGGCAATGGGAAACCACTGAATAGGTTTTATTTTCTGAAATATCCTTCAGCCTGCTATAGATGGTTGAAATGACAAAAACTTGCTAATTGTGGCAATATGGGGTGGGGTTGGATTAATGAGGGAGAAGCAGGAGTTGAGGGTGACTTCCAGACTTCAGGTTTGGGTGACTGGATGGGTGGTGGGGCCGTTCATCAAGATAAGGAATATAGGAGGAGAATCAGATTTTGACGAGCATTACTTCACTTTTGTTCTGGTCACCTGTGGGACATCCAAGTGAAGATATGCACAGAAAGCTGGGTTTATGGGTTTGCTGCTCAAGAGAACAATCTGGGTTGGAGATTCAGGTTTATAAACCATCTACTTATATAGATCTGTAATTCTTAATGTTGATGGTGGTGCAATATTTATCAGAACTTCTTGGGAGAATCTTCTAAATTATGACAGCACATCTCAGAGTTTGATATCTACTTCAATGTACCTCAGGAGATATTTTTCTCCCTTTCTCCCCTAGTTCCCAATTAAAAGGTATTGTCCTGTAGAGCCACTACTGCTGATGGCTCCTCAGCTGTGTCTGGGCAGGAGAAAAGCGGTTGAAATGGTGAGAGGGAACATGATTATCCAGGCAGAGGGTACAGAGTGAGAATAGTGCCCAGGGCAACACTCTGAAGACCCTATTATTTACAAATTCCCACACAAAATCTAGTGGCACTTTAATTGTATACAGTTGGCGCCAGGTGTAGCCTCAGGGATCATCCAGAAGAGAGTATTTGCAGCCTCTCCCTGCAGAGCTACAGAGGGTCAGACTCAGCTCTTACTTCCTTTGAATCAATCCTGACCAAGGACAGGAGGAGTAAATGGCCTCACCCCACCAGCAAGTGAGTCTGGTTTTCGTTTTACTCCCATTGACTTCTGCTTCAAACATTTGTTAACTCACTACTGTGGTAGACTAATGACACCAATGGCTCCAATTAATGGCTTCCCTGTATCCAAAGCCTTTGCCCTATAACTTTGCAGTCCCCTCCTATTCAGACGCTGGGCTTGGCCACATGACGTCCTGTGGCCAATGTGATGTTTGCAAATGTGATACAGGCAGAGGCTGGAAAAGTTTTTGCATATTTCAATGTCCTCTCTTGCACCTCTGCCTTCCCCATGACGAGCAGACAAGCTTTCTCTTGGACAACTGTCCAAGACTAGCTCTCTCTTGGCTTGGTATTTCTTGTCTCTCTTGTCTTGGTATTTCTTGTCTCTCTTGTCTTGATTCCTACTGCTAACTTGGGAAGATAGTTGGACTACCCTAGTGGAGGGGAGTGGGAGACACATGGAGGAGACCTGTGTTGTTCTAGATGAGGCCATCCTAGAACTTTCAGCCCCCAGTCCACTGCTAATTCACAGCAGATGCGTGAGTAAGTGCAGCCAAGATCAGAGAAGCCTGGCCCAGACTGGCAGAAAGTAGAGTCAAATCAACAGAAAGCCTAGCTGCCCTACAAACTTATGAGTAATAATAAATGGCTGTCTTAACCTACCAAGTTTTCATATGCTCTGTTACACAGCAAGAGCTAACTGACATAGAAACGGTAGCTAACTTATGCTGAATCACTCAACAAACCTTTGTGGGGCATGTGCTTTGCTCCTGTGGGCTTGTGGAAAGCTCTGCAAAGCCTTTTCCTACCCACCACTGTCCTGGTTCTGTTGGCATGACCAAGGTTCTACCTCTGTGTCCTTGTCCAGAACTTCATATCCCTACTGGGATATGAGCTGCTCTAATGCCACACTGGCTTGGCTGGGCCCTTATCCCTGCTAAGTTCTTTTCAGCACCCCCACTTGATGGTTTTTGTCTTCGAATGGATGGATCACTTGGAATCACTATACCTCATCTAGAGCATTTCTTATCGCCTAGCTGTACATTGCTTCACCAACCTGGTCACATTGGACATGTTTGGTCACCAGTGGACACTAACTTGAAGTAAGCGCCTGTCTATTGCTTTCCTTTGGGCATGGCATTGATTGCTGGATGAGGAATTCTCCTCTGTAAGGGTTTGTTCCCTGGATTAGTATGGCAGGGTTGCCATAACAAAGTACCATAAATTGGGTGGTTTCAACAACAAAAATTAATCTTCTCACAATTCTGGAGGCTAGAAGTCTGAGATCAAGGTGCTGGCAGGGTTGGTTTCTTCCGAGGCCTTTCTCCTCAGCTTGTAGATGCCCATCTTCTCCCTATGTCTCCACATGGTCCTTTCTCAGTATGTATCTGTGTCCAAATTTCCTCTTCTTATAAGGACACCAATCATATTGGATTTGGACCTACCAGAATGCCTTCATTTTTAACTGAATTACTTCTTTAAAGACCCTATCTGCAAATACAGTCACATTTTGAAGTAATAGGGTTAGGACTTCAACATATGAGCTTCAGGGAGACACAAGTCTTTCCGTAACACCCATCATGCTTGAATTTATCTTTCCTCATCTCCCTCTGGCCTATGTATTTGAAGTCTGAACTTGGTGGGCCTTCAAGCCACCCAAGCTGTGGCAGTTAAGCTTATGTGTGTATCGTCCCCCACGTCGAGTCTCTTGGTCATTACAGATTTGAAGTGATAATGCTTGGTTTTCTTCTCTTCACGTCAGAGACCCATACGTGTGCTGACCGGAAGGAGAATGACCCCAGTCTGGGAAGATAAGAGGGGTTCATCTGAAACTTTTTGGGGATATTGGTATCTCATGGAGTGATTGAATAGCATCATTCTGAAAGCTTATCCAGAATTTTCTCTTTCCTTAAGCTCTCCTCTACGTGCACATAGTAGTGTGCTCACATGTCTGCATGTACATGAACACACAGATACACAAGATGCATACTAAACAAGCAAGCACCGTCCACAGGCCTGTGGACACACACACATGTGACTACACAGAGCACACATGGCCATACACATAGGAACTTGGACAGCCCCAGGCAGTCCCTCTACTATAGATAGACACACATACACAAGTGTGCACAGACAAACACACATTCCCAGTTCATAGTGGCTGTTTCTCTCCATAAAGTGGGTCCCTGAATTCATCACAATATGGTGTCCAATGTATATCTAAATTTGGAAACCCTATATAGAGTTCTCCTTCTCGATATATCTAAAATTAAATACCAAGAGAGGGAAAACCCAAGCCCAGAATAGGAAGCCATACATACAGATTGCAATCACCACCCAATGTTGCTGGTGGAGGAAAATGGGTGCTGAGCACTGAATGTTAAAAATCGTGTTGAATTAGATAAGAAAATCCCGTGTAGACTTTGTTAATGATTCATAATCAGCTAATAAGCTCATCCTGAGGAGAATAATGATCCGTGGACCTGTTGGCTCGTTTATCACTGTGTTTTACAACATTGGCAAAGAAACTAATTAAATCCCTGCATCATTACAGAGAATCCCTTTTAATAGAGATACAATGATGCACTAGAGGCTACAGATTACACTGCAAATTGTACCAAGAGATTTTGGACAGCGGGTTTTAATTAACATGTGAGCCAGAAGCAGCTCGCTTAAATAATAACCAGCACTGGAACCATCTGTAAGGAGGAGCCAGACAGTAGGAGGACTGGAAGGCGAGGAGAGCATCAGCTGGGGCTGGGGCTGGGGCTGGGGTGTGTTTTAGCGTTGGGGCTCTGGAGGAAAGAGGAGAGACTGAGGCAGGGCTCAAGTCCAGATGGGGAGGGGGCATTCAAAAGCTGGTGCATGTCTAGGTCAAGAATCAGACCAGGTGAAAGGATGCAGCCTTTGCTGGAGAACAGCTGTTGGAAACCTGGGTCCACACTGATGATAGCGGCAGAGCCAGATGAACTCTAGACAAGCCCTTACCCTTATTTTCCATTTGGAGAAATAAAACCAAGAGGGACCATCGTATGAGTGAGCACCCCCCATGCACCATGGTCTGGTGTGGATTCCATCTCTTGGTAGTTGGTTCAGCAAGTTGCTAAAATCTGCTGTAAGGCGGGAGTGGGGCGGGAATACGTGGGTTGAAAGGGACCCAATGCTCTAGCTTCTGCTTGGGAGCTGAGGACCCCTTAAGTGGCACGGCCAATGAACCATGGGTATCTGGCATCCAAGCCTGTTCCCACATGATCTTCTGTAGTCTGGCTTTCAAAGAGAAACCTCAGCAGACAGGACAGTGGGCAAGGAGGCAGACGAGTGAAGAATAAAGCAGAAAACTGTCTGGCCGTGAGTTGCGTGTGCATTTTTGGGAAGCGAGTTCTTGGCAAACACAGGGAGAACTTTATTACTTTAAGGCAAAAGTTCCTACCCCTGGGAGGCCTAAACTGCTCTCCTGAGAGGCTGCCCCTGCTGAGCTGGACTTCCTGAGGACTCAGGTCTGTGTGGCAACTGCCCGAGTCACACAGCAGCTGCTTGGCCTTAGCTTGAGTAGTTTCATCCATTTCTCTCGGCAGTCCCCAAGTGTGCGTACATTTTGCTCCCCCTCAGGATCCAGGCTTTGCTTCCCAGACTGAGAGGCTCAATGCCGAGGTGGCCTGTGCCACAGGCAGCATCACAGTCTTCAAAGAGGCTTTTCTGACAGTTGTGGGGAAGATCAAGTGTCTGTGCAGGCAAGACGCGGCAAAAAATTCTCCTCAAGTTCATGTCCCTCTCTCAGAGAAAAGAAGCGGAAGGCTTCCTCCACTGTGACTTGTATATTATTATTTTTTTTAAGATCGGCAGCAAAATGATTCATAAAACCTTGGAAACAGATTTCGTGTAAAGTCTCCAAGAACAATAGCTCATTGTGTACCGAGACTCCCACCCGATATTCTGCCGAAGGCATGATGTGGGCTCCTTAGAGATGGAGCTGCACTCAGCAGTCACTTTCCAGCCTGAAGTTCTCCTGGGGCTCCATGGCAACACCACGAAGATCATCCCAGCATCCTTCTGGCATCCCCAGGCAGCACTCACCCTTGTGCCCAGGCCCCAGGACGACCGCAGGGCTGGGGCACTATTCAGATAGTAGAGGTACTGCCAGCCCCATGCACGCTGGCTTCCAAAGCTAAACTGACCCCACCCACCAACCATTCCTCTCACCCTCTTTCCACTCTTGAGAGTGAGAGTACTGAGCCACTGGGCCCTCCTCTTCTCCTGTCTAGGTCAGCGGTCACACGTCCCATGTCCTTCCCCTCTTCTCCATCTCCTTACCCACAATTGGGCCTTTATCCCGTGGTACGGATGCCATAGAGCTCAACCTCCTCACTTTATAGATGAGAAGAGGGAGATGCACATCAGAGAAGGCAGTGACCGTCATCATGAACATCACATGGGGAGCGGGACTACAGGAGTCTACTCACTCTTGGGCAGGCGTCATTCCACTGTGCAAAGATGCAGTCTCTTGTCGCCCTTTCAGCCACCTCTTGGAAACTTCTCAAGGAAACCAGAACAGTTGCTTCCTATATGGTCTCTGCCTCCCATCCAACCCTCTTCAGCACATCCTTGGGCTCCTGCCATGATCTTGTCACCCCTGACTCTGAAGCTGTCAGAATCTCCAGCATCACTTAGGTCTGGAGTCAGGTCCGAGGACTTCAGATCTGGAAGGGACTTTTAAGGTTAGCTGGTCCAACCTGCTCCTTTTGATAGGAAACTGAGGCTCTGAGATGTTAAAGGTGGATGGAGGGACTTGGTGGTCTGACTCTTGGGAAGAACAGAAAGTACAGGGTCCCAGAAACAGACTTTATGACAGTATTATTACAAAGGCTGCTCCTGGCTTTGATCGACAGAAGCAGGGAAGGAGACTGCTCCCCTAAGTGACCCCAAACCTGGTAGAGCAGCAGGAGGGAGATCCTGCCAAGTTTCTCTGTTGTGGTGCCTGTGGAGCAGCGTGCCCCTCTCTCCTCCCTGACAGGGGGGGTTGACTAGCAATTCTAGGCAGCCAGAGCCGCACCTTGCAGTGCAGGCAGGAAGCTGGTGGCCGTGGGGACTCTGGAGTCAGCCCGACCAGGGTTTGAATCCCAATTCCACCCCTTAACGCAGCGCCAGTACAGCCCCTATGATCAGCGGCATGAGGGAGCTGGCCCACGAGAGCTGCTAGTTTCATTTTAGGGATTTTGTGAACCAGTTGTTAAACCCAGCCAGTTGTTAAAGATTAGATTATATAAACTTACAGTTAAATAAATTATGTTTAAAACAAAGGCAATCAACTCTAAAAATGACATCATTTTCTAATTCTTTTATTATCATCTCTCTCCTAGAAATACTACCCCAGAGGCTCTTTCCATCTACTGGATCTGTCTGGAGGAAGTACTTCCCAATGATACGTTACCCCGTGTCTCTTTCCAACTCCGTGTTCAGCAATGTCACGTTTGTGCTCCACACCAGTTGTGCTGGGAGTACCTGTACCAGGGAAATCAGCCAACAGCACACATCTGGCTTTCTTGTTTTCTTTCTTCTTTTTTTGGGAGAGCTGGTTGTTAGCCTTTTACCAGCACACCTTAATTGTATTTGACCCTTCAGACAACCAGATGAGGTAGGGATTCTTGTTCTGCAGAGGCTTATAGGGTGAAATGACACCTCCAAGGTCGCAGCTGGTGGGTCTTAGAGCCGGGAACTGAGCTCACCCATGTCTACGGCTGCAAGACAAATGCTTTTCTCTTTTAGTTTTCATTTTTACGTTTAGCAGCGTGTGACTGCATTGCTGTTCCCTTCCAGGCCACGCAGGCAGGGGTCTTCCTCCGAGCGACTGTGGTGCAGGGACTGTGGCGTGGCTGCAGTTAGGATGAAGGTGGTAGTGGGTCTAAGAGCGGTGGCAGAAACAATCTGGAGGAAGCAGTGTGTGCCATGGGACGGGCACCTGCCGTGGAGGGAAGAGGGGCCTGGATCGAAAGTCCAGCTCTTCACCACCTCTCTGCGGAGACTCTTGAGAAACCACCTAGAGCCTTGGATTTCTCATCCCTACAGTAGAGATAGCACCACTTCACACAAACTCCTCGTTGGAGTATTGAACAAGTGACTATGCCCAAAGCACCCAACGTGGCATTGCCCACAATAAATATAAATGAGATAGATGTTTCTTTCCTTCCTCTCTCGCTGTCTCCTCTATCCTCCCTCCCTCTCTCCTCCCCTCTACTCCTCCCTCCAACCAAAATCTTCTATTGTCCTCTAGGCCGATGGGGCACAGGATGCTTCCCTCTGGAGATCGCAGCTTTGGTTTCTTGGTTCACGTTCTTTCCCATGCCAGGGGCAACTTTGTGCTTCCTGCCAGCTGGTGGGATTCTGTGGTGCTGCAGGGGGCTTCAGGAGGTTTCAAAGCCAGAGGGGAGAGAAGGTAGGAGGACACAGGCAACTGAAGAGTAGGGAGTCAAGAGTACTCACCGTACAACCCTGCCCCCTTCAATCCCCTGCCCGGCGCCCTGCTTCGCAGAGGCCATCTGTGCAACCCCTCCCGAGGCATCACTACAGCTGCCACCGAAATCCCAGCCACAAGGTGAGGCCTTCTAGGGCTCCCTCCACAACCAGAGGTTGGCCGCTGGGGTCCCACACTCACCATGTTGCGGCTGGAGACCTGCTTCCATGTCTCCCCTCCCCTCCCCTCCCCTTCCATGCCCTGCTCCCTTCCTCCCATCCAGGGGGCAGAGCTGTCCTTCTGGCTCTCCTGTCTGGGCCAAACCTGGACGTGGGCCCTGCATCCAGCCCCTGCCCAGGCCCCGTCCAACCTGCTCAGCCAGTCACCTCCTTGCTGCCTCATGGCGCCAACCTCACACTTCCCCTCCCTCTCCCCTGGATATTTCTTCTCAGATTGTGAATAAACTGAGCATTTTTTCATCTAAAAATAAAATCCTCCCTCCTTCAGCCCAATGATTATCCCCGTTGCCTTTTTTCTCTCCTTTGCAGAGCCAGATTCTTGGAGGGGCAGCCCGTCTCCACCTCCTGGCCTCCCTCTCACTGCTCTCCCCACCAGGCTCAGCCTCATTCCCACGGAAACCCACCTCGTGAAGGCCTTCATGTTCCATCTGAGTCGAATGGCTATTTTCAGCCTTTCCAGTGCCTCTCTGAGCTACCCGACACCTGGCCACCCTCTCCTGCCTCATGTCCAATGTCCTTGGCCCCCCTCTTGTAAAGACCGGTCCTTCCCAGGCTCCTCTGCCTCGGCCCTTTTTACCCCTTCAATGTTGGGGATCCTCAAGGCGTTGCCCTCAGCTCTCCTCTCTTTGCATTACGCCCCCTCTCCGTGAGCCCTCTCATCCCCCTCCCCCGAGGGCCTCAGCCCCCATTGGTCCTCTGATGACTCAGCAAAACCCAGGTTTCGTTCCTGGGCTTCAGACCAGCATGGCACATCAGTGACACTCAGCAGCTTAAACTCAATAAGTCTGAAAACTTATTATTTTCCCCTTGAATCTCCACCTCTTTCTAAATTCTGCTCAATACCAGCATCCCTCCAGATACCCACGTAAGAAACCTGGGTGTCATCCCAAATTCCTCTTTCTTTTCTCCTCCAACAGATCACCCACTTCTATTGACTCTGTCTCTTAAAAATCCCTCAAATTCATCTACTTCTCTCCCTTCCCACCACAGCCCCTCTCATTTCTCAGAGTCCAGCTGCCTCTTAACTAGTCTCCAATGTCAAGTCTTACTCTACCTTCAACCTTTCCAATTACTGCCTAATTCAAATGCAGATCTTCACTGTGTGAGGTTGTTCAGTGAGCCTGCTGCTGCATTCAGGATAAGCCCCAAACTCCCTATCAGGGAATACAAGGCTCCTCCTATTCCAGCCCTCACACCTCCTCACCCTTGTCTCTTGTTACTCACCCTTTTAGACCTTTGGTTCTCATTGTGTTTAAAAGCTTGCAGTCCCCTGAACACACATGGTTGACCTTACCCTAGAGTGTAAGCTCAATGCAGACAGGGATTTGGGGATCTTTGTTGTTCACTGTTGTATCTCTGGACCCTAGAACAGGGCCTCACAGAGAGAGCCAGTGAATAAATAAATAAATACCATCTTGACTTTTCTTCTGGAGATTCCCCTTCCACTTGTTTTCCCCCTCTTCCGAAAGTCTTCCCTGACCTCACTGGGCTGGGTCCGTGGTCCCCTCTCTCCCCCCATAGCACCCTTTTCATTCATCACCATAGCACCCACGTCGTATGGTTTGTTCTTTTCTTCAGAGCTGTGACTCACTTGTCTAGGTATCCCACTCCCCTGCTAAGCATTAGAACCTGCTGTCCAGTAGTATTTGCTCAGTAAATGCTTGTTGAGTGAATGAAGTGCTGCATGGGGGTGGGGGAACCCATCCCAAGCCCCCTTCTTCTCATGCCCACCATCGTCCTGTTTCCTCAGTGACCACAACTCCCAGCTCAGGCTTCCTCCGCAATGCATCCAACATGGCCCATCATGGTTTTGTCATCCCTTCAGGGACTTCTCAGAGCCACAGGGATGTGAACTGTGGCTTGGTGCAGCTGAGGACATCACTGTGGAAAGGTTCTCTCCAGCACAGCTCCCTAGACTTGGTCAATGGTCTTGTGTCTCTCTGGTGTCAGCCTGAGAGGATCCAGCATAAGACCCCATCTTCTTAAGGGAAGGACCCACAAGATCCAGGCAAAGAAAGGGTCAAGGCGAGTCTATTTCTACAGGCTGGGATCTGAGGATGCTTCTGTTCTCACAAGGACTCAGGATGTTGCTCATGAAAACTGAGGTGGGAACCCTGCTGTAACTTGGAGGAAGGCTGTGACTTAGCAGTGGGCACAAGGGAGCCAGAAATTCACCCCAAGAATACCAGATATTGGGTCTAGTAAGTCAGCACACTAACTCTGACACCTGTCTGCTACAGGAAAGGAGAAGGCTGCTTAAGGCCTCCCTTCCCCAGTCAAGATGGCCTCAGGGACTTAGAGCAACCCAGTCCTGGAGAAGGGCCCCGAATTAGTGGAGTCAGTCCTGAAATTCTACTGAACCCCAAATTCCCTTGGCTTACCCCTATCCTCATTCATTCCTTCAGAACCTTCTCTTCATCCTTAACAGGCACTTCACTCCTTCCCTATTTTTCTTGATTCTTTTCATCCATCCTTCTCCTCTAGACTTCCAACCTCGACCCCGTGGCCAGCTTTTCCATCAAGGATCTCACAACCTCCAAGCATCCAATGTGCCCTTGACTGCCCATGGCTCCTTGCTAATCCTGAACTCTGGGAAAACCATTGTGCTGGTTCTTTTCCTTCCTGGGCAGAGCCAGGCAGCCTTGTTGATTGATTGAGTCTCCTGGAGACGGTTATTGGGAGGACCAATCTGTTTATTTCAAGTGACTTCTGGTTGAGAGCCTAGATGGCTGCTCAAATCTTCTCCACTCTCCTCCAGGCCAAAATGAGTGAGATCTCCTAGTCTTCTCAGTTAACAAAAGGAGGAGAGACTGACATGTCCTGCATTTCTCTCTTTTTCCACTTCAGAAATGCTGGGCATCTTCATTTGCTTTCCCTTTGCTATTGGCTGTAGGGTCCCTCTCTTATTCTGAAGACAATCCTTCTTCCTCTTTCTGTTATTCTGTTCTCACCTCACTCCTGGTACCTCTGAGAACTTCCTCCATCAGTCACCTCCCCTTTCTTGCATTTCCAATTGTTCTCTTTCAGTTGACATCTTCCTAGAAACTTATAAACGTGCTCAGGTCCTCCTGACCCTCTTGAGTGACTGCTCTATCTCTCTCCATCATTCAACTTGTCACTGCTGCCACTTCCTCACCACCCACTCTTTCCTTCATCCTTGTGCAATCTGGCTTCCACCCCCACTTCTCTATGGAAACTGCTCTTCTAATTTCTCCAGCAGCACCCTCATCACCAAATTGAATGTGTTCATGGCCCATAGGAAGCACTGAGAAAGGTGAGGCCTCCCTCCCAGGATAGGCTAGGGCACTGGGCAAAGTCAAGGCTGATAGGAGAACACATCCAGCAGTAGATTCACCTGCAGGTAGGTTGGTCTTCAAATTAGCTGCCCCCTTATGCCTCACACCCAGTGATCTTTGTGTGACACCATTGGGTCAACAAATAGACGGCCTTTCTCCGTGACACCCCTCCAACCTGCCCATCCCAACAGTTCACTTTTCTGTAGGTTTGACAGCCTCAGTTCCTTAACACCCCCATAACCTGCTCCTGTTATGAAACAAACCACGGGGTCCTCCTATTCTCACCAGCCTCATCTGATGGAAGATTGGATTGATCAGCCAAGCTGGTCCCTGCCTTTTCTGTGGTGAACTGGTCAACAGCAGCTCTATTTACTAAAAAGAACAAGAGGCTCTTGGCCATCTGGCATATTGACTCTGATCAGAAACATGTAGCGAGTAGGTCCAGCAAGTACGGGACCTCGGTATAGAAATATTATCTTTGCAATGCGTTTTTATGCAATGGAAAGTCATACAATATACTTCTTTAAAAGCACCGTGTACATTTAGGTACTCCTTCTCTTTATTCACCTACTTGGTGAAATGTCATTGTACTTTTATCGTTTTTGGTGCATTTTATCTTCAGTGGGTACTTGCTAAATGCTGAATAAATGGATAAATACATGAATGAGTGAATAACTATTGCAAATATCAGGTTTTTCTTTGTCAGCTTATCATTAGCCAATTCTCCTTTGCTAATGCTAAGATTATCTGGTGAATATTAACCTCAGTCAGGGCTGATATTTGGGTGTATTACTTATGAAGACGTGTCCTTGATAAATAAAAAAGTTTCACTATATCCAAGAATGCACTATTTCCTCAAGCCCAGAGGGGTCACCACTTTGTGGACAATACTCCCCTGGCAGGACCATGAGCTGAGTTGGGAGACAGATCTGTAGAGACACATCCTGCTTGGACCATATGCAACGCATCCTCTCGCCGAAGGTTGTTACAGGGGAAGTCACAGTGCTGGCTGGAGCGCTGGGCTGTTGCCCAACGGAGTGACCAGCCTCGTGAGGAATCCCGCTGCCTTCCTCCCATTGATTTGGCCGGGATCTTTATTGTCTGTTCAAATGTAATTAAAGAGTCCTCTGATGGTGCCAATTAAAGACTGGAGGGATGGGAGCGGGTGCTCACGGCATCACATGGTGTGGCGCGGTGAAGCTGTAAACATCCATTAGCCATTACAGTTCTCATTAGTCCTTGAAAAACAACTCATTAGTGTCCATAGAACTGACAGGTAAATACAGCTAATGGGCTAAATTTATCAATAAATTCATTGTGTGCAAAATCAGGGTTTCTGTCATTGTGCTGCTTGCGGTGACTAATCAGAAGGTTAAATACTCCTCCTGCAAAAATATATATAAGTTGCAAAGCACTTAGCCTGATAGACTGTGAAAAAATGACATGTGAGAAACTAATGAAGACATCAAAGGCTTTATTTATACATAGGGTGGGTTCATTTCAAGTTCAGGTTGCTATGAACTGTCACAGCTGTTTAGCTGAGACTAAATTTTAGAAAGCATATTGATTTGTTTTAATTTAAACGGGGCAGTTTACAAAAGCTGCTTGAATCTGAAGTTATTCCAGAAATGATTGCTCAGTGCGTGGTAGGGGGGGGCAGTCCCCAGCATGCTTCTGCTGCCCCCCCCCCCCCCGCCCCGGCAAAGGACATCTCCGGAGAGGCTGCTCATCCTACAACTGTTGGGGTGTGGGGAGAATCCCAGCAGCATAGGATGGCAGGGCTGGGCATGCTTTTAGGGCTCACCTACCCTACCCCCTCATGGGGCAGAGGGACAGCCTGAGGCCCAGGGAGGCTGGCAACAGGCCCAGGGTCATCGGATACACTGGTGGCAAAGCCCAGGTTGCAGGCTCTTGCCTCCTCCTGCCTGGTGCGGCCTTTTTCTCTCCAGAGAAGCCGCGATGCTGCTGGGATGGGCAGGGCCACCCACAGATGAGGGCTGTCTCCCTGGCAATTTGCTCGCCTTCCCCCTCTTGGCCTTCTTCCTTTAATCTAGAGCTGTCACAACTTACTTTTCTCTGGATTCAGCTCAGTCTCTGCCCTTGGACTTCTGTATTTTAGAGAGCAGCGGAAGTTTAGCTGCTTCCTTTTAACCAAGAAACTTCTATCTCCAGCTGCCCGTTCCCCAGCCCTTTGCTAAAATGCTTTCCTTTTCACCTTGTTAGATGGAAGGACTTCCTGATCTCAAAAGGATAAAACGTTAGGAGAGGTTATCAACTGGTCCCCGGCAAGTTCTCTCTGACATTTCTGCTCTAACCTGCAGGGCTTTAAAATTTTTAATTAAAAAAAAAAGGTATCTTACTTAAAAATATATTTTAAAATTTGTAATCAGCATAAAAACTGGGAGATTTACGTAAAATTTTGGCTTTCCAGCTTCTTCTTGAAAATGGAAAGATCTGGCCACACTGGGCTTGATTTCGAGCCTGGCCCCAGTTGCTAAGGCTGAGCAGCGGTTGTCCCTTTAGATGGGGCCTTGCTTTCCCGTACACCCCGTGTCCTCCAGCCCGTGCCTGCATTAGAACTGAAGAGCACCTCTTCTGATGGTCATGGTGAATGCCACCATATGCTACCACCTCCACAGTGGAAGGACTTCTGAATGGCCCTGGCCCTTCCGTGGCACTGGCTCCAGACCCAGATCCCAGGGTCCCCCAGCTCATCCCCAGTAAGTTCCCTGCCCCTGTCGTTTTAGCTTCTGGTGTGCAGAACTGGCCCTGCGTCCCCACAGGGCTCAGGATGGTGGGCTCCCAAATCCAAGAAGGGCTTTCAGAGGTTCACAGAAATAGCCAGTGTCTACTCCAGCCTCCTAACCTGTCTACTTCAGCCTGTTTTTGTTCCCCAATTCATGTTTTATGTGGCTTCCCTTAAAGAAGTAAATATGAAGACATGGCTCCCTGGCATATAAGCCTTCATCGTCTGCCCATTGTTTTTAGGATAAAGTCCAGAACCCTTTCAATGCCACACAAGGCTCTGTAGTTCTGGCCCTCCTTCCTCCCCCACCCTGCACATGCTCCTTCCTCCTCTTCCCTCTGCTCCAGCATCAATGGTCCCTTTCGGTCCCTCCTACCAGCCTTACTGGCTCCTGCCTCCTGATAGCCTGTGCATCTACTGTTCCTTCGACTAGAATGTTCTTCCCCAGATTTTTGCATGTCCAGCTCCTTCATGCAGTCTCCCCAGGCTTCTTCCTTTCCCTCAAAATTGCCAAGCTTATCCTGGGGCCTCTGAGCTTCCTGTTCCTTCTGCCGGGATTGCGTTTCCCTAGGTCTTTCCACTGCTGGTTCCATCTCACTGTCCAGGGGCCAGCTCAAATAGCCTCTCCTCAGGTAGTCTTTCTGCAACAGCCCCTCCCACCTGCCACTCTTCTTCACAGCAGTGAGTGTGGGCTGAATTGATATCATTTACTTGTGTCCCTGCTCACTGTCTGCCTCGCCTTCCGAGAACACAAGCTTCACGCGAGTAAGACTTGGTCTCTGTTGTTCACAGAATAGCCTCAGGGCCTAGACAAGGGCCTGACCCACGGGGCTGTTTGGTAAATAATTGCCAACGGAATTACATCAGAGAACACAGCCGGCCTGGACCTCGGGGAGCATCTGAACAGAACTTCTCGGTTGTCAGAGGGCGCTGAGGCCTAGAGAGGCCAACCCGATGGAAAAAAATGAGGCAAGAAGATGAAAGGCAGGTCATAGGAAACAAGAAAAGGCACTCAACTTCACTAATAACCAGGGGTACACACATTAAAACATCATGTTACCACTTTTATCCATCAGCTTGGCAAACATTCTAAGTGCTGGAGAGGATCTGGGAAAAAGGCAAGTTCACTACCGGGCACTTTGGACAGTATCCAGGAAAGTTGAAAATGCACGCCCTCCGTCAGTGAGCTGTCCTGTTCCTGCATCTGACCTGGAGAAAGCAGGGTATGCATAATGATGCACATGCAGACCATCATTCATTCATTCCACAAGCGGTTACTATGCACACCAGCTATGGGGTCTACGTACTGGGGACAGAGCAGTAAACAAAATGCATGGGAGACCCTTCCTTCATGCAGCGTACGTTCTACTTGGGGAGAGACTGGTGATAATCAGTCAATGAATAAATCAAGAGTATGTCAGATGCTGGTAAGGGCTATGGGGGAACGTGAGGCCAGGTAAGGTGGGAAGGGAGCCCTGGGGTAAGGGGCTGTCATTCTGCGTCGGGCAGTTAGGGAAGAGCGCTCTGATGAGGTGACATCTGGACAGAGTGAGGCATGGGGATAAGGCTGCGTGGGGAGGGGGAGTGTCTGAGCAGAGGCACCAGCCAGTGCAAAGGCCCTGAGGTGCGAGCGGGCGTGGGGAGTTTGAGGAGCACCAAGTAGGTCAGGGTGGCTGGAGCTGGGAGAGTGGGGCAAGGGTGGTAAGAGATGAAGCAGGAGGTGTGGGAGGAGTGTAACCAAGGCCCAGCTCATGTAGAGCCCTGACAGGCACTGTAAGGATTTTGGCTTTGACTCTGAGTGAGATGGGGAGCCCTTGGGGAGTTTCATTTTGTAAAGATCACTCCAGCTGCTGTGGCTGTGTTGGAAATTAGATTAGGGAGAGGGCAAGCTGAGGGGCTGTAACAATAATTCAGGAGAGGGATGAGGCGGCTCGTCGTGCAGATGTATCCAGAATCAATGCTGGGTACATATTGGAGGTGACAGGACTGGCTGGAGGATGGAACGTGGGGTGTGAGAGGAAACCAAGGGTCCAGGCTGACCCCGTGGCTTTTGGCCTGAGCACTTGCAAGAGTGGAACTGACATTTGCGAAGGTGGGGGAGACCGCACAGGTAACGGGACTTGGAGGGGTGTGAGTGTGTGTGTGTGTGTGTGTGTGTGTGTGTGTGTGTGTGTGTGTGTGAGCATTACCAGTAACAAGCCTATTAGACATTCAAGTGATGGTGTCAAGAAGGCAGCTGCACTTACAAGGCTGGAGTTGGGGTGAGAGATCAGGCGGGTGGTAGAAACTTGGGGGTCAGCAGCGTGTAGCTCGTATGTAGAGCTGCGGGGGCAGAGGAATCACCCAGGGAACCAGGAGGCTGGGAAGAGAAGTCTCAGGAGTGAGTCCTGGGACCTGCCATTGTTTGGAGCACAAAGGATAAATCGGAAAAGACTGAGAAGAAATAGCCCTTCTTAGAAAAAGGACCAAGATAAAAAGGAAGTGCACAGAGTTTTCAAGGAAGAGGTAAGGATGCCACAGGGTACTGGCAATTAAGGAGGACGAGCGAGCTCAGATGCAGCCACACGGAGGTCACTAGTGACCTTGCCAGGTGCTGTTTTGGTGAAGTGGTGGGTGAGGACCTGATGGCAGTGGGCTCAAGGGAGAGGAAGAAGGAGAAAATGTGGAGGCACTGAGTGAAAGCCAATTTTTGGAGAGTTTGGCTCTAAAGAGGGTCAGAGAACTGAGGTGGTGGCTGGAACAGGATGTAGAGGGACAAAGGTTTTTTTTTTTTAATTACTTTTTTTTTTTTTTTTAAGATAAGAGAAATGACAATGTGCTTGTTGGCTGGTGGGAACAATCCAGTAGAGAAGAAGCGATCTGATGGTGCAGGAGAGTGAAGAGATAATGACTGAATTATTTGTCACAGCAAAAAATTAGAAACAGCCTAAAAGTGTCCATCAAGAGAAGAATAGATAAATAAAATATGCTATATTCAAAAGGATGAGATCCTCTACAGCTGACTCATTGCCTGGAGGAACAAATTTCAGTAGCAAGAAGGGGCCTCAGCTGTACACTTGCCTAGGTCCCTTGTACTATAGACCTCAACTCCGATCACACAGGTCCCTCCCCTCCTGTCCCCAAATACCTTCACTTCATGTCCCAGTGAGAGCAGGGCTGTGTCTGAGGCTCTCTTGGAAGATCTTCCTTTTGTTGGCCTTGATCAGAAAAATCCTGTCATGATGATGATGAAAATAACATTAAAATAACAGCTACTCAGTATGTAGTGTTTCATCAACCCCTTGCCCTCATGAAGCTTATATTCTAGATAGACATGAAATAACCAATTATAATCATTTTTAATATGTGTTATGATGAATGCTATAAAGGAGAGTAGCAGAGAGGGGCCTGGTCTAATCTAGAGGGGTTAAGAAATACTTAATCTGAAACCAGAAGGATGAGCCAGGCAAAGCTGGGGAAAGGGGAGAGGAGGAAGGAGGCGGGTAAGCAGAAGGGATAGCATCCCTCCCTCCATTGATTCAATAGTGACCAAGCATCAGCTGTGTCCTGGGTGAAAAAGGCACAAATTCCTGCTTTCTTGGGACTGCCACTCTAGTGGAGGGAGAGAGAGTGAACACATAAATGGTCCACGATTTCAGTTAGTGATGAGTGCCATGAATTTATTCATTATAAATCAGGGTAACAGAGTGGGGAGAGGGATTGATGAGAATTTTAGAGAGGGCGCTTAGAAAAGGTATGGAGAGAGAGGTGACCTCTCACCTGAGACCAGCCATGGCAGTTGGGCGAAAGCGTGTCCCAAGCATAGGAAAGAACAGGCCCAAAGGCCTTGAGGAGCGAATAAGCTTGCTGTGTTCAGAGAATAGCAAGGCCAAGGTGGCTGGGCCTGTGAACAAGGCAGGGATGTGGTGAGAATAAGGTCAGAGAGACAGGCAGGGGCCAGGTCACGGAGGGCTTTGTAACCACGTTTTAAGCTCTTCTATAATCCCAGGTCTTAGCTGGGCTGCAGATTCAAATGGGCTACTTCTTAGAAAAAGTCCTGGATCCCCAGGTCTTCAGGGAGTAAGCGGCTGCGTTTGCCTCAGCTGCGGAGGCCAAGAGTTCTTCCGTGCCCTCCCCCTCCCAGCCGTAGATCTTACCTTATCACTCCCGGCCGCTTAGCATGAGCCATGGACTAATCCAGAGAAGAGCTCTCACTTAATTAATTTTAGATTTAAAGCAACAAGAAGTCCTTATATTAAAAACGGAGTCGGGGGGTGGGTGTGGAGAACAGCTTGTTAATTAAAATGTCAGTTAGGGTGTTCCTGGCGAAAACTATGATTAGTGGGTGTTTCCTTTGGTTACAAGTCCTTGTGCTTTGATATTTCATGTGTGAATATAAAGAACCTCACACACGTGCCCAGCTCCTGGAGACAGGCTACATTTCACGGTGGTTTCAACGCACCATTCTGTTCCGCAAACTCCAGCAAATGTCTGGGATTATACCCCAAGCCAGTCTAGCCTCTGAGGGTCCTCTCTCTGTCTCTCTGTCATCATCTCTCACACGCCGTTCCCACCGGCAGCCTCTCTTACTCATCCTGCAGGGATCAATGTCACCTTTTTCAAATCCTTACTAGGTGTTCCAGTCAGAAATATGATTTCCCTCCTTTGTACCTGTAGTGTGGCATTCAAGGCCTTTAACCTTGGGACGTAGATCCTGCTGTTCCTTGCCACCCATCCTGTTTCCTGAACTTTGGTCCTAGCTGCACTCTCTGCCATGTACTTGCCCTAATTCTCCCTCTTTGCTCAGGTGGCCGCTTGGCCACCAGGGAGGGAGATTGACACATTTCTTATACCTTTGTTAGAAAAAAAGAGTCTGTGAAAAAAATTTATTTATTATTTATGCCATTTAGCTACCTTTCAAGAAGGCTGGGCCCTTTGTTGTGGTGAGTCCCATAACTTTGATGGTTATGGGAAGGCTGAACTGGCAAAACTGGAGGGTGCTGTGTCTAATTTCTCTGCTTAAGCAAAGGAGGGGCAGTAGAAAGACTTGGGGGTGGAGGTATGGATCTAGGGGGCTGACTAGGGGCAGGGGGCGATGGGGAAAGGCCTAGAGGGAGAAGAGGCAGCTGATGGCTGAAGAAGAAGTTTGGGGAGCTATGTGGAGGAAATACACGTGTCATGGGAGGTTTGTGTTAAGTTTCGTGTGTGGTGGGCTATAAACCTCTCTGATGTCTTCCCATGACATTTTCAGGAAAACCTGACTCACTAAGGCTTTGTGGAATTGGATTAAATTGTTTCTGGAAGGGTAAGTATCAAGCACTGTGAAGGGTCTGAGATTCACCCTGCTTGCGAGCTGACAAGTGAGGTTGCCGCAGTGTCATAGATGCTGGCAGAACACGGGAGACCCTGGAATAAGACACAGAAGACATTGTGACTCGCGACAATAGCAATAGCCAGGGTGTCACATTCGTGCTGGTTTCCCAAGCTCTGATTCCTGCAGGGTGACACCAAGGAGTCAGCCAGCACCTTTAGCACATGCAGGGGGTTTTGTCATAAGAAAGGAACCCCTGGCTTAGAGAACCTAAGTCTTTTAGGAGCAGTAAGCCCAGGTGGAAATTTCCTTGGAGAGAGATATATCTTTACGTTGGGCAACAAACAAACTTTCTCTTGACTCTGGAAAGAGACTGTCTCCAGTTTCCAGGGCTGTTTGCTACACAGACATACATTAAAGGATAGTACCAAACACAGGCAGTCGGTACCCTGGCTTGCAAAATGTGCAGAAATGCAAGGGACCCATGGAGAATTGTCTCCCCAGAGTAAGATGTAGTGGTGATCCCTGTTTCAAGATGGGTGTGGGATGAGACCAGAAGCTGTTTGCAATGCCTTCATGACATCTGGACTATGAGCTTTTATACTCTGCTTTTGAAAAGAATTCTTTTATTATATGCTCTATCAGTTAGCTATGGCCATATAACATACCACCCAAAACTTGGTGCTTAAAATGATTTATTATTGCTAGTGAATCGGAGTCATCTGGGAGGTTCCGCTGGTTTGGCCTGGGCTGGGCTGATCTTGGCTGTGCTCTCTTAGACTCCCTTCACCCCAGCTAGGATGCTGAGCAGACTTGGTCCTGTTCCAAGTGGGCTTTCATGACGAGGGTCCAAGAGACTGAGCAGCAGGACCCCTAAGGCTCCTCTAGGCCTCAGCTTGGAACTGCCACATGGTCTTGTCCATGGCAAATCACATGACAGCCCAGATTCATGGCATAGGAAATAGACTCCAGCTTATATGAGAGGACCTATAAAGTAACTGTGCAAAGGCACATATATTTATATGGAGAGGAACCATTGGGGCCATTTTTACACTCAGTCTATTGCATTTGCCTTCTCTGCTGTACTCTGAGCTCCTAGATGGCAGGGATTATGTCCCATTCATGTCTCTCTGTTGGTGACTGGCCTGGGCTGGGCATAGAGAAAGCATCAATCATGTCTCTCAGATGAATGAATGATACACCACAGGATGAATGAATGATGTACAATGAGGACTTCTCTCTGTGAACTAGACGACACGGAGTGCTCTGGTCTCTGCCCCAGACCACAGGTGGCCCTGCACAGGGTGGGCCTGGTTCTCCCAGTGTCTTCTCATCCCCACTGCTGTTGCCTTTGCTTGGGACCTCGTGACATCATGCCCAGTCTGTTCTGCAGCCCTGGTACTCTCTGCTGGTTTCAACCCATTCCTCTCGAACCCGTCCTCCACATCATCTCCAGACACTGTTCTCAGAAGCATACTTGACCCTGTCACTCCTCCATTTGAATCTGTCGTGGACTCCCCCAGGCCTAGAAGATAAGGTCTCAGCTCTTTCATATGGCATTCAAGGCCCTTCACCTTGGGGTCTGGATCCTGCTGTTTCTTGTCACGCATCATCCTACATGCCTCACAACCCCTGTGCCAGCCACGCTCTCTGTCTGCTGTGTACTTGCCCGAATTCTCCCTCTTTGCTCCAGTGTCCCCTTGGCCTCCAGGGAGAGATATTTACTTACACCGTCCTCTCAGACCACTCTGTGGGCACCTTCCTTGTCCCATAGATCTGGTTGCCTGGGGTCTTTGTGGGGCCTCTTTCCTTTGGATTGGGGGCTCCCTGAAGACAAATGTGCTTCTCCTGGTTTCCCTGGGACCCCACCTCACTCCACGACTGCGACTCACCCTAAGAGCCGTGGGGTCTCATGTAGAGTTGACTCCCATAATGTTTACTGAACCAAACTGAGATTGATGGAGAGGGAGGAGGGCAGGGGAGGGGAGGGAAGAGGAGAGAAACCCAGGCACCAGCATAAACATCCAATGCATCTGGGGAATCTGCCCTGGGGCTCCTCTCCCAGCAGCCTTTTCTGGAACAGGTCATAGCCTGTGGGCTAAAGACTTTTCACCCTAAGGCTCCTTCTGAAAGTGGAGACCGGGCCTCTGTCCCCAGCCACAGAGACCCTGCCTGGCACTGCTGGGGGGTGGGGAGGGAGCTCTGCCATTGTCTTTTGGGTTTTCATCATTTTAGTCTCTGTTCCTAGCTTTATTTAATTTGTCACTTAATTACTGTTTACTGAGCATGCTTGTAGCTAAGATGTATTTATTTACGATGCACTTTGTCTGATTTTAGTAGAGTTTTTCTCCCTTCTCTTTCCTTTGTATCTGTTTTCTTTATTCTCATAATGCATGATCAAGTAAAAATATTTTTTTCACATAAACAACACAGAGGAAATAACAGTCCCTTGATATTTCATCCTTCAGAGATAACCACTGTTGACAGTTTGGTGTATATCCTTTCAGACTTTTTTAAATGCTTATATAAATATATATGAATGTGACCCAGATATACCTAAGAAGCCTTTAAGGCCAGTCTCGGCCCAACAGTGCATCTAAAATAACCCAAATCGGACTCCAGAAGCCTGAAGAATTATGTGAATCCTTATTGTTGGTTTCCTTAAAAAGGTGGTGCTTTTTACAGCTTTGAAAAAGTCAGCTTTAGACATCTCTCCTTCTCCCCCCAAGTGTCTCACTCCCAGCTGCTGTGAAAAGTCTCTTCTCACTTCCTGCCACTCATCCCTTCTTTCTCTGGGCTGTGCCCTCCTGAACCCTATCAACGTGCGGCCCTCACCCCAAGTATAGCTCTCAGCAAGTGCCACTCTTCTGTGACTGCATTTATTGTAAAACTCAGCCCTCCTGGAATTTTTAAGAAAAAAAATGGCTACATCTCTCTGTGGCATGAATAGGATCATGTTATAAGCATTATTCAGTAACCATTTTTTTTTTCACACTCTGCTATCTCATGGATGCATTTTCATGCCTGTGCATTCAAATCTACCCTTTCCTTTTAAATAAGGGACAGCTCCATGGAATGGATGGTCCATGATTTGTTTAACCTGTCCCATGCTACTGGGCATTCCAGTGCCTTCCAGTTTTTACTACTAAAAACAATGCTGCCATGAGCACCTCTGTGATGCTGAGTTTTTATGCCTTTTCTTTCTTTTCCACCTGCCCCAAGTTTTGCTGTTCTAGCAAAACTTCTGACGAGCTGGTTTTTGTCCAGTACATGGTTCCATTGTCTTCCTTCTGGTTCCTTTGGGGAACTCCCCCCTCACTCCATGTGATCCTGGGGGGTCTGCCTTTATGCTCCACCATCCCCTGGCACTGGATGGGAGGGAGTCACAAGACCACGTGTCCTATCAGAGCACCCCTTCCTGCCGGCCTTGACGATAACCCCATCAGTTTCCGCTGTCCATGTCCACTGTCCCTGCACTAGCCCCAGGCTCGTCATCTCTGCCCAGGTCACTGCCACAGCCTTCTCTCTGTTGTGTCTGCGTCCAGGGCTGGGCAATGCTTATCTAGCATCAGCGGCTACTCATCATCCCTGACTCTGCCATTTCCATGCTTCGAAGTCATCCGTGGTGATGCCCTGCGTTGTATGAATACAGTCCTATCTCTTTAATCTGTCGTCTAGAACCCGCAGGACCTGGCTCTTGCTTACCTCGATAGACCCGGGGTTCTCCACTCCCTTTCACACATACCAGATTCCTGAAGGATTGTACCACTTCTCAGTGTTTGAACATGCCTTGCATTTTCCAGCTTCCATCCTTTTGACCATGCTCTTTACTCCATAGAAGTCTCACCCCCAAACGATGTAAGTCCAATGCCTACCTAAGCTTTAAGCTCCTAGTCCCCAATCTCCCTCAGCACGGATAGGAACTAAACAATTTCACCTTCCCTGGGGCTCCCTAAAAAATGTTGATGACCTTCTAACATTTTTGAATTCTTCACGGATTATTGGTTACAAGGGAGCAGAAATCCAGCTCAAAGAAGGGGGCGAGATGGTGGCTATTGTAAGGACATGGAGGTCTCAGAGAAACCAAACTCTGCCAGACCTCATGGGACTTGACACTGGGTCCTGGGAAGTCATGAGGGGTTGAGAGTGACTCTCCATCTCCCAGTGGGTACCTGCCTTCCTGCCGCGACCCTGTCATTGATTTAAATCTGTGATGGCAACTGACGTACGGTACTTGCCTCCTCTCCATGACTGGAAATACTTTCATATTTGTACCTCCCTCCCCTACCCCTGCCCAGGGTATAACCCAGGGCCTGGTTCATTTTCAGCAGGAAAAAGCAAGCTAGCAAAGTTGTAACACACAGGGATTTGCATTTTCATTTTATCCTTGTTAAAGCTCCCAATACCTCCCAAGAATAGGTACTATGATTTCCCCATTTTACAGATGAGGAAACTGAGGCATCGCTTTGCCCAAACTGACAAAGCCAGCAAGTACGAGAACTGGGACTTGAATCCAGACATGTTTGAATGAATACGTGAACTTATTCATCAACAGAAGCAGTCTTGAGATCATCTGCTCCAGACTCCAGCCTCTAGATCAGGAGTATAAACTGCCCTCCAGAGAGGCAGCCAGCTATTTTCATCTTAAACATCTCCACATTGAACCCACCTTTTTTTTTTCTAAATTTATTTATTTAATTTATTTATTTTTGGCTGCGTAAGGTCTTCGTTGCTGCGCGCGGGCTTTCTCTAGTTGCGGCGCGCGGGGCCTACTCTTTGTTGCGGTGCCCGTGCTTCTCACTGCGGTGGCTTCTCTTGCTGTGGAGCACGGGCTCTAGGCACATGGGCTTCAGTAGTTGTGGCGCACGGGCTCAGTAGTTGTGGCACACGGGCTTAGTTGCTCCGCGGCATGTGGGATCTTCCCGGACCAGGGCTCAAACCTGTGTCCCCTGCATTGGCAGGAGGATTCTTAGCTACTGCGCCACCAGGGAAGTCCCCTGAACCCACCTTTTATCACTTCAGTGATTTTATCCCCTTCCCCAAACAGCAGGCATTTCCTCTTTGTGTCTAATCACAACCTTTTTTGTTTGTTTGTTTGATTTAAAATCCCTTTTGCTTGTCAGGCTTCCTCAGACTTGAAACCAACTCGTGAGAGTCACCTGTTCTTTTGGCAGCAAGCCTGCGGAGCAGACATTTAAAATTTCCACTTGATAAGAATCTCAAGGCCCAGGAAGGTAGAGCAAGCCATCTAAGGTCACACAGACCAGACACAGCAGGTCCAGAACTTGAACCCAGATCTTGGACTCTAAATGGCCCCTCCATCTGGTCACTTCACATCTCCCTTAAGTCTAAGGGACAGTCTGGGACCATGGAAAAAACAGACTTGGCTGTTTCCAACATGGATAAGAAGAAAGAGGAATAATAGCAAGGTTGGGAGGGGGAAAGAACTGTGTCTTAGGTTCAGGGAGGAGTGTGTGAGGGCTGGGGTATGGGAGGAAGGGATCAGTCCAGAGACTGGGGAGAATGAGAAAACGCATAATATTAAGTGTCCAAGCTCTGTACCGAGGCCTGCAAGCTGGCTGGCCATATAATTATGCTAGAGCTACAAGCTTCAACCAGGACTATCGCAGGCAAACTAGGACATAAGGCCACCCTGCCTAACAGGTCCTTGTGATCTGCCTCTCCCTACCTCTCTGAACCTCCCCCCATCCACTCTCCCCTCATTACGATGCCCCAGCCCTGCTGGCCTTCTCGCTCCTTTGCGGAATTCCCAGCATATTGTTACTCCAAGACCTTTGCACGCTCTGTCTGGAATACTTTTCCCCCGTATCTTCACACGACTGCTTGTCGTTCAGGTCTAAGCTCACACGTCATCTCCCAAGAGAGGCTTTCCTGACCTCCTAGTATAAGGTCGTCCCTTTCCTCCAGTCAGTCTCCATTCTGGTTATCTATTGCTGTGCAACAGATAAACCCACCATTTAGTGGCTTGCAACAACAACACTCATTTCATTATCTCTTATGGCTTCTGTGGGTCAGGAATTGGGAGGTACTAGACTGGGCAGTCTGGCTCAGGATCCCTCATGCAGTTGCAGTAATGGTGCTGCAGCTGGAATAGTGGAGGACAGAAGCAACTGGAGGCTGGCCGGGCATCCGTCTCTCTCTCTCTGTTTATGTAATCTGGGGGCCTCTTCCTGTGGTTTCTCCAGGGAGGCTGATTTGCGCTTCCCACAACATGGCAGCCTCAGGGTAGATGGTCTGCTTTCATGACACTCAGGGCTCCAGGGCAGATGCTTTATCACACAAGGTGGAAGCAGCATCACCTTTCTGGCTAGTCTTGGAAGTCGTACAGCTTCCCTCTGCCTCATTCTCTTGGTTACTGTTGAGACACAAGGCTCCCCAGATTCAAGGGGAGGGGACTTCAACCCCAATTCTTCATGGGGGTGTGGCAAGGTTCTAGAAGGACCCATGGGACCAGAGATATTGGTGTGGCCATCTTTGGAAAATACTACCTGCTGTACTGTCTAGTATCTGTGAGACTCACAGTGCCTGAAATTGCCTTAATTATGTAGTTTTGACTTGTTTATTACCCTTTCTCCCCAACTTCCACCCCACTAGAAAATAAGACCTGTGGTGGAAGAGTCATTTTCTGTCTGGTTCACCTCTGTATTCCTAGTGCCTGCCTTATAAGAGGCACATAAACGTTTCATTGAAGCGATGAATGAAGTGCTCCGAGGTATGACAGAACCAGAGATGGCCTCTCAGGGCCCCCGCAGCTCTAGTTTTTGAGCAGCCACTCAGAAAGCATCATTAGAAGCTCTGAAATATATTCTCAGAATGGTTTTGTGGTCAGGGTTCCCTGGGCTTCATCAGTCTGTGTGTCCCCGACCCCAGTCTCCACGGCCCCTTAGCTGCCCCAGTGGACTCTGGTACCAGGTCACATACACATAACCTCCTCACTTTTGAGCCTTCCTAGAGGGACTCTCATCCCCAAGAATCTACCTCTAGCTTTGCCCTGGTTTATAGACACCTCTTGTCAGTGAAAGAAACATATTTTCTCAGGAATCCTGATTCAGGGGAAAGTGCCCATCTACTCTGGGTTCCTAGACTTTCTGTGAAATAATTCTTGCTAGTCTTTTGGGTCTAAAAGAAAATTTTACTGAAGCTTTTCTACAAAGGCCATCTATGCACCCCACCCTGAACTCGTCCAACAAACATTAATAGGTGTCAGAACCAACAGGATGTGTATAAGTGTGTGTATGTATGTATATATGTATGTATATATATTCATCTATATATCTGTAACTATAGATTTATAGACCTGTATATGAAGAGATCTATATAGAGAGATTTATTTTAAGGAATTGGCTCACACGGTTGTGGAGGTGTCACAAGTCCAAAACCAGCAGGGTGGGTCATCAGACAAGGGAGTTGCAGTTTGAGTCCAAAGGCTGTCTGCTGGCAGAATTCCTTCTTACTCAGGGGAGGTCAGTCTTTGTTCTATTAAGGTCTTCAACTGATTGGATGAGGTCCACACATTGTGGAGTGTAATCTGCTTTCCTCAAAGTCCTCTGACTTAAATTTAATCTCATCCCAAAAACACTTTCACGGAAATATCCACAATGTGTTTGACCAAATAAACATCTGGGCGCTGTGGTCCAGCCAAGTTCACATGTAAAATTGGGCCAATGCAGAGGAAAACCCCAGCCCTTGGGAAATTCATGTTCTAACCGGGAGCCACCGGGAGGGAAATAACCACCTATTGGTTCTTAAATATACCTGCTAGTGCATAAAAATGCCACACCCTGAGGAATTTTGATTTGGAGGTAGGTGGTCCACAGGCACCCCTTGATCTGACATTGACCTAACCTGGGCTCTGATGAATTAGATGTGGGAGAGAAGTGTGTGCTTCACTGGGAAGGGGAGAGAAGGGGCCAGACTATGGCCACCCACTCTTCTGATGGGTGGTCATAGTCCGGCTCAGAGATGTCAACACTGTAAAGGTGAGTGGGGAAGTATGTCCAAGCAGAGAGAATGGAGGGAGGAAAGACATGAACTTGGCGGGAGTACAGAGGGTAGGGGAGGAGGTGGTGGCAGACGCCACTGACAATGAGCTCAGAGCCCACGGAGGCAGCGTGGTAGATGGTTAAGGCCATAGGTTTTAGAACCAGGAAGACTTAGAATTGAATATAGACTTGGATACTTAGAAGAACCATAACTCTGGGCCAAGTCACATAACCTCACTGAGACCTGGTCTCTGCAACTGGGGAAAAAACAGGAGGGGCAGATGAGGGATGTTATCAAATTGTATAGGTTCCTATTACTGCTATAACCCAAAACCACAAACATAGTGGCTTAACACAGAATGAATTTATTCTCATACAGTTCAGAAGTCCAAAATGGGTCTCACGACGTTCAAATCAAGGTGTCAACAGAGCTTTTATTCTGGAAGCCCTAGGGAAGAATTCCTTCCTCACCTTTTTCAGGGGTCCACATGGCGTGGCTCACGGCCACATCACCTTGACCTCTGCTTCCATCATATCCCATCACCTTCTCCGACTCTGACCCTTCTGCCTCCCTCTTATAAGGGCCGTTGAGATGACATTGGGCCCACCCAATAAGGATAATCTCTGCATCTCATGATCCTTAACTCAATGGCATCTGCGAAGTCCTGTCATGTAAAGTAATACTTTTGCAAATTTTGCGGATGGAATTTGGACATCTTTGCGGGGTCATTATTCTGCCTACCACACCCACCTGCTTCCTGTTATGAAGATTAAATGCCTGGCACAGGGTACCTGCTAGCTAGGGCCCACCTTATTATTCTTATAAAGAGCTCTGTGTCCACATCAAGAGGCTAGAGCCTCATCCTGGGAGGTCCGGGGAGTAAATGGAGATTATTTCCCTTAAAAATCTCCCAGGTTTTAAGCCCTGGAACAACATGTAGACAGTAGTTTGGCTGAGAAGGAAAGCAGGGAAGGAAAGATACTAAATTTTGGACTTTTCTTTTCTTTTTTTTTTTTTTTACAATGAGGCTCAGTCCCTTTAAGAACGACTGGCCATCTCTTCCCAAGATGTCCCAGGCTACGTTCCAGAGATGAAGGAAGAGGAAGAGGGAGGCTTAGACTCAGAAGGTGTTTGCTGAGCTAGTTCTTGAAGTTCTTTCTATAAATGACACAGAAACTGGCCATCCTCTGAACTACCCAGCCTCTTCCTTCTCTGGTTCCCCAGCAGTGGTTTGGTTCTCAGTTTGACCAAATTTCCAGTCTTCTTCTCTGCCGCATAGAATCTGGTTGGTGCTCTCCTAACCTCTCCTATCTGCCCAAGTCTCTAATCACCTGGCAGTGGACGTTTACAGGTCTGGGCTTCCCCGCCGCCCACCCACACCCCGCCAGCCACACCCACGCACAGGCAGCTCCCACCAAGGGCACTGGTTCCAAGAGCTGGCCTCACACAGACTCTGTTCTGGGAGTCAACCTCCCGATTAGCGTCCAACATGACAGAGTCATGACATTCTCTATTTAAGATCACCAGCTACCTTCACATAGAGCAAGAGATCTAACCGGAGTTGGCAATGGACCCTGGACGAGGCGTGGCTTCTTCTGAAATTGTTGGCAGGATTTGAGCATGAAGGGATGTGCATTTTTCTAGGGACAGGGGCTGTAGTTTTCATCAGATTCTAAGATGGATCTGTGAACCCCAAAGTACTCACAACCACGGAGAGACACGTCATCACTTAAATCCTTGACCCTCATTGATCTTGCTTTTTAGTTGCTTCTCCAAAAGGTTCAGACAATCCTATGACCTGGCGGTGTCAAGCTGAACTAAATGCGGCTTCTTCTTAGTTGGGAGAGGCTCCTGCTTGTTCTGGGTTTTGAGGAATCTAATTGCCCAGCAGGCCCAGAGCTTTCTCCATTCTGCTGAGCTCTGGCGCTCAGACCCACATTCATTATATGGAGGCTTATACACAGAGGCCCCGGGAGAGAGAGCTGGCCCGACTCCGCCCCAGCTGCTCACGCTTCCCCTGGTCGTGCCCTCTATTAGAGCACGGCTGGGCAGACCCCTCGGCCTTTCTCCAGGAATTTGAAGGGATCAGGATAAAGGCTGAAGCTTAGATTTTTGAGCAGAGGTAATTTCAGAAGGTGGAATCATAGCTTAAAGAACCCTCTGGAGAATTTTCCTGATGCAAAGCTAACAAGACACTGTGATAATTTCTCTGCAGCTGGCCTCATTCCAAGTTGGATTTTAAACGCAGATTATAAGGCAAACACCATCCCCCACAAGTATTAAAGGAGGGGAAAATAACAGAACGGGGGCTGCAAAAATGGTCTCTATTGTGGGACCAAAAGCCGTCAATCACGCCGGCTGACAGGCGTCAGAGATTGACAGACAGGCCCTCGCTCCTGACTTCAGTTATCAAGGGGAATGGAAAAAGTGTCTGCCGAGAACATGTTAAATTGCCAAAGTCATTACCAGTCACCAATTACCAAAGAAAAGATAACAAGGTATATATTAGCAAAATCGATGCAACAACATGCATTTCAATACAGTGAGTTTTTTAGAACTTCTGAAAACAAAATGAACTATTTAGGGAATACACAATGGTTTTCAGTGAATACCAAACACTGCGCTTTGTAAAGTCATCAATATTCACGTTAGGTTTGGCTCTGCTTAACGGGAGCAAAGATCAAGCTGTAAACTAATATACTTCATTTTGTTCCCCCCACTCTAGTTCCACCCAAAGGACAAAATGATGACTGGAGGGCCAGGTGGCTCTCCTGCAAACTCCCCCAAAGAAAGGCCTGGCTGATCATTGACGGCACGTCGTGGGGCCTTGGGCCTGGACAGGGCACAGATCAAGGAGGCAGTGGTAGGCTTCTGTCCCATGGAGTCCTTTCCACAGGATGAAGCAGAAATTCCTAATTGCCTGCTCTGAGCCCTGCCTTGGGCTGGACCGTGGAGATGAAGGATGCAGTACCTGCCCTACTGGGTCTTGCAGTCTGGGGTGGAGGTGGGAGGCACACGATCCCAATGATTTACAGGACAAAGCAGACTGATGAAAGTTCCAAACGTAAGTATGATTAAATACAACAAGGGAAAGCTTGAGGCTCCTGCAGCCTGGGGGCATTTGAGCTAGTTCTTGGGGAGTGAGGACTTTAATTGGAGATGCAAACTCCTGAAAAGAGGAGAGTGCATTTTTCGATGTTGTAGGCAAGGGGCGCCATTGCAATTCTTGCGTTGGGGAGTAGAATGTCCAGAGTTGTGTTTTAGGGAGATAGCTCTGGCACCAGGGCAGAGAATGGACAAGACGATGGTACTTTAGACTGTTGGAGTATATCCTGTGAGAGAGGCTGAAGTCCTGGGCAAGGAGAGGGGTAGCAGTGAAGACCCAATGGGCTGCCATCATATTGCATGCATAAGCCAAAAGGCCTCTCCCTGGTCTTTGTTCTTCTCACCTCTCAGGCCCTGCGCAGGTACTGTGTTCTCATGCTGCTTGTCCATATCCACTGTTAGAATATCTTCCTCCTTCTCTGAGCTCCAAGGCCCTCTGCTGAGTTGCCCACCACGTGTGAGCTACCCAGTGGCCACAGTAGTCCAGGTTAGAAGCTCTGCAAGGACAAAACCCTGTCACATAAGTCCCTGTGGCTCTTCCAGTGTAGTCCCCCCACCCCCACAGCAGAGGGAAAAAATGAAAACAGCAAAACTCTGAGCAGAGAAGCATTTCATGGTAATGCTCAAGAAAGATCAGGAGATCACGACGATCATTTCAAAACGTACACAAATGTCAAATCATTACGTAGCACACCTGAAACTAACAAAATATTGTACCTCAACTATATTTCAATTAAAAAAAAGAAAGATCAAGGCTGTTGTGAATTTGCCCAGTAGGCCACTAATTTTCAGCTTGCATCCAATTTGTCAAAGGATCTTATATGACTGGTTAAAATAAGACTTACAAAACCTTCCTGACCCTGCAGTGTGTGCAGGACCTAGAGGCAGTAGATTGAGTGCCCAGAGAGAAAGAGTTGCTGGGCCTCAAAAATAAGAAAGTAATCAGTGAGAAGCAGGGACATTTGCAATCAGCATTGGAAGAAAGCACACCCCTTTCCAAATGATTGGTAGGCGGCATGACCATATCGTTAATTGTCCGGACAGGTGCAATTTTAAGGGTGTTTAAAGGACTCCATCTGTAATTATTACATGACAGCAGACTTAAACTGAGATTGTCCCTGAAAGAATAGAACTTGAGGTCACCACAGAGATGAGTACTGCTCCCTTGACCACAACTCCTTATATTTTATAGATGGCGGAACTTCCACTCTTGGCCTCTCCCCATTCCTCCTGCTACTCCTCAGGATTTAGCTGAATCTGGGTACTTTGTTTCGAAGACTGAGTACAGCTCAGCCCCCTCTAGGTCCTCTCTCTTTTGGAGCAGCTCTGCTTAGGAGCCGGGGTTCTCACTTCCTCCACGGGGTCAACTTAAGGGGCAAGTGTGCACTTGTGGAAGAGGCCTAGACTATCTAGTTGGCCTGTGACTGGATGGAGGGAGAAGTATTAGGAGCCTCAGCTGACTGCTGATCTCAACCTTTATCAACCTTAGCAAAGTTCTGTCTGTCTGATTCCAATATCTCCTTCTCAGTTGATTCTATACCCAGAGCAGATAGTGGTTCTCACTCTCCCAAACCCAACAGCTGTCCTAAGCAGAGGCTGGGAATGTTCAGAAATAGATAAAGGCCCTCATACAAGAGCATAGCGTGTCAATGCAGGTCAGTGGGAGTTGGGGACTGTGGAGAACCTATACTAGAGGATCCTTATATGTGAACAACACAAGAAAAAGAAAAATCTGGGCTGAATTTGGCTTCGTGTCTAAATCTGAGTGTGAGTTTTCACCAGCTCCTTTTGGGTGTAGGATATGGAAATTAATTATCCCAACCCCACAACATGTATATATATATGTTTCTTCAAAATAAATTTTATTGAGAAAATTAATTATACACAATAAATAAACCCACTTGAGTTTTGACAAATAAATACACTTGTATAACCACCACACCCATCAATACATAGAACACTTCTATCTCCCCAAAAAGTGCCCTTGTCAATCCTCCAAAATTTCTCTCCCCCAGGCAACTGCTGATGTGATCTCCATCATTATGGATTAATTTTGTCTGTTCTAGAACATCATATACATGGATTCACACAGTGTGTTTTCTCTGGCGTCTGATTCATCCATGTTGTAGTATGTAACAGTAGTTCTTATTTTTTTCATTGCCAAATAGCATTCCATTGAAAGAATGTGCCACAGTTTATCCATTTACCTTTTGATGGACATTTGGGTTGTTTCCAGTTTTAAGCTGTATTTGTGTACAAGTCTTTCTGTGGCCATGCATTTTTTTGGGGTAAATATCAAGGCATTGCTGTGTCATTAAGTAAGTACACACTTAAATTTTTAAGAAACTGCAGAGCTGTTTTCTAAAGGGGTTGTACAATTTTTCACCCTCCATCAGAAACGTATGAGGGTTCTGGTGGACCTATATATTCATTAACATTTAGTATTGTCGGTCTTTTCGTTTTAGCCATTGTAGTGAGTCTGAAGCAGTACTTCTTTGACGTTTTAATGTGCATTTCCTTGGTAATTAATGATGCTGAGCACCTTTTCATGTGTTTATTGGCCATATGTATATCTTCTTTTGCAAAATGTCTAATAAAATATTTTACTTATTTAAAAATATTATATATATGGTGGTTAATTTTATTTGTTAAATTGACTGGCCTAAGGGATGCCCAGATAGCTGGTAAACATTATTTCTGGGTGTGTCTGTGAGGGTGTTTCTGGAAGAGATTAGTATCTGAGTCAGTAGACTGAGTAAAGAGATCTGCTCTCATCAATGTGCGTGGGTATCATTCAATCCATTGCGGAGGTGGGGAGCAAATGGAATAAAAAGGTGAAAGAAGGGTGAACACTTTCTCTTCTTGAGCTGGGACTCTACCTTCTCCTGATCTCAGACGTTAGAGCTCCGGATTCTTGGGCCTTTGGACTGTGAGACATGAGCCAGCAGCCCCCTGGTTTTCAGACCTTTGGATTTGAGCTCAATTATACCACTGGTTTACCTGATTGTCCAGCTTGCAGATGGCAGACTGTGGAACTCTTGGCCTCCATACTTGTTTGAGCCAATTCCTATAATAAATCTCCTCTTATATATTTATATATATATATCTTATTGGTTCTGTTTCTCTGGAGAACGCTAATTAATACTATATATAAAGCAAAGGACAAAGTACTTTTTGTGTTCTGTTTTATAGTTTTATGTTTAGGCCTATAATCCATTCAAACTAATTTCTTTGGTACGGTGTGAGGGAGGGGTCAAAGTTATTTCATTTTTTTTTTCCATAAGGATACCTAGTTGTTCCATAACCATTTGTTGAAAGACTACCCTTTTCCCCATTGAATCATCTTGACATTTTTGTTAAAAATCAACTGAATATATATGTATAGATCTATTTCTTGATTTTATTCTGTCCCATTGACTTATCTATATACGTTTATGTGAATAACACATTGCCTTGATCACTATAGCTTTATAATAAGTCTTGAAATCAGGTAGTATAAGTCCTCCAACTTTAGAATGCCAGGCTATATATCATTTGTGATTGCTAGAAATAAATGTACTTGAATTAAATGTATAATAAATTGTATACATTATGCTTTCCTAGTGTGGCTTGTTCAATTATTCTGTCAATAATGTGGTCTTCTGAGAATGCTGAGTTAAAGTATTCATTTGGATTTGACAATAAATAAAGATCCAGGCTGGTGATGTCTCCTGCTATAACAGTCATGATTCTGGTTGCAAACTAGATAACCAGCCTCCCTTACAGGACGTTGCTTTTTAGCAAGGTGGATTTTTGGCTGGGTTTGTTCCACCTCACACTAGCACATCCAAAGGCATCAGCACATCTGTTGACTGGTTTTTCCAGCAGTGATATGGTGGAATGAATACTGGAGTAGTTGGCTGCAGAGGGTCCCTCTCTGGCAATCACCACAGTGTTGCTTGCGACTTTTCCAAATGGCTTGAAAAGGCCTAAATCAGTGAGTTGTCTTCAGGGCACACAACAGTCCTGGCTCCTGGGTGGGTCCAAACCCCCAGTAGATCTACTGATTCCTAGCCAGGAGCTCCCCTCAGATGAGGTCTGCCAGCTACTTGGGCACTGAATACACAATAGATCCTCATCAGAGCCTGAAGTTGAGTCGGGCATTACCTGGGGACACATGCAGTATCATTCCATTCCCAGGGGACTGCTTTCCTAAACTACAATTTGATTCCAATCCTCCCATCCTGCTTGTTTCCCTGCAGCTGGTGTGTTTAGCATAGCCCTCAACGTGGACTGCAGTGTAGACTTGAAATCAGAAGATCTGGGTTCAAGTTATGGCTCTGACACCTACTAATAGAGTGACCTTGGACAAAGCCCCTCACATTTTGGAGTCTAGTTCTTCCTGTATGGAATAGAGACTTTAACATCTTCCTCATAGGGCTACTGTATGCATATACAAGTGTTTTACCAATATAAACCACAGTATGTGCTTGGTGGAGTTCAGGAGTCCATGGAAAGGTTAATCATTACTATTATTTCTCCTTTTAGCCAGAATATAGCTACAGAGGCATGAAGAATGTCAATGGTTCCTATAGGAGAAAAGATGTGTGTATTAGTTTCCTATGGCTGCTGTAACAAATGACTTCAACTTGGTGACGTAAAGCAACAAAAATTTATTCTCTCACAGTTCTGGAGGCCCGAAGTCTGAAATCAGTTCCCCTGGGCTGAAATCAAGGTGTTGGTAGGGCTGCACTTGCTCTGGAGGTTCTAGGGGAGAATCTGTGCTTTGCCTCTTCTAGCTTCTGGTGACCACTGGCAATCCTTGTGTGTGTATGTTGGTGAGTGTAATATGAAACAGGAAAGAAAAGCACATCCTCTGTCCCATTGATACCAGTCACCTTCCAAACAAAACATCCTAATAATTTGGTCTAAATGAATTTCATGAAAGCTTGCTCAGTTTTCCCAAACTTCCTAGTAGAAGAATAACCCTCTTATAGATTCATAGAATATAAGAGCTACCAGGGCTTTTATGATTCACTTGGGCCAGGGTCAGCTAACTACAGCCCAGGGACCAAATTTGGTCCCTGCCAGTTTCTGAGTTGTGTCTCTCACTTTATGACAAAGACCACATGGCAACAAAGCTTAAAAAACTTACTATCTGGTCCTTTACAGAAAAAAAAAAAAATGTGCTGGCTCTTTGCCTAGATCAATGCCTCCACCATGCAGATGGGGGACCAGAGGCCAGGAGGGCAGGTGACTTGCCCAAGCTCCCCCGGGGGCTTGCGGGCAGACTCCAGACTTACAAGTTTAGTGCTCTTACCCAAGAGAACTTCCTTGGGCATGCAGGTGGGTGGAACCCAGTGTCCCAGAATTCAAGTTCAGGCATGTCTCAGCTCTGCTTTAGCAGGGCTGCCCCCAGCTCCTGAAGAGGTTCACTCAGATACTGGGTTCCTTCTCAGTGAGTATCCCTAACATAGTGTCTAGCAAATATATGAATGGAAAATGGAGTGAATAAATAATGTGGTCAAGGTGTTTGAGGGTCCTAAGCTGGCATAGTGCTTCCCAGGCCTAGAAAACACTGGAAGCCTCAGGCCAGGGCAGCAAGAAGGATCCCAGAGACCTAACTCAGCATTCAAACCTCTGGCCTGAGGCTAGTCTGGGGTTTATCCCCAAACTGGGCACCTCCTAAGAGGCCACAGGAAAATTGGAGAGTTTGCAGAAGCAGTTGAGCTGGTGAAGCCCACCGGTGATTCTCAGAGAGGTGGAGAGGGACCGTGGGGCCTTTAATGATGACTAATTTGCAGCTTATTAATGCGGTGGTAATTAAGAATATTCATTTTATTAAAAGCCGTTTATTGTAATAGTGCATGCAGATCTGGAGACTGGCATTGTGCTCGTGTACCAATCGACATAGGTCTATTGTGGCTCTGTGGTTGGCAGGTTGCTGCGTCACTAATTGTTAAGAGTTTAGGGTCTAATTTTAAACCCTTTTAATTCCATTTGAAATAATTGCCCTAATGAAATTCAAAGTACTCAGAGGCAGCCCTGGAAAAGGTGGATGGTGCCCCCCCTCCTGCCCCCAGGGAACCAGGCTTTGAGAGCTGTGGCAGGAGCTGTACTTGTCTTGGGGCTATGCTGGCTGCTCTCTCTTCCCCTAAAGAGCAGACACCCCAGTCCCCTGAGAGCTTGACTGCTGTCCGCAATGCTGACCACTTCTGAGACTCGGGAGGGGCAGGCCCGGGTGGAGAGGGCTTGCAGGAGGAGGATGCTGTCTGGAAAAAGTCATTTCTGTAAGCCACACAAGGGTAGGATCTGCAGAGAGGAGGGGGAGCCCCCACCCAGAGACAATGTCCCTATCCAAGTTCCCATGGCATCCAGGACTCACTAGGACATGCCTCAGAGCAGCTGAACCCAGGAATCATCTTCGATAGGACAAAACCCTTACTGAGGGCTTCCTGTGTGCCAGGCACTCTGTAGGCACTTTACATGTATTAACTCATCTAATCCTCACAAACATTCTTGGGAGTGGATTACATTTTTTTTTTCCATTGTACCAATGAGACCACTGACACTTGGAGAAGATCAGTATCTCTTCAAAAGTTAAACAGGTTAAGTGACAGAGGCAGACTTGAACCGAAGCTTTTCCATCTGTCTTCTCAGAGCCTGTCTGTCTAGTTTACATCTTAACAGAGGTGGATCTGGAAGCTGCTTTGGGTAACTCAAGTGCAATGCTTGTTCCTCTACACCAGTGGCAAGAGATCAGGGGAAGGACGTATCAGAGAAAGGGAACAGCATGGACAAAGTCTCAGAAGCTTGAAAGTCCAAGGCATCTGGCAGACAGACCCTAAGATGATCTCTATAATCTCTGCCTTCTAAGGGTGTTCGTGCTCTGAGTGTGGTTGAGAGCTGCGACTTTCAACCAATAGATTATGACAAAGGTGATAGGATGCCATTCTCGTGATTACATTACATTTATAAGACCCCATATGTCTAGCTGTCTTGCTCTCTCTCTTCTGCTGGCTTTGAAGAAGCAAGCACCCATGCTGTGAACTGCCTGTGGAGGGACCCACGTGGCAAAGAGCTGCAGGGGGCTTGCTGGAGCTGAGGGCCACAGCCCTTCAGTTTCAAGGAACTGAAGTCTGCCGACAACCTTAGTGAGCCTCAAAGTGGACCCTTCCCCTGCCAAACTTCAAGATGAGAACACAACAACACCTTGGTTGCAACCTGGTCATATTCGGAAGCAGAAAACCTGGCTAAACCATGCCTGGACTCTTGACCTGTAGAAACTGTGAGATAATACGTGTAGGTTATTTTAAGCTGCTAATGTTGTGGTAATTTGTTACTGACCAATAAAAATAAATGCAACATGTAAAAAGAATGGTAGGAAAAGCAGGGTGGATAGTTTTCAATCTTTTTGCTCACGTGGCACCCTTTCCATCAGAAACAGTGGGCACCGATAGCAATGCAGAAAATTAGCTGCAGAAAGGAGACAGGGCCATCAACATGAAGGGCCTTCGGGATCACGTTGAGAAGTTTGGTTTTTCTCCTGTAGGATATAGGTGGAGTTTTAAGAGAGGGTGACAAAGTCAGATCTGCATTAGGAAAAGATCACTCTGGTGGCCAGAGGCTAGGGTGGATTAGAGACACTGGAGCCTAGGAGACAGGGAGACCTGGAAGGCTATTGCAGTTCAGGCAGGAGATGATAAGAGCAGGAACCAAGGGACAAGCAGAGAAGATAGAGTGGATTTGTGATTTGGAGACAGAACATCCAGTAAGATAACATTACTCCTGCTCTTCAAGATCTTTAAGAAAGGAAATATTCGAACTGACACTTTCCTTATGTCCAAAACTCTAACGAAGCTGACTCATTAACTTGGTTTCAGTATCACCTTATTAATGATATCGCTATAAACAGATTCTGTATTTTGGGGTGTCCTTTCTTACCTAAGCACACTGCATGGTAGTCTTGCTTTCTTGGGGACAGCTATGACTCTTTTCATTTTACAGAGCCTCAGAGAATGGCTGTAGTGAAATTACTTCCATAGAGTCTTTCTGGTTAAATGTCATTTACCAGATCATCTGTCACCACCTAAAGGATTTAGTTTTTTCTCCTCTTCTGCAGAGAACTTACTTGAACCTTAACAAGATCTTGCAGAATGAATGGTAAGTACAAAGATAGACATCTTGACCCTTCACCATCTACTCATTCTTTCAGTATTATTGACACTAGGCATAGGGGGTACCAGAGTTAAATGAGAAATAGCCTTACCCTCAAGGCATTCACAATCTATTGAGAAAGACAGATGTGTAAAGCAAAAATTGCAGCAAAAGATTCCTACACCAGAGGCATGCACTGAATAGTCTGGGATTCGAAAAGAACGGATTGATACATCACTCAAGTTGAGGAATTTTCCAAGCAGAAAGTTCAGCAAATGCACATGAGTAAGGGCATCAAAAGACACAACACCCCTGGAAATGAACGTAGCACAGGATTGAAGGGAAGGAGGGTAGGAGAGTTAGGGAACCTGAGGTTGGAGAAGTCACAGGGTCCAGATCATATAGGGCCTCATGTGTCCAAGAGGCTTGGACTGTATTTTGAGTCAGATGTCACCTGCTAAAGGAGAGTAAGCAGGGAAGGGACGTGGTCAGAGCTTCATCCTAGAAAGTTGACTCTTGCACGTTGTGATCTTACCTTACAGATTGGGTGTTCCTTTGGGTTCTTCATCTCAATGAATGAAGCCAAAAGCTGAGAGTAATCCAAGACACACCTTCTTCCTCTAATCACCAAGGCCCATCTATATGACCTCCTCAATATCTCATGACATTGCTCACTTCTTTTCAACTCCTCTGCCACTGCTGTATTCCAAGGGCCATCATCTCCAACCTTGTCTACAGAATAGCCCCCTGACTGTTCCCCCAGAATTTCACACTTCCTCAAATCCATTCTCCATAACAATTTTTTAAGCTAAAATTTACCTACAGTGAACTGCACAGATTCTAAATGGATAATTTGATGAGTTTTGACAAATGTATATACCCATGTAACCACCACGCCAGTAAAGATATAGGACATATCCATCACTAAAAAGTTCCCACATTTTTCCCTACTGGTCTATCTCTATCCACCACAGTCAACCATTGCTCTGATTTCTATTACCAGAGATTAATTTATCAGGATTCTTTTGCTCAATGTGTTTTTGAGATTCATCCATGCTGTAATATGTATCAGTAGTTCAATCTTGTTCATTGTTGGGTATTATTCAATTGTGGAACTATACCATAATTTATTTATCAATTTACATGTTAATGGATATTTGGGTTATTTCTAGTTTGGGGGCTATTATGAATAATGCTGCTAAGGACATTCACATACAGGTCTTTTAGAAGATACACGTCTTTATTTCTCCAGGGTAACTACCGATGAGTGTAATATCTGGATCATATGGTAGGTGTACATTTAACTACTACCAAACAGTTCTCCATTTCATACTCTGACTAGCAATTCCAGTGTCTCCACATACTGGTCAACACTTAGTATTTTCTATCTTTTTAATTCTAGCCATTTAGTGTGTGCAACTCTAGACCATTTTCCTAGTGACTAAGATATTGAGCAACTTTTCATGTTCTTATACGCATTCATATATATTGTTTGGTGAGTTGCATGTTCAACTTTTTTGCCCATTTTTATTGGATGGTTTGTCTTTTTTTTTATTGACTTCTTTATAGAGCTACAGAGACTTATGTATAGAGAATGTTTTCTCCCAGTCTATGGTTTATTTTTTATTTTGGTAATGGCAGAGCAGTGTTGAAATTTTGATGATGTCTCAGGTATGAATTATTTTATGATTATTACTTTTTATATGCTAAAAAAATATTTGCCTACCCTAACATGACAAAGATTGTCTTCTAAACACCTTAGTGTTTTAGCGATTACACTTAGATCTATTATCCCTTCTAATTAATTTTTGTGTATGGTGGAGGTATATTTTTGTCATGTTTTTTCCATGAGGGAGTTTTCTGTGAGCTTAATGGGTGCTGAATTTCTCAAATGATTTTTCTGCATCTATTAAGATTATTTTTCTCCTTTTATTTTTGTAATGTGGTGAATTATATTAACTTTCAAATGTTAAATTAGCCTTTCATTCCTGGGCTATCATATAGCCTCCCTTTTCTGTATTTCTAGATTCACTTTATTAATTTTTTATTCAGGATTTTTACACCCATGTTCATGAAAAATGTTGTCATATGGCTTTCTTATAATATCATTGTCCAGTTGTGGTATCAGGGTTATGCTGGCTTTTTGAATGAGCTGAGAATTGTTTCATCCTCTATTTTTCTAAAGAATTTGTGTAAAACTGATGTTATTTATTCCTTAAATGTTTAATTGAACTCACCAGGGAAATCATCTGGGTCTAGAATTTTCTTTATGGGAAGTTTTTTAAAATTATACATTCAAATTATTCAATAAAAAAGACCTATTCCAATCATCTATTTCTCCTTGCGTCAATTTTGGTAAGTTGTGTTTGTATGTGTATTTTTAAGGAATTTGTCCATTTAATCTAAGTTGTCAGATTTATTGGCAAAATATTGTCTAGTTTTCTTTTACTATCTATAGTACCTATGATGTTTTCATTATCTGTATGCTTTTATTCCTGATATTATGTCCTCTCTCTCTCTCTCTCTCTCTCTCTCTCTCTCTCCCTCTAGCTCTCACTCTCTCAATTTCTCTTTCTTTCTGTTTTTGATCAGTCTTGCTAGTAAATTTTTTTTTAAACGCAGTGTGTGGCACGTGGGATCTTAGTTCCCTGACCGGGGATTGAACCTGTGCTCCCTGCAGTGGAAGCGTGGAGTCTCAACCACTGGACCACCAGGGAAGTCCAGGAATTTTTGAATTTTATTAATCTTTCCAAAGAGAGAAATTTGACTTTGTTAATTTTCTCTCTTTTTTGCTTTTTTCCTATTACATTTCTTTCCACTTTTTACTATTTCCTTCCTTTCCTCTCTTTCATTTATTTTTTTTCCTTTTTCTAGTTTCTTAAGGCAGAAACTTAGATTACTTATTGAAAAATCTCTCTTCTTTTACAAAGTAAGCATTTAAGTACACATGAATACACACATAAATTTCCTTCTGAGCACTGCTTTGACTATATCCCACAGGTTTTTACATGTTGATTTTTATTGTCATTCAGTTCAAAATATTTTACAATTTCCTTTATAATTTCTTCTTTGATGCATTGGTTATTTAGAAGTGTATTGTCTAATTGCCAATTATTTAGAGCTTTTCCAGATCTTAACGTTATTGATTTTTAACCTAGTCACAGAGGTCTTTCAGACCTGACATGAACAGGAACGAAGACAACATCACTGGCTTTCAGGAGAAGAAGGAGCCACTTGACAAGGAACGGGGAGCAGCCTCTACAAGCTGAGGACAGCCCTCAACAGCCAGCCAGCCAGGAACTGGGGTCGCAGTCCTAAAAGGACAAGAAACTGAATTCTGCCAACAACCAGAATGAGCTTGGAATCAGAGTCCCCCCTCAGGCCTCCAGAAAGGAGCACACCTGCCAAGACATTGATTTTTTTGCCCAGGAAGACCTGTGTCAGACTTCTGACCTACAGAAATGTAAGATCATAAACAAGCAGTGCTTGGAGCCACTAAATTTGTGGTGTATTTGGTTATAGCTTCAGCAAGAAACAGGTGCAGTGGTGTGAAAGGAGCCTGTGTCACTGGGGCAGAATTTAGGTAGATGTGGATGAAAAGAGTCTGTTTCTAATGGAAATATACTAAAGGCAGAGAAAATGAGTCACACAGAGATGTGCACTCTTTTTTTTTTAAACATCTTTATTGGGGTATAATTGCTTTACAGTGGTGTGTTAGTTTCTGCTTTATAACAAAGTGAATCAGTTATACACATACATATGTTCCCATATCTCTTCCCTCTTGCGTCTCCCTCCCTCCTACCCTCCCTAGAGATGTGCACTCTTTATGGAAAGCTCATTGGCAGATACCCTTGGCGGCACTCTCAGGCTGCAAGAAAGATGAAGAGGTATCACCATCCTAGAATCCAGCTCTCCAGTTTATCACCGTGAGCCTGGGTCAAGGATTCTGCAGACAATAAGAACCAAAGGAAACACACCACATTGTTTTGAGTAAAACGCATGAAGAGGAGGAACATGTCCAATCCAGTAATGGATAAAGAGAAGAAAATAAAATGAAAACAAACCATTGGAAAGATTCTTCTGTGGGATGGGCAGTGAGGGATGGATGAAAGGGAAACCATGTACTTCTGATGGCAACGTGAGTTTTAACAACTTAAAAAAAATGTTGTCTTTACATATGAGGTTGAAAATGTATTGATATTTAACTTAGGTCTACGGTGGTCAGAGAACACACCCTCTAAGTTTTCAATCTTCTGTAATTTATTGGAACATATTTTATGGTCCAGTACATGGCTTATCTTGGTGAACATTCCATGTGCACTTGAAAAGAATGTATATTCTGCAGGTGTTGGGTAGAGTGTTCCAGAAATGTGTATTACGTAAAGTTGGTTGATAGTGTTGTTCAAATTTTCTATAGCCTTACAGAATTTTTTGTCTAGTCGTTCTATTAATTATTGAGAGAGAAACTATTCTAGCCAACGTTTGTTTCATTTCTTCTGAGGATCCATGAATAGATGTATACACATTTAGGATACTCACATCTTTCTAATGAATGAACCCTTTTATCATTATGAAATATCCCTCTTTATCGCTGATAATACTCCTTATCGTGAAGTCTAATTTGTCTGATACTAATACACTCACAACAGCTTTCTTATGCTCACTGTTTGCATAAAAAAGAGCCAGTTCTATCTTTCTCCATCGTTTTCCTTTCAACCTATCTGGTTCTTTACATTTTTTGTTGTTGTTGTTGTTTTTTGTTTGTGGTACGCGGGCCTCTCACTGTCGTGGCCTCTCCTGTTGCGGAGCAACAGGCTCCGGACGCGCAGGCTCAGCGGCCATGGCCCACGGGCGCAGCCGCTCCGCGGCATGTGGGATCCTCCCGGACCGGGGCACGAACCCGTGTCCCCTGCATTGGCAGGCGAACTCTCAACCACTGCGCCACCAGGGAAGCCCTGGCTCTTTACATTTAAAATGCATTTAGTGTGTGTATGTGGACAGAAAATATTTGGATTTCGCATTTTTATCCACTTTGATAATCACTGGACTTCAGGTTTTTTAAAGCTCTACAATGAGGGGCTTCAACCAGCTGATTGGAGAGTTGCCTTTCGGCTCCTGCCTCTGTGGCTTTGATCAATGGGGTAAGATACCCCAAGGCTCTTCCTTAGATAAGGAACTTGCTTGTGGCCTAGCTTGCCATGATTTGAAGCCAGGACTCAAGGTGGAACCATCCAACGGGAGGGTTCTGGGGTGGAGTTTGTGGTGTTGATTGGTACAAGTGTGTAAAAGAACAGATCAACCTTTGACGATCTTCTGCACGTCTCATGTCCTGTTTTCATAATATTTCTTCTCATCATAGTCATATTCCCTTAATTTTTTTTTTTTTTTTTTTTTTTTTTGCGGTACTCGGGCCTCTCACTGTTGTGGCCTCTCCCGTTGCGGGGCAACAGGCTCCGGACGCGCAGGCTCAGCGGCCATAGCTCACGGGCGCAGCTGCTCCGCGGCATGTGGGATCTTCCTGGACCGGGGCACGAACCCGTGTCCTCTGCATCGGCAGGCAGACTCTCAACCACTGCGCCACCAGGGAAGCCCTATTCCCTTAATTTTATCTTGGGCAGCACGTTCCCTTAACTATAATTTTCTTGTGGTTGAAAAAAGGCTACTTTGGAGAATATATTCAAGAATATATTCTCAAAGAATATACTCTTTGGAGAATATATTCAATTATTCATATAATTCAATGATTTCTCCTCTCTCTCTTCTTTTGCTTTTAGTTCTTCCAAAGCCCAGAGAATTGCTTTGAATAACCTACTGGAGGATTTCTTTTAAGGAAAGGATTTCCAGGAAAGAGAAAAGAAAGCAGGAGGAAGAAACTAGAATGTTGTAGGGGGGCTGCCATGCTTTATAGATCTGTATTATGAAATCTTACAATAACCTCAGGAGGTGGTGCTTTTATTGTTCCCATTTTACAGACAAGGAAACCGAGCTTAGAGGGGATATGTAACTTGCCAAAGTCACTGTAGTTAGCACTACAGTGCAGTGTGTCTACACCAGGGAGTGGACATGTGATTTAAGGGAAGCAGACCCCATCCCAGCTCTATGGACATAGATCCTCATTAGTCTAACAACCCACCCATGGGTGGCCTTCCCCTGGAGTCAATTATTGCTCCAGGGGTGGACCAGTAAACTAATCAGCTCAGTCACACTGAAGGGAAAAGTTTGTATCCCATGTTAGGGAGAGAGGCCCACTCCCTCTTCTGTTAGATGAGAACCAGGGAACTTAAGTTCCTTGACAGGGGAGGGAAGGACCAGCTTTAGGTTAAAGCAGAGTGAAGAGAGAAAATAGACCTGGATCTTTGATGATATTGGTCCATCAATCAAACACATGTTCGTATCGTTTAAACCAGTTTCAATGGCATTTGATGTTTCTTGAAGTTAAAGACATCCTAACTGGAAAAGTCACAGAACAAGTAAGATGCAGACCCGGGGTTCAAAGCTGAACATGTCCAGCTCTGGATCTAATGCTCCAACCGCTCGGCTCGACACCCCCTCCCTTCCAGCTGGAGTTGGTGACCCTTGTCATTACAGATGAGAAAGCTGAAGTGTAAATAAGGGAAGTGATTTGTCCAGGGTCACAGAGCCAGCGAGTGGCTTACCCTGGCTCAGAACCCATGTTTATCTGACTGCAAAGCCCACATTCTCCGCACGCCTCCGGAGGCTTCCCATACTTCTGGCTGCCACCCTTCCTGTACCTTTGACTCCAAACAGAGGCCTCTCCGTCACCAAATAATGTGATCAAATCAAACCTTCTTCCCATACAATTAGAAAACATAACAGGTTAGAGCAAAAAATGCAAAAACCTCCAAAGCCGCTCAAAGCTAATTAATTTCTATTACTAGTGAGAGAAGAACCACTTAACATGTCTTTTCTTATTCAAATTACCATTGACGGCACCTGCTTTTTTATTCTTGGGAAATCCTGCTACAATGCGGGTAAATTATGTAAGACTGTAGAATTTATGAAGATAAGGCAATTAGCATTACAAAACCGAGGCCGGGTTACAATTTCTGGGGAACAGAAAGAGTTATGACGCTCCCTTAAATGGCCCGGTGAAGTCTCGCAGATTGAGTTAATCCGTGTGGTCGTCAGGAAAATGGAAAGCTAAATGGCGCCATGACGGTGGGTAATTAATCGTCTGGGCCCTTTGGTGATGGGGCTGTCTGTTGAGGAGGAGGCCAGGGCTCTGGAAGGAAAAGGGACAGAACAGGGTTTCTGGCGTTGGGAGGTAGGGAGGGGAAGAAAAAGTTTCTTCTGAGGTTCCTGGTCATTTGGGTCAAGCAAGGTCCAGCACCCTGGGGTCACCCTCCCTTACATTTTTCCAAAACCTCTGTCTTGCGCTGTAGCCCCAACCCCCCAGCACAGCTGCCATGGCTGGGGAGGCAGCTGCCGTGAGCAGGTGCTTCCCTGGAGTGTTTAGATGCTGCTTAGATTCTGCATCTGAGCTGGGACGACTCTTAGAAACACCCTGGATTACCAGGGGTACTTGACTTAATAGTCACCAATAGGAGGTAGAGTAGATGGGTGGTGTAGGTCCCCAGAAACTGTTTGCAAAATTTAGTTTGTGTGTGTGTGTGTGTGTGTGTGTGTGTTCTTTTCTGCAGAAGGGTCTGCAGCTTTCATTAATTCTGAGCAAGTTGGAGGCTGCCTCTATCCCTGGCCAAGTTGGAATCCAAATTATGAATAATAGCTGGAGAGACAGAGAGAGTTGAGGGCTTTCCCACCATCCACCTAGCTGCCTAGCATCTGCCTCTTCCTGGTTTCCCACTGCTAGGCCTCCTTAGCACCATTTCCAGGCCCAGGACTCAGGCTGCAGCACCTGCCTTCCGGGCCTCTCGCTTGAATGTCAGATGCCTGCCATCCAGCCAGCCCTGGTAGCTGGGTCAGCTTCCTAAGCAGGTCATTGCTTCCTTTGGGAGGATGCAACCCTGCCTGGGGGTGTACTTGGAAAGTTTGGCAAGCAGTGCTTAGGCTGCATTCCAGCCCCTAGTGGCCACCTTGACTCATGCCCTTGTGCAGTGTACAACCTACACAACGATGCATTCTCAAATTCCTTACTACAGGGGCTGAGTCCCTGACAGTTACTGGCTTTTTCTCCTGGGAAGACCTGAATAAGCTATAGGCAGGCCTGGTCAGGAAAAGAGCCAGCTTGGGGTCCAAGAGACCAGTTAGCTAGAAACAGAAATTTCATGATGGCAAAGCAGAAGCTTCAAGTATAACGCTCATCTCCAGCTGATCTCAGAGCTAGGCCAGAACCTTCTAGAAATGCCCAGGCAGAAGGAAGAGCTAGTGCAGAAGCCCTGAGGCTTCGCAGCAGCAGCCGGAGGAATTGTGAGCAGGCTCTAGCCAGCCAGAGCTGCAGGAAAGCAGTGAGTGAGGAGGACACTGGGCAGCAAGACAGTGGGGCCCAGGGCTGTGGGTCCTCGTCAGCCACTCATTCTTTTTACTCGGAATGAGTCAGGGCTGGGAAGCGCTGAAGGATTCTGAGCAGAGGAGTGACATGATCTGACCTGACTTTTGAAAGGAATCGCCGTGGCTGCTGTGTGGGGAGCATGTGTCAGGGCAAGAGCAGAGCAGGTTAGCAGCTGTGGACGTGAGAGATGAGAGATGCTAGGGCTTGAATCCAGACGGAAACCGTAATGATGGAGAAGTAATGGCATTCAGGATGTACTTCTTAAAAACTGAAGTATAGTTGGTGTACAATGTTGTGTTAATTTCTGCTGCGCAGCAAAGTGACTCAGTTATACATGTATATACATTTTTTTCATGTTCTTTTCCATCATGGTTTATCCCAGGACATGGAATACATTTCCCTGTGCTATACAGTAGGACCTTGTTGTCCATACATTCTATATGTAATAGTTTGCGTTTGCTAACCCCGAACTCCCAGTCCATCCCTCCCCCAACCCCTCCCCCTTGGCAACCACAAGTCTGTTCTCTATGTCAGTGAGTCTGTTTCTGCTTCGTAGATAGGTTCATTTGTGTCATATTTTAGATCCAACATATAAGTGATACAAGATGTACTTTTAAAATAGAGACAGCAGGGCTTCCCTGGTGGCGCAGTGGTTGAGAGTCCACCTGCCGATGCAGGGGACACGGGTTCGTGCCCCGGTCCGGGAAGATCCCACATGCCGCGGAGCGGCTGGGCCCATGAGCCATGGCCGCTGAGCCTGCGCGTCTGGAGCCTGTGCTCCGCAACGGGAGAGGCCACAACAGTGAGAGGCCCACGTTCCGAAATAAAAAAAAAAAAAAAAATAGAGACAGCAGGATCTGATGATACATTGGATAGAGGGTATGAGAGGAGAAAGGAGTCAAGAATGTATCAAGGTTTTTGGCTTTGCAAAATGCAAGAGAATGGAGCGTGGATTTAGATGTGATCTGAGAGCTTGGAAGCACCAACCTAGGGTCTCTATTTTATGGCTCCTATTCCAGGTCTGCATCCTTCCCTACCACATCTACATAGGGTGACCCTGATGAGCTGCCCTTTTCTGCCCCAGAGCTGCTACTCTTGACTTCCTTCTAGAATGTCATCCTGATTTTTTTTTTTTTTTTTGCTAAACTGTTGTCTTCTACCTGAATGTTGGATGCTACCCATCCATCCATCCATCCATCATCAAATATTTACTGAGAACCTACCATATGCAAGACACCGATCTAGGTACGAGAGACACAATAGCGACCAAGACAGCCATGATCATGGCCCTCGCAGATCTTAAGCCTCTTCTGGACAGTTGTGCTAAGAAACACCTATCTACCTACCTACCTGTATACCTAGTGCCACACCATTTGGAGTTTAACCTGCTAATCATTCAGGCAAGACATGGGAGACCCTTCGCTTTACCTCTCCTGCCCCTGTCATATCTTCAGCAACCAGATATCTAGTTAATGTAGTAACCAGAAGAATTGGAAGCCCTCTGAGGTATGCATCTTAGGCACAGAATTTTTCAACCCTCTTCACAAAACATGCCTTCTGTGGGTCTCTCCTGAAGGCTGCGGAAGACATTTGAGAATGCCAGTTCCTGGAACTCTTTCTGACTGCTCACCTGTGTTATCTTGGGACCCCAATGAGCATGACCCAGGCTGATGCACTCACAAGGGCTCTTGGGACCTAGAAGTTGACCCATCCACTGGAGAGAGGCCATGACTTACCTGGAAGAGCCACGTGCAGGTTCTGAAAGGGAGTTCAGTCAGGCAACAGACCATAGCAGAGGTGGAGGCAGGACTCCATTCAGGTAGGCATCGCCCTTCCCTAAGGACAAGGTCTGACTGCCCAGAACTTCCAATGAGGTCATCCTTGGCACTCAGGGCACAGGTTGGGAGAGGCTCGGGTGGTGATGGCCTTGGACTGCCCATGGGTTTGAGATTTCAAAGGTCCCTTTGAACCACTAACTCATCACTCCACACACTGAGGCTTTGAGCATAATCACCCTCCAGTTTATACACCACAAAGCAGGGGCTTAGAGATGAAACATCTGGGACCCCACAGAGCCAGGACAGAGCTGAAAGTCCTCCTGGGCTCCAGGAGGTCACAGCCCTAAAGTTGTTGCTTCTCCCAAATGAATCTTACAGGCCACTCTGCCTTGCTGTGGGAACTGCACTGCCTGGGATCTACCCAGGTAGAAAGTGGAAATGAGCCCCAAAGCCATTCAGAAGTACCAAGCCCTAAACACATGCCAGGCCCTCGGGTGTCAATACAGCATCTCAATTAACCCTCGGTGCGAGGCATGCGTCATCACGACCATCTCCCGTTGTACAGAGGAAACGGTGGCTTAGAGAGGTAACATCACAGCACCACCCATTCTCTCCCCAGAATCCATAGATATGACTCCAATGTTGCTCTGATCCCGTACAAAGGAAGTAAGTTAAGAAAAATCTTTGATGCCCAACTTCCTCAACTGTGAAACTGGCTAAGAATACACACCTCAGAGGGTTGTAATGGGGATTAAAATGAGTTAGAATACAGCAGTCCCCTCTTATCAGGGGGATATGTTTCAAGACCCCCAGTGGATGCCTGAAACTGCTGGTAGTACCAAGCTCTGTATATACTATATTTTTCCTGTACATACATACCTATGTTACAGTCTAATGTAATTTAGGCACAGTAAGAGATTAACAACAATGACTAGTAATAAAATAGAGCAATTATAACAATATACTGTAATAAAAGTTAGATGAGTATGGTCTCTCTCTTTCAAAATACCTTGCCGATTTAATGCCTCTTCCATCTTAGCTAAGCACTATCACGTACTGCGGCTGTAACTTTTGCAGTTAGAGACACAACAATAAAACTAGCACGCATTTCTTTTGGCTTCTTTACAATCTCACGGATAGATTTGTTCTTAGTGACCTCAGCATACAATTTTTTTCTTCTCTTAGTAAGTCGAGAACTTTCACCTTTTCAGTTAAAGGAAGCACTTTAGGGCTTCTCTGTGGCATATCTGAATCGCCAGCATCACTACTCTTATGCTCTGGGGCCATCGTTAGGTAAATAAGGGCGACTTGAGCACAAGCACTGATACCACGACAGGCCGTCTGATAACCAAGGCGGCTACTGAGTGACTAACGAGTGGGAAACGCTGGACAGAACGGGACAGCAAGAGATTTCATCATGCTACTCAGAGCAGCGTGCAATTGAAAACTTATGAATTGTTTATTTCTGGAATTTTCCATTTAATATGTTCAGGCCACAGTGGACTGTGTGTAACGGAAACCACGGAAAGAGAAACCACGGATAGGGGGGCTAGTGTGTGTATGTGGTATCCAAGGGAGTCTGGAACGTAGTAGGCATTATTCTGTATTTGTGCCCCCGACCCTGACAGATTCTGGGGAGCCCAAACGGTGGGGGGTCCAGAGGAGAAAAGGCATTTTTACCCAAGTGATCATCCATGATTTGAAGGTGGCAGGTGGCAGGGCTCATGCGAAAGGGGTGGGTGGCTTGTAGGGCTGCCACGTTCAGCAAATAAAAATACAGGAGGCCCAGTTAAATTTTAATTTAATTTTAATTTCAGATAAACAACATATAATTTTTTAGCTAAGTAGGTCCCAACTGGCACACCTGCGTTTTATATGGCAAAAAATATGGGCGGTAGACCAGACTGGGGCATATTGCTGGCTTCTTTTGGAGCCCAGCAGCTTGGTTTCCGGTTCCTAATGAAAGATGCTGGAGGAGCCCGGCAGGGCAGAGGTGGGCCTGCGGGCACCACCCCCCTCAAGGTGCTCTGCTGGGCTCAAGGGCTTCACAAAAGAGTCATTGACTAGTAATTATCATCAGTTAGAAGCTCTGAGCACAGGCCTTTTCAGCATAGAAGTGAATTCTAGTTCTTAAAAGGATTTGCCAACTTGAACAAATGCCCTTCCTCATCAGTACAAATTGTTCCTTTCAGCAGGAGAGAGCTGTGGGTCCAGTTAATGAGCAGTCAGCATCCTTTCTCGAGATCTGGACTCTCACTCTTCCCTCCTGTGTGCAGGGCGAAGGTGGTGAAAGAGGTGGGGTTGGAGTTGAGGGTGGGTGAGAGGCCCCTTGTAAGAGTCCTGCCTTTCACAAGCTGTCTCCCAAAAGACGAGTCCTTTATCCCTTTGGACACAGTTTACTCACCTGTAAACGGGAGTAACAATCTATCCTATCCTACTTCACAGAACTGACCTATCAGATAGGAGAATGTGTGTCATCAGGCTTCCCTGGAAGAAAGATCCCCATCTCCCTCCACAACCCTGCCTCTCTCCCACCCCCCATTATCATTTCTAGAACTAGAAACAGACTTGCCCCAGACAGCAAGAGTTGAAAACAACCAAGACAAAACTCAAACCCAGCTGATTCTGCATTTACATCTCTCCTCTCCTTCCGCATCGTACCAAAGTGCCCACGACTGTGTTTGTCCCTTTGGGTCCCCATCTCAGTTTAGGCGCAGAAACCCATTTGTCTGTTGATGTCAAGCTGGAGCTGTTATGATTTTCTCCAGTTTTCAGCTTTGCCTTTCCGCTCTTTCTGTCTGAAGATGAGCGGGCTTGCCTACTCCCAGCAGCCCTTCGTTCCCACCTGGTCCCTTTCTCATCTGAGACCCTTTGCTTAAGGTTAATGGCAGAAGGGAAGCTAGAGCTTCTGTTGCAGTCCTGAACCTAGCGGACCCCTTCTAATCAGAGAGGCTGAATCCCTGCAACGTTGTCGGGCTTGCTTTGTCAACTGTGCTGACCAGGGCTGTTAAGTCCTCTTGATGAGACTCCTGGGTTGCCCAGAGTGAAAGTCAGTCAATTGGCGTTGCTTCAGCAAAAGGAGAGAGGAGAGGGAAGAGGGAGGGGAGAAAGGAGAGGGTGGGCAGGAAGCTTCTGCGTTAGGACCCTCTCAAAGAGAGGGGACCTTTGACAAAGGAATTAGACTAAAGTCATTCTAAATCTGATAAAAAGCATAAATGACCGACCATCCCAAGAAAATTCAATTCATAAATGAATTCCTTTCATTCCAGTAGAGGATAAGACTGAGGGAAGTCCTGAAGGGGATGGTCTGTTCCCTCCTTCAGCTCCCAACAATGGTTCAGTCTTACTCAGAGGTCATAAGTTTGCTCCCATCTCCTGGGATGGAGAGAGGAGCGTTAGCAAAGTCGTCCAGAAAGCTAACTTCACCTGTGCAAAGCCCTCGTGGCTTATATCCGTCATTGCGTCGGAAACCCTCATGACTCTGTGAGGTGGCCAAGGCCAGAATTTTAATGGCGATTATTCCTGTTTTCCAGATTTGGAAACTGAGTTCCAGTTTGCTGAGATCATTTGGTTAGTGAGTACCAGAGCTAGGACTAGAACCTGGTGCCTCGCCCACTCTACCAAGGCTGTCTGCCCAGGATCAGTTAATATCTTCAGATTTTTTTTTTATGCATTATTACTGGCTTGACCTCATTTTAAACAATGAGTTTTACTGAAAACAAGGTTTCCCCAGGGGCTCAGCAGGCCCCAAAGTTATTCAGATTAAGATTCTACTGAAAATTATCTAGTGCCTACTGAGTACAGACACTGGGTGGGGCATTTTCACAAACATTTAATACTCCTGATGACTGTAAAGTGGGGGTGGCTATCCCCATTTTACAGATGGGGCTGGGAGAGGCTAGAGACCCTTATGCAAGGTGGTGCAGAAGTCCAATGGCAAAGCCAGGATTCAGAGCCACTTTGCATTTTCCCTCACATCCACCCAGTATCGCTGCATCCCAGAAAGAAAGCCAGCCTTTATCCTAAGAAATACTTATTTACATATTCAAAGAGCAAAGACATTTTGCAGGTACATAAAATCTAACACCTTAACACAGCCCACAGGTCTCTGCAGGACTGGCCCTGACCACTTTTCCAGACCCATGTCAGCCCTCTTTCCCCATTCGGGACACCCTGGCAGCTCCAAATTTCTTCCTGTTTTCCCTTAAGTATTTGACACTTGCTATACCCTCTCCTTGGAAACCCATTTCCCTGGAATATTTGTATGGATGGCTCCTTGTCATGAGTTAGTTGTCAACTCACATGCTACCTTCTAAATGGGGCCGCCCTATCTACATTGTGCCCCAATCCCCTAGCCTGTTATCCAATCTTACTTTCTTTATATCTTCTTATATCTGAAATTAGCTTACTAACTCTTCACGTTAGTAAGAGCATATCTTCCTTACTAGATTGTGAAAAACCTTGTCTACCTTGATAGCTGCTTTATTCTAGTCCCTAGAATAGCACCTAACACACAGTACCTGCCCTGGAAAGATTTGTTGGATAACTACCAAATGGATGCTATTTCATGTCTTATGACAATGTTATTCTTGATCTCCATTCTGATCGGGGCTATTCTTAGAAATGAGAGAGGTTTTTTTTTCCCTTTCTTAACAAATCTCATTAAAAATCAGTCTTACCTCTGAAGTAGGTGTCACTTTAAACGGGTGGTTTAATCAAAGTGATGATGCAAAGGTTCCGGGCAGCCTGGATGACCCACAATGCTGTCTTATGCAGGTCTGGAAGCAGAGGAAGTGTGTAAATAGGTAAGGGGCCCTCAGAAAGATCCGTCCCCGCTTTCTGCAATAATATAAAAAGAAAACTTTCAAATACCACAATTTGCAAATGAAGACCTTTAAAATAATGGGACGGCAGCTCTGGAATGGGATTATTAGGATAATGCGATGTTTAAGTGGGCGCTTTCCCTCTGAAGGACCTGCCTGAATTCTGCTGAGCTCATTCCACGAGAGACCTCAGAGAGATCAGTTATGACTTTTATTAAAGTGAAACCAATACCTGTATTCGCAGCCACCCGGAGGAAATTTCTTTCGGTAACTCTGATTGAAGTTTAATGGAAACTACACAAAGAAATTTACTTAACCTCCTCACCCATCTCTTCCACGGTGGAAGCCTGTTCATCACGTGCTTTGCTCCCAGGAGACACTATCAAAGATAGCACTTCTCAATTTCATAATATTTTTCAGAGTGAAATAGGGAAGACAACTACAGACCCCAACTACTCCAGAATACCATGTAGTCAATGTCTGATTTCACTTACAGAAATGGTGCAGACGTTTTCTCAAGAGTTTGCACATTAGTATTTTGCAGATTACAAAATAAAAGGCATATCAGGTGGGATGAATTGGGAGATTGGGATTGACATATATACACTATTGATACTATGTGTAAAATAGATAACTAATGAGAACCTACTGTATAGCACAGGGAACTCTACTCAGTGCTCAGTGGTGACCTAAATGGGAAGGAAATCCAAAAAAGTGGGGATGTATGTATACATACAGCTGATTCACTTTGCTGTACAGTAGACGCTAACACAACATTGTAAAGCAACTATACTCCAATAAAAAATTTTTTTTAAATTACAAAAAGGTATATGAACTACTAAGAAATTACATTTCATGCATGTGAAAGGACACAGATACAGAGCACTGGCTAATACGCTTCTGATTGGTTCGTACTGCTGGTCGACCTCAGCTCACAGCATATAGGACAAGACAGGAGCCTGCTCTTACCCAGAAAATGAAAACCGTGAGTAGCCCCTTTTATTAAAGAGAGACTCAGACATCATATCATTAACACTTGTCGTTTCTGTAGTATTTTTTTTTTTTTTTTTTTTTTTTGCGGTACGTGGGCCTCTCACTGTTGTGGCCTCTCCTGTTGCGGAGCACAGGCTCCGGACGCACAGGCCCAGCGGCCATGGCTCATGGGCCCAGCCGCTCCGCGGCATGTGGGATCCTCCCGGACCGGGGCACGAACCCGTGTCCCCTGCATCGGCAGGCGGACTCTCAACCACTGCGCCACCAGGGAAGCCCTGTAGTATTTTATAGATGGAAAGAACTAAAAAACTCACATTTTTCTTATGGAATTTACACACATACAAAACAATATATGTACAACTTCTATAAAACATTGAATAGTGACTATCTATGTAACCATCAGGTAAGTCAAGAAATAGGATGGTGAAAGCACCCAAAGCTCCGCTATGAGCCTGTTTTTGCCTTCCGACTTTCATCATAGCTGCCAGTTTGCTTTATGTGACAGCATTCCTAGACAATAGTTTAGTTTCACCAAATCAAACATAATACAGCACGTATTCCTTTGTGTCCGGCTACTTCTGCTCAACGTTTAAGAGTCACTCATGAATCTTAAAAAAAAATGTTGTTATATGTACAGAGAGGTCATTTGATTTGCTGTTTGATATTCTATTGATACATATACCATGATTTATTTATTGAGTTTCCTGTTGATGGATATTTGGGTTTGGGTTGTTTCCAGTTCGGGGCTATTACAAATGATACTGCAATAATAATCTTGTCCCCATATTTTGGTACACATCTGCATGAGTTTTTATAGTAGGAGTTGACAAACTATAACCCTTGGCCTAAATCTGGCCCAACACTAGTTTTGTGAAGCGTTATTGGAATGTAGCCATGCCCATTTGTTTACATATTGTCTATGGCTCTTTTTATGCTATGAATGCAGAGTTGAAAGTTGCAACAGAGACTACATGGCCTGTAAAATTGACAATGTGCACTATCTTGCCCTTTTCAGAAAAAGTTTGCTAACCCCTGCTCTAGGGCATATGCTTATGAGGGAATTGTATGATTATGGGGTTTGCATACTTTTTTAAAAGATTTATTTTATTGAAGCATAGTTGATTTACCATGTTGTGTTCATTTCTGCTGTACAGTAAAGTGATTCAGTTATACATATATACACATTCTTTTTCATATTCTTTTCCATAATGGTTTACCATGGGATATTGAATATAGTTCCCTGTGTTATACAGTAGGACCTTGTTGTTTATCCATTCTGTATATAATAATTTGCATCTGCTAATCCCAAACTCCCAATCCATCCCTCCCTCACCCCTTCTTCTCCCTTGGCAACCACAAGTCTGTTCTCTATGTCTGTGAGTCTGTTTCATGGATAAGTTCATTTGTGTCTTATTTTAGATTCCACATATAAGTGATATCATATGGTATTTGTCTTTTTCTTTCTGACTTACTTCCCTTAGTATGATAATCTCTAGTTGCATTCATGTTGCTGTAAATGGCATTATTTCATTCTTTTTTATGGCTGAGTAGTATTCCCTTGTATATGTGTGTATATATATATATATACCACATCTTCTTTATCCATTCATCTGTCAATGGACATTTAGGTTGTTTCCAAGTCTTGGCTATTATGAATAGTGCTGCTATCAACATAGGGGTGCATGTAACTTTTTGAATTATAGTTTTGTCCAGATATAGGCCCAGGAGTGGGATTGCTGGATTACATGGCAACTCTATTTTTAGTTTTTTAAGGAAACTCCATACTGTTTTCCATAATGGCTGCACCAATTTACATTCTCACCAACAGTGTAGGAGGGTTCCCTTTTCTCCACACCCTCTCCAGCATTTGTTATTTGTAGACTTTTTAATGATGGCCATTCTGATTGGTGAGAGGTGGGACCTCATTGTAGTTTTGATTTGTATTTTTCTAATAATTAGTGATGTTGAGCATCTTTTCATGTGTCTGTTGACCATCTGTATGTCTTCTTTGGAGAGATGTCACTTTAGGTCTTCTGCCCATTTTTTGATTGGGTTTTGTTTTTGTTTTTTTTTAGCTTTTATTGGAGTATAGTTGCTTTACAATGTTGTGTTAGTTTCTGCTGTACAGCAAAGTGAATCAGCTATACATATACATACATTCCCTCTGTTTTGGATTTCCTTCCCATTTAGGTCACCACAGAGCATTGAGTAGTTTGCTGTGCTATACAGTAGGTTCTCATTAGTTGTCTATTTTAAACATAGTAGTGTGTATATGTCAATCCCAATCTCCCAGTTCATCCTGTTTCTTTTTGTTATTGAGCTGTATGAGCTGTTCGTATATTTTGGAAATTAAGCCCTTGCTGGTTGCATCATTTGGATTCGCATACTTTCAGTCCTACTAGATAATACCAATTAATTTTTTTTAGCAAACTGTTTTTTATAATTTTTAGTATTTTATTATGAAAAGATTGTTTCAGAGTTTAGCATTGCATATTCAAGACATGATATTCCTGTACAACTTCAGGGTTTCATCAAAAGGGTTAAAATAGTACTAATTATTTTAACTACACTCCATGCTAAATCTCAGACATGGCTTAATGGAAAATAAGGCTTATTTATTTAGCCTTTTATGGCCCACCAGATTTTTCAAGTCCTGTACTAGAAGGTCCTCATCATCTGATCAGTTTGGTGGGGTTGCCAATCTCTTGCTATTTTAGTGTACTTCCTATATTCCAGATGGCCGCTATTTCAATTTTCCCATGTCTTTGAGGGTCCTATATAAACTTATTTAGAAACATGTGAGTCATTAGACTCAGTGGCCATTAAGTTTGAAGATGCTCAAGTCTTCAAAGGGTTATAAAGAGTTAAAGAAATACCATGGTTTTTTTTAGAATTAGAGGCAAGAAGTCTCCTTTATTCATTGATGGTGTTCTCACCATCTATAAAAGTTTCTTCTCTGTCATTAGCTATAGCTTCTTCATACTGCTGGTATTACACCACCAGATCATCATGTCAGTTTCAACTTTTGTGAATTCCACCCCATCCATCCCTTTTCCTATAAACTAGTGAAGGAAGGATTGACATGACCATTACAGAAAACCATTCCCAGATGAGTTTTTAAAACTTATGAATAGTGGTGTTGTTGTCCATAGCATGGATGCCAACTTGAGGCCCCAAGAAGGAATTCCTCATATGACCCTCTGGAGCCCTCGAAGAGGGTGCCCCACACAGCCACCTTGATGCCACTCCACAAAGTAGCTCTGTTTCTGTTCTAGGTGGTCAGCATCTGCTCTTTCACCTCTTCTGTGGACATGGGGTCTTGGAAGGCAGTGACCACGGTGAGGGAGGGCCCATGTCTCAGCTCATGGGCCACCAACATACGCTTAGCATGGACCATTTGCTGAGGGAGTTCTGGCTCTGTGAGGGACCTGTATTGCTGACTGCCTCTAGCTCTCAGTGGAGCAAAGTTGGCATGAAGAATTTGTTTTTCTCTCATTAAAAGAAATTGAGAAGCAGGAAATCTCAGGCTAGTATAGCAGCCTGATTGTCATCAGAGATGAAAATCTGCTCCTCCATTCTTAGCTAAGAAGTCCACCCTTAAACTAGGGCTTTAGCCATCAACTCTGCATTCCAGGTGGCAGTTAGAAGGAGTGTGGGAAGGGCAAAAAGTACATTCCAGCTGCATTTAAGCCCTTTTTAAGAGCTTTTCAGGAAGTTCAACCCAACAATTTCCACTTAAGTTTCTTTGGCCAGGACTTAGGCTAAGGCTATTCTTATTGTTAGGGAAGTGGGAGATACCCTCTTTTTGTTGTTCACACTACATGGAATAAAACTAAGAATGGAAGAGTAAGGTTTGGATGGAAAAATCACATCACATGGAGAGATGTCGCAGGATCCAGGGCAAAAGCAACAGCTGGGCCTGCAACTAGGGTCAGTGATATTAGGAATGGAGGCAGCATCTCTCTCCTCATCTCCTTTCCAGGGAAAACATGGTTCTTGCTTTGTTATCCTCTCCTACTAGGCTGTTCCCTCTGCTGCCTTTGTGACTTCTGCTCCCTATAACTTCAGAGTGCGTGAGGTATTGCTTATGGAACCTACTCTATCCTCAACTGTATATTTGAACTCAAATTCCCATCAATACCTACCAAGTGCTGATTCTTATTTAAATTCTGGAGTAATATGGTTTCATTGGCCCATGACTGGCCTTGGGACAAGTGTCCAGACCTGGTCCAAATACATGCTGTGGAAAAGGAAAGGCAGGAATATGCAGAACATGAGACAGCCCTTTTGAGGTTGAGCAGGCTTCCTCAAATGCACTCTGGGTAAGGCAAGTAATGTCATGTTCTAGTTCCTGTGTACATTTAGTGGCAATGATGATTAGAGATTTTATAGTATTCTGTCTCAAATCTCCACAGAGTGGAGATATTAGGTTAAGGTTCCTAGCAGAAAGTTTACCTAGAGTTAGTTTTAGATTTTAAAATTGGTAGGGCTGGGAAACTTTCACTTGGAAGTCATGAAAAGTGTCTGCTTCTAGAGGGAAACAGGAATTTTTTTTTCGAGAAGACCTTCCTTTCATTCTGAGAAGAGCCATTAAGGGGAGGCCTTTCAGTCTATACTCTTAACCACCACACTGTATTGCAGATGCAAGGGCGGTAGATATGCCCACTGTTCAACTGGTTCCATGGTCCAAATGTACGCTGAGATGTTGAGTGTTCCATTCAATATTGTGGATCAGCTATATCTTTAGTGGGACCAGGACTTTGTGGAGAGACTATTTTTCTAAAAGTAAACATTTAAAGGACTACCCAACAATGTCTTCACTCATTTCTTGGGAGATGTGTGTGTATTTTTTTCAAATATATGCTATTGAGATCATGAGCCTATATTCAATAAGGAGGGATGTACAAGTTGATGTTCTTTTCATCCCGCATTGGAGACAAAGAACTGTGGCATGGAAGTAGAGGGGATTTGCATAGTCTTTGGGAAATATACTGGTGACCCTGTGACTGACTGCCAGGCCATAAGGTCCATCCTTGCCTTGGGAATGGAAGGAGGGTATCTAGTCTGTAAGAGTTGGAGGTTCTCACTGTCAATCCCCTGGGAAGGAAATGAAGTGGGCCTCTGATTAGGGGAAATGAGGATCTCACTGTCTTTCCAGGGCTTGAAGTCCATGGAGAAGGATGTGGTCAAATGGGCCTCCCATCTGTGGAGGTAAGTTGGCCCAGAACATGGCAGTAGTTCTAGAAGTAGTTCTAGAGTGAGAAGCAGAGGTGGCCGAGGATGACCACAATGGAGGGCACAGTTGATGGACCCTAGGAATAGGTATATCTGATATCCAGTTTTAATTTTTCCTTTACTTTTGTTAGCCTCACACATGTTCTTCCCCCATCCTGACACCATCCCTCCCCCTGCAACACACACATACCCTTACTGTCCTGAATGTTCTTTGAAGGAATTAATGGAAGATTTTGTATCTAGCCTTGGGGCGAAGCAGTAAAGAAAAACTAAGAGTAGCATAGAGAAAGAGCTACAGAATAGCTAAAAATTCCCTGAAAGGAAACTCTAGTAAGAGGTGGCAATCCATAACTATTATTATTTAAATATCTTTAAAAGATAATTGACCACTTAAAGCAAAAAAAGAAATGCATTGTGAGGTATGATATAGAAGTCGAATACATGACAAGAGTAGCACAAAAGCTGGGATGGGGAGGAATGGAAGTACGTTTGTAAGGTTCTTACACTATGGGTAAAGTAGTATACCTTCTGAAGGTAGAATGTGATGGTAAAGATGTATGCTGTAAACTCTAAATCAGCTACAGGCAAACCTCAGAGACATTGCAGGTTTATTTCCAGACCACCACAATGAAGCAAATATCGCAATAACGTGAGTCACATAAATTTTTTGGTTTCACAGTGCATATAAATGTTATGTTTACACTATAGTCTATTAAGAGTGCAATAGCATAATGTCTAAAAAAAAGTACATACTTTAATTTAAAAAGTACTTTATTGCCAAAAAATGCTAACCATCACCTGAGACTCCAATTTGTAGTAGTAACATCAAAGATCGCTGATCACAGATCACCATAACAAATATAATAATAATGAAAAAGTTTGATATATGGTTAGAATTCCAAAATGTGACACTGAGACACACAGTGTGAAAAAGCTGTTAGAAAAATGGTGCTAATAGACTTGCTCCACACAAGGTTGCCATAAACTTTCAATTTGTAAAAAAAAAAATGCATCTGTGAAGTGCAATAAAGCAAAGTGCAATAAAATGAGGTATGCAGGTATGCTTGTCCTAATATAACAGAATAAAGAGTTACAGCTAATAAACAAACAAAGGAGGTAAAAGAAATCATAAAAACATAATTAATTCAAAAGAAGGCAGAAAAAGAGGAACAAGGGAACAAAGAATAGCTGGGATAAATAGAAAAAAAATAGCTAATAGATTTAAACCTAATCAATGTAAATAAAAACACTAAATTTGTAAATGGTCTACAGACTCCAATTAAAAGGCAGAGATGATCAGATTAGATAAAAAACAAAACAAGATTCAATTGCTTGTAAGAAACTCACTTTAAATATGAAGACACAATGTATTAAAAATAAAAGGATAGAAAAAATACACTATGCTAACACTAATCAAAAGAAAGTTGGAGTGGCTACATTAATATCAAAGTATATTTCAAAGCAAAAAATACTACTAGGAATAAAAAACATTATTTTATAATGACAAAAGAGACAATTTATCAAGAAGACATAGCAAATCTAAATACTTATGCACTTAATCACAAAGTAACAAAATATTTCAAGTAAAAACAGAATTTCAAAGAGAAATAGACAAATCCACAATAAGAGTCAAATATTTCTATACTCCTCTCTCAGGAATTGTTAGGACAATAGATAGAAAATCAATAAAGGAATAGAAGACTTGAACAGTACTATGAACAATCTTATTGACATTTATGGAATATTCCACCCAATAACAGAAGAATATATATACTTCTCAAGTGTGCATGGAATATTCACTATGACCAACCAAATTCTGGAACACAAACCAAGTCTCAATACATTTAAAAGACTTCAATTCATCCAATTATGTTCTCAGAGCACAGCTGAGTTCAATTAGGAATCAATAACAGAAAGATACATAGAAAACTTCCAAATATTTGGAAGTTAAATAACATACTTTAAATAGCCCATGGCTAGAAGAAGGAAAAAAAAGAAATTTAGAAAGTATTTTGACCTAACCTGAATATAAATGAAAATGTACCATATCAAAATTATGAAATGTAGCTAAAGGAGTACTAAGAGGGAAATTTATAGCTTTAAACTCATATATTAAAAAGAATGGTCTTAAATCAACAGCCACAGCTTCCACCTTAAGAAACTAGAAAACAAAAAGTAAATGAGGGCTTCCCTGGTGGCTCAAGTGGTTGAGAGTCCGCCTGCCGATGCAGGGGACACGGGTTCGTGCCCTGGTCTGGGAAGATCCCACATGCCGCAGAGCGGCTAGGCCCGTGAGCCATGGCCGCTGAGCCTGCGCGTCTGGAGCCTGTGCTCCACAACGGGAGAGGCCACAACAGTGAGAGGCCCGCATACCACAAAAAAAAAAAAAAAAAAAAAGTAAATGAAACTTAAAAGAAACATAAGAAAGGAAATAATAAAAATCAGAGTGGAAATCGATGAAATAGAAAACAGAAACAATAGAGAAAATAGTGAAATGAAGAGCTAGTTCTTTGAGAAGATCATAAAATTGATAACTCTCTAGCCAGACTGATCAGGAAAAAAAAGAGAAAAGATACACCTTCATTAGATATTAAGAAAATGAAAATTTAAACTGTAATAAGATACCTCTGCACATCTATTGGACTGTCTAAAAAGACTAACTACCAAGTATTAGCAAAGATGTGGAACAACCAGAACCTCATATGCTGTTGACAGAAATGTAAAATAGTAGAAACACTTTGAAAACAGTTGGCAGTTTCTTAAAAGGTTAAACACTCACCTACCATATAACCTGATCATTCCATTTGCAGGTACTAAGTAGAATTGAAAGCATGTGTCCACTCAAAGACTTGTGTATAAATGCTCATAGCACCTTTATTTGTAATAGCCCCAAACTGGAAACAACCCAAATGGCCACCAAGAGGTGAATGAAAAGACACATTTTTGTATAGTCATAGAGTAGAATACACTCAGCAATAAAAAGGAATGAAATATTGATACTTGTCAGAATATAAATAAATCTCACAGTAATTATATTGAATGAAAGAATCCAGACAACAACAAAAAAGAGTGCCTATGACATTATTTCATTGATATAAAATTCTAAAAATGAAAACTAAATTATAGTGACAGAAATCAGATCAGTGATTGCCTGGGAATGGGAGGTGGGCAAGGAGGAACAGAAAAGGGGGTTATACAGGGGAACAGCGAAAATTTGTGGGGTGATGTATTTGTTCATTTTCTGGACTGTGGTGATGGTTTCACAGGTGTATACCTAGGTTAAAACATCAAATTGTAAACTATAAACATGTGTCATTTATTTTATGTTAGCTATAAATCTATAAAGATGCTAAATGCTGGAAAATATCAGAAAAGAGCAAGTGGATTTGAAGAATCACAGAAAAACCCAAAAATAAAAAATAAGAATCAATGAACAAAAGACAGAACTGAAGGTATTATCTGGAATGCAGCAGAAACAGTAGATGGAAGAACCAGACAAAAAGATAGAATATATTAAAGAAAACTTAGATGAAATGCACATCTACCTAGAAAACACAACTTATCAAGAAGAAATAGAAAACCCGAATAGTCTTATAAAGAAAACTCCAGGTCCAGAGGTTTTTTGTTTGTTTGTTTTTTGGCCACAACGCATGGCATGCAGAACTTCCTGGCCAGGGATGGAACCCGTGCTCCCCTGCAGTGGAAGAGCTGAATCTTAACCACTGGACGACCAGGGAAGTGCCCATATCCAGAAGTTTTATCAGTGAGTTCTACCAAACATTCTAGGGAGCAAATAATTCCAATCTTACATAAACATTCCAAAGCGTCAGAAAAAAAGGAAGTAGTTTCTACCTGCTTTATGACATTAGCATAATCATCGCACCAAAACTTGACAAGGACTGCATGACAAAGGTAAATTACAGATCATTTTCACTTATGAACCACAGGTACAAAAATCTTAAAACATTAGCAAGTGGCATCCAGCAATGAGTATAAATGCTAATACATTTGACCAAGTTGGATTAATTTCAGGAATTCAAGGTTGGTTTAATGTATGGAAATTTTTTTTATGTAATTCATAACATTAACATAAAAAAGACATGATTAGCAGGAAAATCTATTTTTTGTCCTTCTACTGTTTCTTCTTCCAGCTGTGATACAGACATGCATCTGTGGCTCCAGCAGCTATCTTGAACCATGAAGTGACTTTCTGAGGATTGCAAAGCAGAAAGGTAGGAGCCTGAATCCCTAATGGTACCAGGGAGCCACGGTACTAGCCTTGGACTATTGACCTTCTGAATTCTACTATGTGAAAGTGAAATAGTCCTCTCTTTCTTAAACTACTGTCATGCTTTAAAAAAATTTTTTTTATTATGTTAGCAGAAGCAAATCCTAATGAATTCTGACACCTGAACAGATTAGTAGAGGTGAGAGGTGTCAGGAAAGGCTTCACAGAGCACATGCTATTTGAGTTGGGACTTGAAAAATGAGTAAAATCTTACCAGATAGAAAGGATTAGAAAGGATGAAGGCATTCTAGACACAATAATAGCAGTTGGAAAGGTGCAAGACATGAAAAAGCATGCCTTGTTCAGAAAATAGCAAGACGAGTGTAACTTGTGTATTTCTTGAATATTCTGTTTGGGACTTAGACTTGGGCTGGGACTAGGGCTGAACTGAGCTGGAGGAGAGGAGGGTCACTTTGTAGCTCTGTTACATGCAAACAAGCACCTCTGGGGGAAGGCAGTGACCTTTTGTGGAAGCTGTGTGAGTAAACAGGTATTAGCCAGGCAGGACACAGCTCAATGAGGGGCAGTGAGTCCTTGACTTGCAAGAAGGTGATCTGAGCTCAAGTCTTTGCCTCTAAAGCTGAGTCCATGCTTCAGAAAAAAGTGCCCACATCAGTCCTTTTCTCTGGTGGCTCTGCACAGGTGATCATATCTAAGCCGCCCCCCCACCCCACCACTAGTGTGGTGACACTAGTGACAGAGACGCTCAGGAGGGAGGAAAATAATTCTATGGCATAATAAGACCAGTGTTATTTTATAAAAAACAGAGTCAAAGTTATAATCACAGGAAGAATATGCATTTCTCAGGTGAGATTAGGCTGTGCGGTCTTTGGAAGAAAAGTGAAACTTGCAACAGGAAGATATGATGGCCTTTGGTAATTCAAGAGAAAACTATCCTCAGGCCTCCCTGATGGAGAGAGACTGAATTATGGTTTAATATTTCCTTTCTCCTCTTCTTCCCCACCACCAAGACCATCAGAGGAAGGGAGCCCAGACCCCTCCATCAGTGCCAGCAGAAACCTGGGCGGTGGTGACCTTGCCTCAGACTCTCCCACCAACAGTAGCTAAAGTTTCAGGTGTCTGGGTTTGTAAGGCACACACTGGATAGGGATTATTATGCCATTTTCCAAAAGGAGATATTGAAACTCAGAAGATAAGTTGACTCCCTCAATTTATAGAGTTAAGATAAGTTGACTCCCTCAAATTATAGAGTTTATAAATGGCAGGGCTGGAGCTTGAACTTAGGAGATTCCACAATTATACTCCAATTAAAAAAATAAAAAAGAAATAGGGTGGCTAAAGAGATTCCACTGTTTTCCCCCTGGGGAGAAAACTATGGCCTGAGAAATGGCAGGAAGAACTGGGGTTTTTGGCCTGAAGATAAAGGAGACTTGGAGGTACAAAATGTGATCTCTGTTACCAAATCCCTGACAAGCTGCCACATGGGAAAGAAATTATCCTATATAGGTTGGAGCCAAAGAGTAAAGCAAGGGCTAATGAGGGGAAGATAAAAGGAAGCCAATGCCAATTCAACATAAAGAGAAGGAAACTAATATTTCTTGCATATGTATATATGTATACAAGAATATGTATATATGTATATATTCAATATATTCCTATTTAATTCTTGCACAGAGGAAAAATAAACCTATGAAATAGATATTATCCTCATTTTAAAAACAAGTAACTGGGAGACTTACAACTTAGGGTAGTAGTAGTTTGTTTTGTGCTATCTTACCAATAGTAATTATAAACTCTGTGCAAAACAGAAAAAAAATGAACTGTTTGAAGGTACTGGAAAATGACCCTAATCAGGCAGAAACTAGAAGTGATTTGACTCTTGAAAGAAGGGAACCACACAAGGCAATATCCATTTATGAAGCTTTTCATGCGAGGGCAATCTCCAGTCTGTGTGGTGTGCTGGGGCACTTCAGAGAGAGCTCAAGCAGAAAGCTGCAATCATATTGGTTTGAGGATTCAGAGGATGAATATTGGACTTGCCAGAGTGGTTGGAAATTAAAGCGGGGTGGGGGGGGAATCCCAGAAAGAAAGGAACCATAGTGAGAAGAGCCCCCACTCCAGTCCTTGGCTGACACTTAAACACTGAAACAGTGGATGAGATTCCAAGAAGCCCACGGGGAAAACAATAGCTAGAATTCTGAGAAAAAGAGATTTTTTTTCTTTTTGAAATGGCCATAGAATCGTAATAAATGGTATAGTTGGGTTTTTTGGAGTGTTTGTTTTGTTTTTCATCCATTAAGTGAATGCTGGTCAGAATGGTTAGTCAAGTTTCAATAGTTTTATACGTGTTATTCTGTATGTTTTACTTGAAATTACTCCACTTAATTATGGTATAACTCTGAGAGAGAAAACCAATTATATAATTGAAAGTGAACTCCTGCCCAATAAAATATAAAGAGTAGCGTGCACACACACACACACACACACAATTTTTACAAAAACTATTAAACATGTGAAGAGACAGAAAAATGTAACCCAGTGAAAAGAAAAATCAGTTGACAAAAACAAAGTGACAAATGAACCAGATACCAAAATTATCAGAAGGGAACATCAAAATAACTATGATATATGTGATAACAAATCTATAAGAAAAGGTATATCTAATGTGTGAAGAGATGGGGAATTTGAGAAGAAATATGAATACTATTAAAAATCAAAAGGAAATACTAAAACTGGAAAATGTAACATCAGAAATTTAAAAATATTCATTAGAAAATATCATAGTAGATTGGACAAAGAAGAGGACAGGATCAGTGAACTGGAAGACATTTCAATAGAAATGATTTGAACTGAAGCATGGAGGGGGAAAAAAGGTTGAAAGACAATTAACATTGCCTCAGTGGTTTGTGAGACAGCATCAAGTGGCTGAACAAACGAACAACTGCAGCCCCAGAAGGAGAGGGTTGGAAAAATATTTGGAGAAATACTGGCCAAGTATTTTCAAAATTTGATCAAAAAAAAAAAGAAACCCACAGATTCAGAAAGTTCAGCATACCTCTAGTAAGATAAATACAAAGAAAATCACATATAGGCACATCAAAGTTAAATTTCCCCAAAACACAAATAAACAGAAAATCTTAAAAGCAGTCAGAGATAGCAGACTTCTCATCAGAAGCAACTGAGGCCAGAACACATCATTAAAATGCTAAAATAAAAAAAAAAAAAGAACAAAAAACACCTGCCAACCTAAAATTCTATATCAAGGGAAAATACCTTATGAAAGTGAAGGTAAAATAAAGATAATTTCAGACAAATGAAAGGCAAGATAATACGTCTTTAAGATACCTAACTAACTATAAGAAATGCTAAAGAAAGTTCTTCAAGCTGAAGAGAAATGAGACAATATGGAAATTCAGACCTAAAGGAAAGAATAAAGGACACTGGAAATGGTAACTATGTGGAAAAATATTAAAATTTTTTCTTTCTTTTATTAAATATTTTTAAAAATGAATTGATGAGACTTCTGCTCAAGATGGAGCTGGTTTTAACCTCCCACCTGAAACAAATTTAAAAAACTGAACAAAATGTAGGAAACAATGGCTCTTCAGACATTGGACATCAGACAATGAAGGATAGTAATCCCTAAGTAACAGGAAACAAATATAGCCCTATTATTGACTCAGTTTACTGCCTGGAGAATATTTCTAGGCAATGATGCAGGAAGAGAGAATCCTGGCAGAGCCTCACCATATTCCTGAGTTGAAAAGTCTAAATTGGAGGTCCAGAAAAGCCAAGACATCTAGAATTCTCAATGCAGTGTATTGAGGAGGAGAGCTGCACACAGAGAGAAATTCAGAAGTCTGCAGAAGTTTCCCTTGAGTATTTGACTGAGTGACCATCAGCACGTGTATGTGAGGAACAATCTGAGACCAAGAAAATAATTACCCAAAAAGCTTAGAGGGAACAGTGCTTGCAAATTACACAAGGATGGATTAGCCAGAGTGAAAAACATCATAAGTCATGTGATAGCAATTGGAATAACAGGTAGAGTCTTACCTTAGAGGTGGGAAAAATTAACCCTAGCTAAATTCTGCTCTGGTCCTGCCTAACTGAGCTTAAAAGCCAGGACCAAAAGGATTAAGCTGTTTCCAAGTAACTTAACCATATCCTAAAACAAAGTTCAAGAATATCTTCAGAAATATGAAAATATTCAGCACCCAACAATGTAAAATTCACACTATTTGGCATCCAGTAAAAAAATTATCAGACACACAAAGAACCAGGAAAATAAAATCCATAGTGAGGAGAAAAATCAATCAAAACTCACCCAGAAATGATTTGAATGTTAGAATTAATAGACAAGAACATTAAAACTGTTATTATGACTGTGTTGCATATGTTCAAGAAGCCAGAGAAAAGATTGAACGTTAAGTAGAGACATGGAAGATGTTAGAAAGACCCAAACCAAAATTCTAGAGAAGAAAATAACCATGCCTGAGTTGAAAAACATAATGGATGGAATTAACAGAAGATCAGACATTTCGGAGGAGATGAATAGTAAACTTGAAGACATAGCAATAAAAACTACCAAAAATGAAACACAAAGTGAAAAAGAGTTAAAAAAAAAAAAAAGCAACAACAACTATGGAAAACAGTATGGGGGTTCCTTAAAAAACTAAAAATAGACCTATCATATGACCAGCAATCCCACTACTGGGTATATGCCCTGGGAAACCATAATTCAAAAAGAGACATGCACCACAATGTTCATTGCAGCACTATTTACAATAGCCAGGACATGGAACCAAACTAAATGTCCATCGACAGATGAATGGATAAAGAGGATGTGACACATATATACAATGGAATATTACTCAGCCATAAAAAGAAACCAAATTTGGTTATTTGTAGTGAGGTGGATGGACCTAGAGTCTGTCATACAGAATGAAGTAAGTCAGAAAGAGAAAAACAAATACCATGTGCTAACACATATATGTGGAATCTAAAAGAAAAAAAAAGGTACTGATGAACCTAGTTGCAGGGCAGGAATAAAGAGGTAGACATAGAGAATGGACTGGATGACATGGGGTGGGAGGGTGAAGCTGGGGCAAAGTGTGAATAGCATCGACATATATACACTACTGAATGTAAAATAGTTGGCTGGTGGGAAGCAGCAGCATAGCACAGGGAGATCGGCGCGGTGCTTTGCAATGACCTAGAGGGATGGGATAGGGAGAATGGGAGGGAGGCTCAAGAGGGAGGGGATATGGGGACACGTGTATGCATATGGCTGATTCACTTTGTTGTGCAACAGAAACTAACACAGTATTGTGAAGCAGTTATACTCCAATAAAGATCTATTAAAAACAAAAAGAGCAGAGCAACAATGACAACTTCAAGTGATCAAATATGTGTGTAACTGGGGTCCTGAAAGGAAGAGAAGGAAAGAAGAGCATTTGAACTAAATATTTCAGGTTTGATGAAAATTATAAGCCCACAGATTTGAGAAGGTCAATGAACACCAAAAACAGGAAATATGAAGAAGACTACACTAACACATAACACAGTTAAATGGCTTTAAATCAGAGACAAAGGTAAAATTTGAAAAGCAGATAGAGAAAAAAGATACATTACATACAGGGCAATAAAGATAAGGATGACAGCAGATTTCTTGTCAGAAACAGTGTAAGCTAGAAGACAGTAGTGCAAAAACTTTAAAGTACTGAAAGAAAAAAAAATCTGTCAACCTAGAATTCTTTACCAAGCAAAAATATCTTTAAAAAGTGAAGGCAAAATAAATATGTTTTCTTGGCCATAGAAAAGCTGAAAAAAAAATTCATTAGCAGAAGATTGCCAGAACGAGAAATGTAAAAAGAAGTTCCTCAAGAAGAAAAATGAAGATGATATCAGATGGAAACCTAGACCTATATCAGTTTTTTTCCTTTTTTTTTTCATGGTGAATTACCAACTGTGACTTATAATTAGGGTGAGAGGTAGGGTTAAACTACTTTGTGCATCTAGGGTTAAACTACTTTGTGCACACACACACAAAGCCATTTTATTGCCATTCAACAATTATTTGCTGTGTTAAGTATTGAGAATACAGTGTCAAGAAAACAGCCATGGAGCTTACAGCAAAAGCAAGACAATCCAGTGATCACATGAATAAATGTAAAGTTTTAACAGTGATAAGTCCTTATGAAGAGAAGGTGTATGGTTATCTGAGAGCACATGACAGGGGAATTTGTCCCATTCAGAGAAGGTAGGAATTAATGAAGCAAAGGAAAAAGGTATAAATGACACAGGAGAGGGATAACCACATGAACCAAATATGGTCCATGAACCAAATCTGACCTGCTGCCTATTTTGTAAATAAAGTTTACATGCCCACTCATTTATGTATTGTCTATGGCAGATTTTTTTTTTTTTTTTTTTGCAGTACGCGGGCCTCTCACTGTTGTGGCCTCTCCCGTTGTGGACCACAGGCTCCGGACACGCAGGCTCAGCGGCCATGGCTCACGGGCCCAGCTGCTCTGTGGCACGTGGGATCCTCCTGGACCGGGGCACGAACCCACGTCCCCTGCATCAGCAGGCGGACTCTCAACCACTCACCACCAGGGAAGCCCTGTCTATGGCAGATTTTGTGCTACAATGGCAGAGTTGAGTAGTTGTGACAGAAAGCACATGTTCTGCAAATCCTAAAATGCTTATTACATGGCTCTTTACAGAAAAAATTTCTGACCCCGATCTATACAGAGTATTGAGCAGCACAGGAAATAGTATTACATGAGTAAATATAATGATTTTAAATTATTATTTAAATATCTTTAAAAATAATCATCTGTTTAAAGCATAATAACAACTTATTTTGAGATACCTAAAATAATGTACACGTAAAATGTATGATAATAAGGCACAAAAACTGGTAAGAGAGAATCAAAATATACTTGGAAGTTTCTTGTACTATTCAGGAAGTAGTAAAATATCACTTAAAGTTAGACTGTGGTAAGTAAAAGATGTATACTATAAACCATGGAGCAAGCACTAAATAACAGAACAAAGATTTACAGCTAATAATCCAACAAAGAAGATAAAATGAGATCATAGAAAATACTGAAACCAAAAGAAGAAAGGAAAAGAGGAGCAAAGAACAACTAGGACAAATACAAAACAAATAGCAAGATGGTATATTTAGACACAATTGTATCAATAATCACATTAAATATAAATGGTCTAAACACTTCACTTAAAAGGTAGGCATGATCAGGCTTCCCTGGTGGCGCAGTGGTTGGGAGTCCGCCTGCCAATGCAGGGGACATGGGTTTGTGCCCCGGTCCGGGAAGATCCCACGTGCTGCGGAGTGGCTGGGCCCGTCAGCCATGGCCGCTGAGCATGCACGTCAGGAGCCTGTGCTCCATGGCAGGAGGGGCCGCAGCAGTGAGAGGCCCACGTATGGCAAAAAAAAAAAGGTAGGCATGATCGGATTAGATTAAAAAAGCAATATCCAAGTACAGACATACGTCATATATATTGCAGGTTATGTTTCAGACCACCACAATAAAGTGAATATCATAATAAAGCAAGTCACACAAATATTTTGGTTTCCCAGTGCATATAAAATTTATGTTTACACTATACTGTAGTCTATTAAATGTGCAATAGCATTATGTCTCAAAAACAATTTACGTACCTTAATTCAAAATAATGTTGTTGGAAAAGTAGTACTTATAGATTTGCTTGAGGTAGGGTTACCACAAATTTTTAATTTGTAAAAATGCAGTATCTATGAAGTGCAATAAAGTGAAGTGAAATAAAATGAGATATGCCTGTGTGTGCTACCTATGTGAAATCCACTTGTATGTGGGTTAAAAATATAGATGGGTTTAAAAAGACACAAATAGGTTAAAAATAAAAGCAACCATGCTATCACTAATCAAAAGAAAACTGAAGTGGCTACATTAAAATCAAAGTAAATCTCATCACAAAAACATTAGAAAGGATAAAGAGGGTAATTTAATAATGATAAAGGGGTTAACTCATAAAGAGGACAAATCAATCTAAAATGTTTATGCACCAAATAACAGATCTTCAAAATACATGAAGTAAAAACTGACAGAACTGCGAGGAGAAATAGACAAATCCACAATTATAGTTGGTGATTTCAATTCTTCTTTCTCAATAATTTATAGAACAAGTAAGGATACAGAAGACTTGAACAACACTATCACCCAATTTGACCTATTTGGCATTTATAGAACACTCCACTCAACAACAACAATATCCAAATTTTTTCAAGTACACATTAAAACAAAACATAAACTAGCTAGAACATAAAATATGTCTGGACCATAAATTATGTCTCAATAAATTTAAAATGATTCAAGTCATAGAAAGCATATTCTGTGAACATGATGGAATTATGTTAGAAATCAATAACAGAAAGATATCTAGAAAATTCCCAAGTATTGGAAACTATATACCCCAGTTCTAAATAACCCTTCTGTCATAAAGTAATCAAAAAGTAAATTAGCAAGTATTTTGGCCTGAATTAAAATGAAAGCACAGTATCTCGAAATATGTGGAATGTAGCTAAAGCAGTACTTAGAGGGAAATTTATACTCCAATATTGGAAAAGAAGAAAGGTATCAAATCAATGACATCAGCTTTCACTCTAAGAAACTAGAAAAAGAAGAGCAAATCAACCCATAATAAACAGAAAAAAGGAAATAAATATCAGAGTAGAAATTAATAAAAAAGAAAAAACAAAACAATAAAGAAAAGAAATGAAACCAAGAGCAAGTTCTTTGAGAACACCACTAAGATTATTAAACCTCCATGTAGGCTAATTAGGAAAAAATAAAAGAGAGAGAGGAGACACAAATTATCAATATCAGGGATTATAGAGGTGATATCACTACAGTGTCTACAGATTTTAAAAGTGTAGTAGGGGAATATTAGGAACGACTTTATGTCAATAAATTCTAAAAGTTAGACGAAATGGACAAATTTCTTTGAAAGCTCAATTTACCAAATCTCACTCAAGAAGAAATTGATAGTGTGAATAGTCCTGTATTTATTAAAGAAATTGAATTTTTAGCTGAAACCTTCTCACAAAGAAAATTCCAGGCACAGATAATTTTGCTGACTAATTATAGCAAACATTTCAGAAAGAAATACCAATTCTATATGAACTCTTCAAGAAAGGTGAAGGGGTAGGGAGGAAATACTTCCCAATTCACTCTATAAGACCAATTTTAATCTGATATCAAAACCAGATAAACATTAAGGAAAGAAGTCTAAAGATCAATTTCTATCATGAACATAAATTCAAAAATTCTTAACAAAATTTTAGTAAATCAGATGCAACAATATATAAAACTAATAATAAATTATGACCACATTGGGTTTAATCCCTGGAATAATGGTTTAGTTTGACATTATCAAATCAAGAGATATAATTCACCATAACAACAGACTAAAAACCATAAGATTTTCTCACTAGATGCAGAAAAAGAATTTTATAAAATTCAACATCCATTCCTAATAAAAACTCTTACAAACTAAGAATAAAAGGGAATTTTCTCACATACAACTCAATATCAAGAACCAAACAACCCAATCAAAAAATGGGCAGAAGACCTAAATAGATATTTCTCCAAAGAAGACATACAGATAGATGGTCAACAGGCACATGAAAAAATGCTCAACATCACTAATTATTAGAAAAATACAAATCAAAACTACAATGAGGTATCACTTCACTCCAGTCAGAATGGCCATCATCAAAAAGTCTACAAATAATAAATGCTGGAGAGGGTGTGGAGAAAAGGGAACCCTCCTACACTGTCGGTGGGAATGTAAATTGGTGCAGCCACTATGGAGAACAGTATGGAGATTCCTTAAAAAACTAAAAACAGAGCTACCATATGATCCAACAATCCCACTCCTGGACATATATCTGGAAAAGAAGAAAACTCTAGGTCAAAAAGATACATGCATTCCAATGTTGATAGCAGCACTGTTTACAATAGCCAAGACGTGGAAGCAACCTAAATGTCCATCAACAAAGGAATGGATAAAGAAGATGTGATATATATATATATATATATTTTATATATATATATATATATATATATAAAATAATGGAATATTACTCAGCCATCAAAAAGAATGAAATAATGCCATTTGCAGCAACATGGATGAACCTAGAGATTATCATACTAAGTGAAGTAAGTCTGACACAGAAAGACAAATATCATAAGATATCACTTATATGTGGAATCTAAAATAATGATACAAATGAACTTATTTACAAAAAAGAAACAGTCTCACAGACACAGAAAACCAACTTATGGTTACCAAAGGGAAAGAGCAGGGGAGGGAAAATTAGGAGTTTGGGATTAACAGATATACAATACTATATACAAAATAGATAAACAGCAAGGACTTACTGTATAGCACAAAGAAATATATTCAGTAGTTTCTTTTCCTGTAATGGAAAAGAATATGAAGAATAATATATATATATATATATATATATATATCTGAATCACTATGCCATACACCCGAAACTAACACAACATTGCAAATCAGCTATACCTCAATAAAAATTTTTTTTAAAAAGGGAACTTTCTCAACCTGATAAAGGGCATATGAGAATATCTAACAGTTAACATCATAATTATGGTGAAAGACTGAACACTTTCTCCCTAACAACATGAAAAAGGCAAGAATGCTCACTCTCACCACCTCTATTCAGGAGTGCAGTAGAAGTGCTAACAAAGACCTAGAACTGGTAAAAGAACTTAACAGGATTGCAAGATACAAAAATCAATATATTTTAATATATCAGCAACACAAAATTGAAAATTAAAAATAATAGTGTTTACACTGCATCAAAAATAGGAAATAAGGATTACTCTGACAAAATGTTTAAGATCTTTATATTTGAAAACTACAAAACATTTTTGAGAAAAATTAAAGACGTAAACAAATTGAGAGATATGCCATGTTCATATACTGGAAAAATTTATATTAAGATTGTAAATCTCCCCAAATGAATCTACAGATTCAACTGAATCCCTATCTAAATTCTAGCAGGATTTTTTTTTGTAGAAATTGACAAACAGATTCTATAATTCATATGAAAGTACAAAGAACCTAGAATAGCCAAAAAAAAGACTTTGAAAATGAAGAACTGCATGGGAGGACTTAACACTGCATGATTGTAAGACTTATTATAAAGCTATTGTCATAAAGATAATGTGGTATTGGCTTCAAGATAGAGAAATAAATGGGACAGGATAGAAAGTTCAGAAATAGACCCACATATAATATAGCCAATTGAGTTTTTAAAAGTACAAAGTCAATTCAGTGGAGGACGGATAGTCTTTTTAACAAGTGGTGCTTTGACAATTGGATGGTCATATGTAAAAAAAAAAAAATTAATAATAATAATAATTTTGATCTATACCTTGCACCACATTTAAAAATGACTAAAAATGAACTAGAGATCTAAAGGTAAAACTTAAATCTGTAGAACTTCTAAGAGAAAGCATAGGAGAAAAATCTGTGAACCTGGATTAGGCAAAGATCTTTTAGATAGAACACTGAAAGCACTATCCATAAAAGAAAACAATTACATAAATTGTACTTCATCAAAATTAAGAACCTCTATTCTTTGAAAGACACTATTAAAAGAATGAAAAAACAAGCCACAGACTCAGAGAAAATATTTGCAAATACTGTATATAATAAAGGACTTATAGTCAGAATATAAAGTTAAACATACATTCACTCTGGCCCAGCAATTCTACTCATAAGTATTTAAACATACATTCACAAAAAGATTTGTGCAAGAGTAGGCGTAGCAGCTTTACTCATAATAGCAACAAACTGGAAGCAACCCAATTGTCCATTAATAGGTTAATGGATAAACATGTTGTAACATATAAATAAAAAATACTACTCAACAATAAATAAAAGAAACTACTAATGTGTAACAACATGGATAAATATAAAAAACATTTATCCTGGGTGAAAGGAGCTTGAGAAAAAAACAAACCCATACTGCATTATTATGTTTATAAGATATTTTAGAACAGGAAAACTAAGGTATGGTGATAGAAATAAGAATAATGGTTATCTTTAAGTGGGAAATAGACTGGAATAGAATGAGGGAATTTTCTGGGGTCATAGAAATAGTCTATATTTTTATTGAGGTAGTGGTCACATACGATGTTTTAGTTAGCTACCATAACATAATAACATAAAGCAGATGGCTTAAAACAACAGAAATTTATTCTGTCACATTTCAGGAGTCTAGAAGTTCAAAATCAACATATTGAGAGGGTCAGTTCCTTCTGAGGGCTCTAAGGGAGAATCTGTTCCATGCTTCTCTCCTAGCTTCTGGTGATGGCTGGCAATCGTTGGTGTTCCTTTGCTTGTAGATGAATCACTCCAATCTCTATCTCCATCTTCACATGGCATTCTCCCTGTGTCTCTGTGTCCAGGTTTCCCTCTTCTCATAAGGGCACTCATCATATTGGATTAAGACCCACCTTAATGACTTCATCTTAACTTGATTACATCTACAAAGACCTCATTTCCAAATAAGGTCACATTTGCAGGCACCAGGAGTTAGGACTTCAACATTCCTTTTGGCGGGACACAATTCAACACTTAACATATGAGTTATGTTTGTCAAAATGATTAAACGAGAGAAAAATCTACGACCTTTGTTTGGTGTTGAGTTTTTAGCTATAACACTAGAAGCATGATCCATGAAATAAAAAAGTAAGCTGGGTTTTATTAAAATTTAAAACTTCAGCTCTATAAAAGATACCGTTAAGAGAATGAAAAGACAAGCCACAGAATGGGAGAAAATATTTGAAAAACAGTTATCTGAGAAAGGACTAGTATCTAAAATATACAAAGAACTCTTAAAACATAATACTAACACAGACAGCTAAATTAAAAATGGGCAAAAGATCTGAAAAGCAACGTCACAAAGAAGATATTACAGATGACAAATAAGCATATGAAAAGATGCTCAACATCCTATGTCACTAGGAATTCCAAACTGAAACAAAAATAAGATACCAATACACACCTATTAGAATGGCTAAAATAAAAAACCTGACAATATCAATTGTTAATGAGGATGCAGAGCAGCAGGAACTCTCATTAACTGATTATGGGAAGGCAAAGTGGTACAACAAATTTGAGGACTTACAAAGCTGGACATAATCTTACCATATGATCCAGCAACTGTGGTCCTAGGTATTTCCCCTATTGATGTGAAAATGTATCCACACTAAAACCTGCATACAAATGTTTATAGCAATTTTATTTATAATTGCCCAAATCTGGAAGCAACCAAGATGTCCTTTAATAGGTAAGTGGATAAACAAATGATACATCCATAACAATGGAATATTATTCAATGATAAAAAGAAATGATTTTTTAGAACTTGAAAAGATATGAATAAATCTTCAGTGCATATTGCTAAATGAGAGAAGTCTGAAAAGACTACATACTATATGATCCCAATTACATAACATTTTGGAAAAAACAAAGGTAGCAAGGGTAAAAAGATCAGTGGTTGCTAGGGGTTTGGGAAGAGGGTTGAATGGATGAAGAACAGAAAAGTTTTTAGGGCACTGAAACTATTCTGTATGATACTGCAATGGTAGATACATGACAAATTGCATTTATGCAAACTCATAGAGCTTTACAGCACAAAAAAGGGAAACTTTACGTTTTTGAATTAAAACAAATTCTTAAGGAAGTCAAGGTCTAGGACAGAATGTGACAAAGCAATCTAACTATATTACAAATGTATGGAAAAACTTCACTGAACGGGGTGGGGGAAACAGGTCCTGAACTAAGTAACTTTGGAAATAAGTGTGTATGTTTACCTTTACAACTAAAGGTAAACAAACAAACAAAAAGATAACCTGTAAATAAGCACTGGACTCTAGTTGATAAACTTGTTTCCCATGGGAGTATGAGTTAACAATTCTGATAGCAATAAGAATGTACACTGGAACTGAACAATTAAGTAAATGGATGGCAGATGGTGGGAGTGAGGTTTCTCACTGTTACAGTGAGAGGTTACAAATAAGCAAAGGAAGAAGGTAGAATAATCAACGTGGTAATGGATTTGAGTGGGAGACATACCATGAACTCATGCTTAGCTTAGTATAGACACAAAAGTTTCATATAGAAATATTTGTAGATATGTGTCTATACATGGATTAGTATAAACACATGTTTTTTGCTCTGTCAACTGAGAGGGCCTAGAAACAAAAACAGAGCAGTAGCAATGACTATACCTAATGCCCAAGTCTTGGTTTCTAATAGCCTTCTCCAGTAAAAGGAACCGGGGCTCTTAGGAAAAATGGTTGATTCTAGGACTGGAGCAGAAAATATACAAGACAATCCTGGATGATCTTGTAGTGCTAGGAACTAAAGAAGTGATCTAAAAAACTAACTAAAAAAGCAAAAACAAACACACAATGATGGGAATATGTCAAAGGGACATAGGAGCCACTGAAAGAGCTCCCAGTGGCCCAAACTGGAACAATCTGAATAACAAAATAAATGAAGTAGTATTGGATTATAACACAATGTATAAAATAAATATCCACAAGTCCATACTGATAGAAATAAATGACTGGAAAAATTAATAAATGGGGCAGAAGGGACAAATCTCACATGCAGGAGAATTCCAAATAATTTGTGCAGCAGCTCTGTCCTCAAGGAGCTGGAGTATAAATCCCTACTCCCCACAAATAGATCCTGGGGAGTGGTTGAAAGAGTGGGCATTAAGATCAAATAATCATGAGTGGGAACCCCACCTCTGATTCTTGTCAGCTGTGTGATCTCAGCAAGTTACCCTTTCTAAGCCTCAGGTTTCTCATCTGCAAAATGGGGAAGAAATATTGCTTAACCACCTGTCATAATTGCTGTGAGAATTGTCTGTCTATAAAGCTCTCAGAACAGTGCTTGGACATAGAACTCAATAAATGACAATATATTTTTTTTAAGGTAATCTGCACTGGCTGCTATGACAAAATACCACTGACTGGGTGGCTCAAACAACAGAAATTTATTTTCTCACCATTCTGGAATTGGAACATCCAAGGTCATGGCCCAGCAGCTTTCAGTTTCTGGTGAGAGCTCTCCCTTCCTGCCTTGCAGTTGGCTGATTTGTCCTCACATGGCATTTCATTGGTGTGTGCATGAGGTAGGGGGAAAGAGATCTCTTCCTTTTCTTATAAGGCTGCCAATCTTATTGGATTAGGGACCCACCCTGATAACCTCATTTAATCTTAATTACTTCCTAAAGGTCTTATTTCCAAAACAGTCAAATTGGGTGTTAGGGCTTCAACATACAAATTTTAGGGAGGACACAATTCACTTCATAGCAGGTAGTATGTGATTTAGAATAAGGCAATTTGAATTCTCATTTTAGTTTCACCACTCACTAGCTATGTGGGGAAATGTCTCAAGTTCCTCAATAATTTTTTATTTAAAAAAATTAGGTGGGGAGACTGGCACACCTGGAAAGAGCATGGAAGCTTTGTGACCCATCCCACATACTTTTCTCTATGCATCTCTCCCCTGTTGCAGTTCCTGAGTTATATCCTTGTGTAGTAAACCAGTAATCTAGTACAATCAATTCATACTACCGAACCACTTCCAGAGGACCTTGGATTTCACAAGAAAAAGCATCAATTGGAACCTTTGGGAAACATCTGATTTCCCAGACGTGTGGCTGACAGGGTCTTGGTGCTCTGGCCTGGTGTCGGGCCTGAGCATCTGAGGTGGGAGAGCCAAGTTCAGGATATTGGACCACTGGAGACCTCCCAGCCCCATGTAATATCAATTGGCAAGAGCTCTACCAGAGATCTCTGTCTCAATGCTAAGACCCAGCTCCACCCAACGGCCAGCAAGCTCCAGTGCTGGACACCCCATGCCAATCAACTAGCAAGACAGGAACACAATGCCACCCATTAGCAGAGAGGTTGCCTAAAATCATAGTAAGTTCACAGACACCCCAAAACACACCACCGGATGTGGTCCTGCCCACCAGAAAGACAAGATCCAGCCCCACCCAGCAGAACACAGGCATCAGGACCCTCCACCAGGAAGCCTACACAACCCACTGAACAAACTTCTCCCACTGGGAGCAAACACCAAAAACAACAGGAACTACGAACCTGCAGCCTGAGAAAAGGAGACCCCAAACACAGTAAGTTAAACAAAATGAGAAGACAGAGAAATATGCAGCAGATGAAGGAGCAAAGTAAAAACCCACCAGACCAAACAAATGAAGAGGAAAGAGGCAGTCTACCTGAAAAAGAATTCAGAGTAATGATAGTAAAGATGATCAAAAATCTTGGAAATAGAATGGATAAAATACAAGAAATGTTTAACAAGGACCTAGAAGGAGCAAACAAACAATGATGAACAGCACAATAAATGAAATTAAAAATTCTCTAGACGGAATCAATAGCAGAATAAGTGCGGCAGAAGAATGGATAAGTGAGCTGGAAGATAAAATAGTGGAAATAACTACCTCAGAGCAGAATAAAGAAAAAAGAATGAAGAGAATTGAGGGTAGTCTCAGAGACCTCTGGGACAACATTAAGTGCACCAACATTCAAATTATAGGGGTCACATAAGAAGAAGATAAAAAGAAAGGGTCTGAGAAAATATTTGAAGAGATTATAGTTGGAAACTTTCCTAACATGGGAAAGGAAATAGTCAATCAAGTTCAGGAAGTGCAGAGAGTCCCATACAGGATAAATCCAAGGAGAAACACACCAAGACACATATTAATCAAACTATCAAAAATTAAACAAAAAGAAAAAATATTAAAAGAATTAAGGGAAAAGGAACAAATAACATACAAGGGAATCCCCATAAGGTCAACAGTTGATTTTTCAGCAGAAACCCTGCAAGCCAGAAGGCAGTGGCAGGGCATATTTAAGGCAGTGAAAAGGCAAAACCTACAACCAAGATTATTCTACCTAGCAAAGATCTCATTCAGATTCGATGGAGAAATTAAAACCTCTACAGACAAGCAATAGTTAAGAGAATTCAACACCACCAAACCAGCTTTACAACAAATACTAAAGGGACTTCTCTAGGTCAGAAACATAAGAGAAGGAAAAGACCTACAAAAACAAACCAAAAACAATTAAGAAAATGGAAATAGAAACATACATATCAATAATTACCTTAAATGTAAATGGATTAAATGCTCCCACCAAAAGACACAGACTGGCTGAATGGATACAAAAACAAGACCTGTACATATGCTGTCTACAAGAGACCCACTTCAGACCTAGGGACACATACAGACTGAAAGTGAGGGGATGGAAAAAGATATTCCATGCAAAGGGAAATCAAAAGAAAGCTGGAGTAGCAATTCTCATATCAGACAAAATAGACTTTAAAATAAAGACTATTACAAGAGACAAAGAAGGACACTACATAATGATCAAGGGATCAATCCAAGAAGAAGATATAACAATTGTAAATATTTATGAACCCAACATAGGAGCACCTCAATACATAAGGTAAATGTTAACAGCCGTAAAAGGGGAAATTGACAGTAACACATTAATAGTAGGGGATTTTACACCCCACTTTCACCAATGGACAGATCATCAAATAATGAAAATAAATAAGGAAACACAAGTTTTAAATGACACATTAAACAAGATGGACTTAATTGACATTAATAGGACATTCCTTCTGAAAACAACACAATACACTTTCTTCTCAAGTGCTCGTGGAACATTCTCCAGGACAGACCATATCCTGGGTCACAAATCAAGCCTTGGTAAATTTAAGAAAATTGAAATCATATCAAGTATCATTTCCGATCACAGCGCTATGAAACTAGATATCAATTACAGGAAAAAAACTGTAAAAAATACAAACACATGGAGACTAAAGAGTACGTTACTAAATAACCAAGAGATCACTGAAGAAATCAAAGAGGAAATCAAAAAATACCTAGAAGCAAATGACAATGAAAACACGACTACCCAAAACCCATGGGATGCACCAAAAACAGTTCTAAGAGGAAAGTTTATAACAATACAATCTTACCTCAAGAAACATCTCAAATAAACAACCTAACCTTACACCTAAAGCAATTAGAGAAAGAAGAACAAAAAAACCCAAAGTTAGCAGAAGGAAAGAACTCATAAAGATCAAATCAGAAATAAATGAAAAAGAAATGAAGGAAACAATAGCAAAGATCAATAAAACTAAAAGCTGGTTCTTTGAGAAGATAAGCAAAATTGATAAACCATTAGCCAGACTCAAGAAGAAAAAAAGGGAGACTTAAATCAATAGAATTAGAGATGAAAAAGGAGAAGCAACAACTGACACTGCAGAAATACAAAGGATCATGAGACATTACTACAAGCAACTATATGCCAATAAAATGGACAACCTGGAAGAAATGGACAAATTCATAGAAAAGGACAACCTTCCAAGACTGAACCAGGAAGAAATAGAAAATATAAACAGACAAATCACAAGCACTGAAATTGAATCTGTGATTAAAAATCTTCCAACAACTAAAGCCCAGGACCGGATGGCTTCACGCGTGAAATCTATCAAACATTTAGAGAAGAGCTAACACCTATCCTGCTCAAAATCTTCCAAGATATAGCAGAGGGAGTAACACTCCCAAACTCATTCTATGATGCCATTATCAACCTGATACCAAAACTAGACAAAGATGTCACAAAGAAAGAAAACTACAGGCCAATATCACTGATGTACATAGATGCAAAAATCCTCAACAAAATACTAGCAAACAGAATCCAACAGCACATTAAAAGAATCATACACCATGATCAAGTGGGGTTCATCCCAGGAATGCAAGGATTCTTCAATATATGCAAATCAATCAATATTAACAAATTGAAGGAGAAAAACCATATGATCATCTCAATAGATGCAGAAAAATCTTTTGACAAAATTCAACACCAATTTATGATAAAAACTCTCCAGAAAGTAGGCATAGAGGAAACCTAACTCAACATAATAAAGGCCATATATGACAAACCCACAGCCAACATTGTTCTCAATGGTGAAAAACTGAAACCATTTCCTCTAAGATCAGGAACAAGACAAGGTTGCCCACTCTCATCACTATTATTCAACATGGTTTTGGAAGTTTTAGCCACAGCAATCAGAAAAGAAAAAGAAATAAAAGGAATCCAAATCAGAAAAGAAGAAGTAAAGCTGTCACTGTTTGCAGATGACATGATACTATACATAGAGAGTCCTAAAGATGCTACCAGAAAACTACTAGAGCTAATCAATGAATTTGGTAAAGTAGCAGGATAGAAAATTAATGCACCGAAATCTCTTGCATTCTGATACACTAATGATGAAAAATCTGAAAGAGAAATTAAGGAGACATTCCCATTTACCACTGCAACAAAAACAATAAAATACCTAGGAATAAACCTACCTAAGGAGACAAAAGACCTATATGCAGAAAACTATAAGACACTGATGAAAGAAATTAAAGATGATACAAACAGATGGAGAGACATACCATGTTCTTGGATTGGAAGAATCAACATTGTGAAAATGACTATACTACCCAAAGCAATCTACAGATTCAATGCAATCCCTGTCAAACTACCAATGGCATTTTTCACAGAACTAGAACAAAATATTTCACAGTTTGTATGGAAACACAAAACACCTCGAATAGCAAAAGCAATCTTGAGAAAGAAAAACGGAGCTGGAGGAATCAGGCTTCCTGACTTAGACTATACTACAAAGCTACAGTAATCAAGACAGTATGGTACTGGCACAAAATATAGATCACTGGAACAGGGTAGAAAGCCCAGAGTTAAACTCATGCACATATGGTCACCTTATCTTTGATAAAGGAGGCAACAATATACACTGGAGAGACTGAGTCTTCAATAAATGGTGCTGGGAAAACTGGAGAGCTACATGTAAAATAATGAAATTAGAACACTCCCTAACACTGTATACAGCAATAAACTCAAAATGGATTAAAGACCTAAATGTAAGGCCAGACACTAACAAACTCTTAGAGGAAAACATAGGCAGAACACTGTATGACATAAATCACAGCAAGATCCTTTTTGACCCACCTCCTAGAGAAATGTATATAAAAACAAAAATAAATAAATGGGACCTAATGAAACTTAAACCTTTTGCATAGCAAAGGAAACCATAAGCAAGATCAAAAGACAACCCTCAGAATGGGAGAAAATACTTGCAAACAAAGCAACTGACAAAGGATCAGTCTCCAAAATATACAAGCAGCTCATGAAGCTCAATATAAAAAAATCAACCAACCCAATCCAAAAATGGGCAGAAGACCTAAATAGACATTTCTCCAAAGAAGATATACAGACTGCCAAGAAACACATGAAAGGATGCTCAACATCACTAATCATTAGAGAAATGCAAATCAAAACTACAATGAGGTATCACTTCACTGTGGTCAGAATGGCCGTCATCAAAAAATTCACAAACAATAAATGCTGGAGAGGGTGTGGAGAAAAGAGAGCCCTCTTGCACTGTTGGTGGGAATGTAGATTGATACAGCCACTATGGAGGTTCCTTAAAAAATTAAAAATAGGGCTTCCCTGGTGGCGCAGTGGTTGAGAGTCCGCCTGCCCATGCAGGGGACACAGGTTCGTGCCCCGGTCCGGGAAGATCCCACATGCTGCGGAGCGGCTGGGCCCGTGAGCCATGGCCACTGAGCCTGCACGTCCGGAGCCTGTGCTCCACAACAGGAGAGGCCAGAGCGAGGCCCGCACACCGCACCGCAAAAAAAAAAAAAAAAAAATTAAAAATAGAACTACCATAAGACCCAGCAATCCCACTACTGGGCATATACCCTGAGAAAACTGTAATTCAAAAAGAGACATGTATCACAATGTTCATTGCAGCTCTATTTACAATAGCCAGGACATGGAAGCAACCTAAGTGTCCATCAACAGATGAATGGATAAAGAAGATGTGGCACATATATACAATGGACTATCACTCAGCCATAAAAATAAATGAAATTGAGTTATTTGTAGTGAGGTAGATGGACCTAGAGTCTGTCATACAGAGTGAAGTAAGTCAGGAAGAGAAAAACAAATACCGTATGCTAACATACATATATGGAATCTAAAAAAAATGGTACTGATGAAACTAGGGGCAGGTCAGGAATAAAGACACAGATGTAGAGAACAGCCTTGAGGACACAGGTGGGGAAGGGTAAGCTGGGACAAAGTGAGAGAGTGACACGGACATATATACACTACCAAATGTAAAATAGAGAGCTAGTGGGAAGCAGCTGCATAGCACAGGGAGATCAGCTCCGTGCTTTGTGACCACCTAGAGAAGTGGGTCAGGGAGGTTGGGAGGGAGGCTCAAGAGGGAGGGGATATGGTGATACATGTGTACATGTGGCTGATTCACTTTGCTGTGGAGAGGAGACTGGCACAACATTGTGGGGCAATTATACTCCAGTGAAGATATTAAAAGTAAAATTAAGGTATTATTTTTATCCAATGAAACTTACACATTTAAAAATACTATGTGAGCTTTTTATAAAAAAAGAACCCCTTTTTATTTTAGAACAGTTTTAAATTTACAGGAAAATTGCAAAATAGTACAGAGAGTTCCCATACCCTCTGTGCCCAGTTTCTCCTATTATTAACATCTTAAATTAGCAGGTACATTTGTTGCAATCAATAAACCATTACTGACTTTTTTTTCTAAATTTAATTTATTTACTTTTGGCTATGTTGGGTCTTTGTTGCTGCGCACGGGCTTTCTCTAGTTGTGGCAAGTGGGTGCTACTCTTCCTTGCGGTGCGCAGACTTCACGTTGTGGTTCCTTCTCTTGTTGCAGAGCACAGGCTCTAGGCACGTGGACTCCAGTAGTTGCAGCACGCGGGCTAAGTAGTTGCAGCTCATGGGCTCTAGAGCGCAGGCTCAGTAGTTGTGGTGCACGGGCTTAGCTGCTCCGCAGCATGTGGGATCTTCCCAGACCAGGGCTCAAACCCGTGTCCCCTGCATTAGCAGGCAGATTCTTAACCACTGTACCACCAGGGAAGCCCTATTGACATATTATTAACTAAAGTCCATACTTTATGCAGATTTCTTGACTTTTACCTTATATCCTTTTTCTTTTCCAGGATACCATATTACATTTAGTTATCATGTCTCCTTAGGCTCCTCTTGACTATGAAAGGTGCTCGGACTTTCCTTGTTTTTGACAGTTTTGAGGAGCACTGGCTAGGTATTTCGTAGAATGTCCCTCCTTGGGAGTTTTCTGAGGTTTTTCTCATAATTAGACGCTGCTTATAGGTTTTGGGGATGAAGGCCACAGAGGTAAAGTGCCATTTTTATCACATCATATCAAGGGTATATACTATCCACGTGACTTATCACTACTAGTGTTGACCTTGATCACCTGGCTGAGGTTGTGACTGTCAGTTTCTGTACTTAGAGTTACTCTCCCCTCCCCCTTCTCTGACTGTATTCTTTGGAGGGTCATATGCATAGTGCATACTTGGGGGGGGGGGAGTTATGCTCCATCTCCTTGAGGAGGAAATATTTGCATATATTATTTGGACTTCTACATGAAGAATTTGTCTTTTCTCCTACTTATTTATTTGTTCAGTATTTATTTATATCAGTACAGCCTAATAAAAATTTATTTTATTTGGGGGTTATAATCCAATATTAGTATAAAGTACTCTGTTGCTTAAATTGTCCCAGTTTTGCCCATTGGGAGCTCATTCAGATTGGTTCTTGTGTCCTTTTGACATGTTCCCATTATTTGTCTTACCTTCTCTCCCTCCATCTCTCTCTCTCAGCTCTTCTCCACTTCCTGTTACTACAAGATACCCCAGGCTCATCTTGTATTTTCCTGCCCCAGCCCTAGAATTTACCATTTCTCCAAGGACCCCTAGTTCTTTTGTTGGAGATTGGTATTTAGAAACCAAGACGTGGGTAATAAATTCATACTGATAGAAAACAAGCAAGCAACCAACAAAATAAATAAAGTGGGAGAGAAGGGAAAAGTCTTCCTTACAGTAAAATGCCAACTAAAAAGTATAGAGGGAATGATAGAGTAAGAAATTCTACACTTTGAAATAATTGGCTCAGGTAAAAATCATTAATGGATCTAAAAATCTTTCATTGGGGATTAAGATCAGAGTACCTCCCCACAGATCACCTACTAAATATAAAGGGAGAAAAATCCTTTACAGTGAGGGAAACTGGTGGATTCCACCTTAACTGTGTGATCAAAGTAAGTATCACCAATGATGGTAAAAAGTAACAACAGTGTCTTGTGATGTGAGGCCAGAGAAGAACACAACTGAACTTACAGTTCTGTCAAGAGCAGATCCTCTGAATCTAACCATGAAGAGGTGTCAGATGTTCTATAAAACAATTGCTCTGGGTTCTTCAAAAATGTCAGTACTGGGTTTCCCTGGTGGCACAGTGGTTGGGAGTCTGCCTGCCGATGCAGGGGACACGGGTTCATGCCCCGGTCCGGGAAGATCCCACATACCACAGAGCAGCTGGGCCCGTGAACCATGGCCACTGAGCCTGCACGTCCGGAGCCTGTGCTCCGCAAAGGGAGAGGCCACAACAGTGAGAGGCCCGTGTACCGCAAAAAAAAAAAAAAATGTCAGTATTGTGAGACTAAGAAAGGCTGAAGGATGGTTCCCAACTAAAGGAAACAAAATTAACATGACAACTAAATGCAATACATACTCATGTTTTGGATCCTGGATTGGAAATTTGATTGTTATTGTTGTTATAAATATCAATTATCGAGACAACAGGAGAAATTAGAATATGGACCATCTTTTAGATGTATCAATGATATATATTTCCTTGGTCTTAGGAAATACACGCATAAGTATTTAGGAATGAAGGGCTGTAATGTCTGCAACTTGCCCTTAAATGGTTCAGCAAAAATAACAACAATAATATGTTGAATTTTACGGAGAGAAAGAGCTATCACGGCTGTGGTAAAATGCTAAACAATAAGGGAGTGTTTGTTAGACTAACATTGCAAATTTCTATGGGTTTGAAAAATTTCAAAATAAATGTTTAAAATGTATTTATTTTACAGCGGTCAACTGTGCCAAATACTGCTGACAGGTCAAATAAGACAAGCCTGGAGAAGTGGTCACTGGCTTTAGCAACATGGCGGCCACTAGTGACCTGCGGCCACAATCAGTCTTGGAGAAATGGGGCAGATATTCAATTGGCAGCATCCGGGAAGAGAATGTAAACTGAAGGAGTAAAGAAAGCCACTTGAAATATGTTTTAAAAGAATTTTTTTAGCATGTTAGGGTAGGACTGAAGGAAATCATTAGCGTGCTTTCATTCTGTTCATTTCATTCTGTTCTAATCATTAACTAGTATCTATGACTATTTAAACCAATCTGGCCTGAATTTAGTCCCAGAACTGAGTAAAATACTTTTCATTGATCCCAAGTCCTTTACTCACTCCAGGGGCTCTGAATTCAAAGTCAACTTCGTGTTAAACTTATGGTCTTCTCCAGCGTTGGTTGGACACTGCCTCTGGGAGAGTCCTCTGAAGCCCCCTGGCTGTATCTTGCCACCCGGTTTCTGGCCGCTCCCCTCTCTTAGTTCACAAGGAAACTGACAAAGTACCTTGTAGTCCCCACAGCATCTGGACCAAAGCCCTGTTCTCCACAGTGGATTCCCTCCAATCCCTCAGCCTCCTCTCTGGTTAGTTACTTCTTCAGCTCTCTTTATTGACATGAATTAATTCAAGATTTCACCTTTCCTATTCATTGTTGAAATTTGCATCTCCTTCTGTATCACTGGATACGACTTCTTTTTGGTGCAGAGTCTAGAATTTCCAAATTTTAAGTTCATATCTAACTATTGCCTCTGAGGAATATAATCTTCCAAACATACCATTTCAAATATACCTGTTAACCCAAACTAACAATAACAGAGTACTGCAGTGATGTCTTCACATCCCAGCTTGTCAAACAAGTTTTCCTTTCAATCCCAGGAACTGATGATAGTTCTTCTGGTAGAATTTACTGCAAAGAACCATGGCCTTCCTAAATACAGTCTCCAAATCTTTATGGTTTTGCTAACTATGATTAGAAAATGCCAAGAAAGACCCCAGATGCACTAACTTCTCAACTCTCAAGTAATCTTACCAGTTTCAAAGGTCATGAATTAAAAATATCAACTCATTTTTTCTTTGCAATAGACCTGCCAAGTTGTTTTATTGTCCCCACTTTACAGATGAGAAAATAGAGACTCAGAGAGTCTAAACCTTCCTAGACCCAAAGGATTGAGGAGGCAGGATTTAAAATCTGTGCTTTTTCTTTTTCATGTCAAGCTACCTTCAGAAAAAGGCTTTGCTTCCTCCAGTTTCCCCAAGGAATAAGAACTCAGGCTGCCAAACATCTTGCTGATTTTTTTTACGTTTTATTAAAGACGGATATATGAACTCACCATACGTAAGAGGGAAGTTACATAGAGGTTGCGTGTGAAGCTAATGTTTATAAATTGAATCACATGTAAATGTACTGGCTATTTAAATAATTCCTGAAGCAAATCATTTTGTGTTTGTGACTCTGGATTTTCATCTATTTATCCTGTTTGCCTGCTGCAGAAATTACCTGTTCTCCACTATCCCAAAGTGGATGAAGAGACCATCACTCAGAAGCAGGGAATAGAATTTTATTTGGAGGGAGGGTCACTAGCCTCACAGAAAGCACTCAAGAGAGCAGGCAAATGAAGCCCAGTTCACAAGCAGCTTTAGTCGAGCATGGTTTGTGTATATGATATATTCTCTTTGAATATATCTTTGGCAGGGAGAGAGGCTCACAGAAACAGTGATGGAGACAGAAGGGCAGGAAAAGAGAGAGAAGTACCAAAACAGAAAGAAAGAGAGCGACATAGAAGGAATAAGGAACAAGGAGGATAAGAGGCTGAAAGACAGAGATGAGAGAGTCAGGGATGGAGATGTTAGCTGAAAATTGTGATTGGAGAGAAAAAAAGAGCGTGAGGAAAGGGAAGAGTGAGGATCCAGGGAAGAAAGAGGGCAGGAGAGGAAAAGAGTGCTCAGGTAACCTAGCTGCCCGGTTTCCGTTACCTGCAGTCAACCTTCTGCAAGAGTGCTCTGTTCCAGAGCCCTGTGCCCTCCAGCTTCAGCTGTTCAACCTCCCCTATGAGCCTAGTTTCAGGGCACAGCTGACCTGGAATCCCCTCCTTGATCCAGTCCTTCCTTGGCCTGAGGTTTCCATGCCAGGGCTTTGCAGCTGCTGTCCACTTCCATCCCTGGGAGGGTTTCTCACACAGAAAGTCTGCAATCTCTCCCTGAGGCCTGAGACCTCCAGGCCTGTGTGTAGAACCAGACAAGAGAAGACCTGGAGAGCTCATCTTCAGGCCGGCCTCTGATGGGCAGCTTTGTGGCACAAATCTTTTCTGTGCAGCTCTGGAGGCCAGAAATATGACCAATGATTAGGGGCCACAGAGAGATATTTCATTATAAGAAAGACCCTTCTAATCAACCTGCCACTAGATGGAATCCACTGTCTCAGGAAGGGCTGAGTTCCTCATCACAGGAGGTATGTAACCATGCAAGCAGAAGCTAGATACCAAACCTACCTGTGATTAAGTTGAATGACCCAAGATCTCTTCTGTGACTCTGATTTCTCCTAAAGCCTTTGAAAAATAGCTTTAAAGTCCATCATTACCCATGAAATCTTGCCCTATTTATGTAATTAGAAAAATCCGTCCTTCACCTCAAGTTCAAGGAACAAGTTAATCCAAATCTCTATTCATAGGATCACCAATTCTGAACGACAGGGTTTTGAGTTAGTGGGGTTTCCCAGGGGAATTCAAATGTTGCACCCAGGAGACACGGAAAAGAAGGTTCGCGCCTTCCCTTGGAACACAGCCCAAGGAAAGAAGAGGAGATGGCAGGCAGGATGCTGCTTCCTGTGCATTCCAATAGGCCCACTGCTTCGCAGAATCTCAGTGTTCCAGCCCCAGAACAGTTGGTGGAGCGGAATTTCAGGAAAGGAGCGAAGCAGAACTGCCAGTCACTCAGACATCCGGCGCTGGGAGGGTGGTTTCTCCGAGGACTGTGCCAAGGCCAAGGTTACCCTGACCCTTCCAGGAGGCTTTAGTCAAATGTCATCGCTTCCCGAAGGCTGTACTGACCCTTCCTCCTCTGCACCCCAGCACCAGGAGCTCCTTGCTCACCTAATAATGCTTTAACCCTGGATGGTTCGTGTCTCTCTCCTCACTGCGCTGGGACAGGAGCCATGTGGGAGGAATTTAATACATGGTATGGAATCATTGCCTGAGGTTACAGGAGACCAAAGGCAGCAGTAGTGACCCTCTTCTTCTGGTTCCTTGGGTGCTCTGAGTACTTTCAGATCTGACCAGTTTGGGCTTAATTTTAGGTCTTTGCTTTCTCCCCACCACTCCCAACACAGCAGCCTTATTTACCCCATTTCTGGGCGCCTGACTCTTGTTTTCAGAGCTGCCATATGTCCCATTCACATCCACTGGCTTAGACAACCCTTTCCCTGTGGGTCCAGCCTCCTTGGGATTTGCCCTGACCCTGTGCACCCTAAAGGAGAGTTCTCTGCTCATCCCAGGCTCTGGCCTCTGACTCTTGGACAGTTCCGTTTGTGTCAGACCCTGAGCCAGCCCAGCTCCTCTCCCTCTGTGCCCCAACCATCAGGGCACACTGAGAACTCCCTGATGGCAGAGACTGTGTCTCATCCTGATTTGGATCCCTGACCCCTACAACAGTTGCCAGCAGCCAGGAGGTGCTCAGTAAAAAAAAAAAAACCATCAAATTAAAATTGAACAGAAAAACAAGGGAAAGTAAATGCTTTCTTCTGTAATTCGAGATTTTAGCAAGGAGGGCTTAGGAAAAGATTTATTGGTTACCCCTTCTCTCTCTCTTTCCTGCACAATAATTGACTAGTTCTCATTATTATTTCTTAAAATGGCCCTAGGGCGTCGCCCAGCAGAAGCCCTGGTCCAGCTGGATGCAGCTGCTGTTGCATAGGGCAGCATTGCCATGCTATTGCATCTGCTTTTGAGAGTCCCTCTCTGGGATTGCCCCAAATTACCCTCTTAAGTAGGCACCATTGGCTGGTAATATCCAGCCACCACCATGCCTTTCAGAGCTCTCACTGTGTCTAGGTGTTAAGGGAGCAGGGTGGACGGAGCTTGGTACCCTGTTATTTATTTGTCCTGCAAACATGATTCTACTCTAAACCTGATTTCCATCTGCTAGATGCACCCCCCACGAATGGGCAGGAGGTGGCTGCGTTGCTGCTCATCACATTGAATTTGGCCAGCTTCAGAAATACCCCACCACAGATGTCTTTTGCTAAGTCACCAGGTCTTTTGTCATCACAACCTTTCCAATGAGCATCACTGGGTTTATTCTGTTCAGTAGTCCTCTCACTTCCCCATGCGAAACAAAATCCATACAATCCCTGTGGAGGCTGTTCTGGAGGATGTTAAATAGCCTTCCATCACTGTCATCACTGACTTCCAGCCCCTTTTTCAATGCACAGGTCCAATTTAGGACAGAATAATACATTGCGGTCAAGTTCAGCTTGAGAAATGTCTGTTGAGTACCTGCTGTGTGCCAAACCCGGTGCCCAGAGCTGGAGGCCCAGCTTATCTAGTAGCTGACTTTTCTGTGACCTGTATTGCAGGGCGTAGGAGCTAGATTAAAGCAGCATTAAGCAGTGAGTGCGAGTGCGGTCCATCTAGGACTTGGAATTATTAGGGGCATCACTCTGGGTTTTTATTCAACGAAAACGCTTTATACTAGGCCTTGTGCTGGGTGCTAGGGAAATAAAGATGAATATGATAATCGCTGTTCCCAAGGAGCTGACGATCTGGGGGTAGGGGAGACGGATACGTAAAGAGAGGATTACAGTATCACGTGATGTGGGCTGTGAGAGAGGAAAATGTGGGGTCGGGGGGACCCCACCTGACACAGACTAAGGAGGGATGACCGGTATGAGAGAAGGCTCCCAGCGGATGTGATGTGTGAGCTGAATCTTGAGGGATGAATTAGCGCTTGCCAAGGGGGTATAGGCGGTAATGTCAAGACAGCACATGCAAAATCGCAAAGACATGAGGAAGCCGGGCCCGTTCAGGAATGCTAATTACTTCAGCTTCGAAGAGAAGGAAGAGTAAGAGATGCGTCTGGAGAGGAAGACAAGGGCAAAATTATCAGGAGTTTCTTAGGTTAACTAAGGAATCAGCCTATTGTCCTAACACGCTGGAGTCCAGATCAGTTAGAAAGCTTCTGTAATAATGCTGAAGAGAAATGATGGAACCAAACATAGGGAGTAGCTGTGAGAATAGAGATAAGGTTGGTTCTAAGACATCTTTTGAAGATTAAAGCTACAGGATTTGATGATGCATTCAAAATGGGAGGGGAAAGAGATAAGGATAAAATCAAAGGTTGCACCCGTGTTTCTGGCTTAAGTGAAGGGTAGATTACAAAGAGCTAATAATATAATGGTAACAATAACAATAACAATAGCATTTAAAAAGAATAACTAATGTGGGAGACTTGGGAGTGGAGTTTTAAAAAGTCCTAAATAAAGGGAAGAAGCAAGGATTAAGGAATGGGAAAAAAGAAAAGTGGAAGACAAAAAGAAAAAAGAAAATTCAATTGAAAAATTAGAGATGTTTCCAAAGATGCATATAGAATATCTATACCAGAAGAGATAATCAAAGACATAATTTTGAAAATAGAAAATAAAAAGCAAAGCTTTCTGAGGCAAAATTAAAGGTGAATATATAAATCAAAAAGGTTCACCAAGGTGTGATAAAAATAAACAAAATTTATTGAATATTTAGAAATGTATTTAGGAATATTGAAATCTCTCACCATAGTTGTATTTCTGATTATTCATTCTTATATTTCTGAGAGCTTTTGCTCTATATCTTGGATGCAAAATTATTTTGTGCCTAAGCATGCTTGAAATTATACTTTCATTTTAAACTGTGCATTCTGTCAATAAAACCCAAGTTTTGCAGAACTTCTTAGCACGTGTTAACAGACGATACCACAGTTTCACTAGCTCTTGGTCCCACCCACTCATGTAGGCTCTGTAGACTTCCTCACAGTCCCTCTCTGTTATATTTAGGAGTACTCAGGGGACAGGGGTTCATATCTGCTCATTAACAAGTTCCCTCCCCTGGACTGCCCCTCTGCCCCAGCAGTCATCCACTTGTGAGCTCCATATCTTCTAGTACCATAATTTTTCATGAGAATTCTATGAAAACTGACATGTCTACCTGGTGTTACTGCCCTTCTTCTAGGTTCATGAATGATGTTGCTCTATGGTCTACTTTTCTTATGATGTCTGTGTCTGTTTTTGGTATTTGGATAATGTTGACTTCATAGAATGAGTTGGGAGGTGTTCCTCCTGCCTTGATTGTTTTCAGTTTGTGTAGAATTTTGTTTGATAGAATCCATCATTGAGGCCATCCAGGACTAGAGTTTTCTTTGTAAGAAGATTTTGAAATTATGAATTTTATTTCTTATATAAATATATATATGACGATTCAGATTTTCTATTTATTCTTCAGTCACTTTTAAATTGTGTCTTTCAATAAAATCACCCCAATGTTCATAGCAACGTTGTTTACAGTAGCCAAGATATGGAAGCAATCTAAGTGTCCATCAACAGATGAATGGATAAAGATGTGGTGTATATATACAGTGGAATACTACTCAGCCATAAAAAAGAATGAAATTTTGCCATTCGCAACAACATGAAAGGACCTGGGGGGAATTATACTAAGTGAAATAAGTCAGAGAAAGACAAATAATGTATAGTATCACTTATATGTGGAATCTAAAAAAGGCAAGAAACTAATGACTATTACAGAAAAGAAACAGACTCACAGATAAAGAGAACAAACTAGTGGCTACCAGTGGGGAGAATGAAGGGTGGGGAGAGGCACTATAGGGGTAGGGGATTAAGAAGTACAAACTATTGTGTATAAAATAAGCTATAAAGATATATTGTACAACACAGGGAATATAGCCAATATTTTATACTAACTATAAATGGAGCATGACCTTTAAAATTTGTGAATCACTATATTGTACACCTATAACATATAATATTGTAATCAATTATCTGTTGATTTTAAAAAATATCTTAAAAAAGAAAAGTGGAAATATTATGAAAAAAAAATTAAAATGAGTCTTTTGAGAAATATGCCCCATTCATCTAAGTTGTTGAATTTATTGTTATGACATCATTGAAATCCCTTCTTCTCCCTTAACATCTGTAGGGTCTGCAGGATGTCCTCTTTCTTTCATGATATTGATAAGTTGTGTCTTTGCTCTTTTATTCCTTATTAGTCTAGCTAGAGGTTTATCAATTTTGTTCAACTTTTTAAATAAACAGATTTTGGTTTCATTAATTTTCTCTATCGTTTATTTTCTATTTTATTCATTTCCACTCTTTAGTTTCCCTACTTCTGCTTGTCTTAGGCTTAATTTCTGTTTCTTCTTCTAGCTTCTTAGGTTGAAATTAGGTAATTGGGATGAGATCTTTCTTCTTTTCTAATAAGAGCATTTAAAGTTATAAGTATCTCTCTAGGCACATCTTTAGCTGCATCCCACCCATTTTAACATGTCATGTTTTCATTTTCATTCAGTTCAAAATATTTTCTAATTTTCTTTGTAATTTCTTCTTTGACTCATGCATTATTTAGTAGTGCACTGTTTAATTTCCATATATTTGAAGAGTTTCCATGTACTTTTTTTTTCTTGGTTTCTAACTGAATTGTGCTTTGTTTAGAAAATATACTCTGTATGATTCAAACTTTTTAAATGTATTGAGACTTCTTTTTATAGCCCAATATATAATGTATCTTGTTGCACATGCATTTCTCCTGTTCTTGGTAGCATTTTCTATAAATGCCAAAAGTCAGTTTGTCTGATAGTGCTGTTCAGGTCTACTGTACGCTCGTTTATGTTCTCACTATTTGTTATATCAATTAGTGGGAGAGGAGGATTGAAATCTCCAACTACATTTGTGGTTTTATCTAGTTCTCCTTTAAGTTTTGTCAGTTGTTGTTTTATATTTTGAAGCTCTGTTATTAGGTGCCTTTAGGACTGTTATGTCTTCTTGATGAATTGATCTTTTTATCTTTGAATATTCCTAATACCATTTCTTCCGAAATATACTTTGTCTGATACTAATATATCTATTCCATCCTTTTGATTAATGTTTGCATGGTAAAGCTGTTTGCATCCTTTCAGTTTTAGTGTATTTGATTTATATTTAAAGTGGATTTCCTATAGGCATCATATAGTTGGGTCTTACTTTTTTTTACCCAGTATGATGATCCCTGCCTTTTAATTGTAATGTTTAAACTATTTACACTTTTATATAATTATTGATATGATTAGATTTAAGTCTACAACCTTGCTGTTTGTTTTGTATTTGCCCCATCCACTCTTTGTTCCTTTTATCCTCTTCCCCTGTCTTCTTTTGGACTTAGTATTTTTTAATATTCCAATAATACCATTGGCTTGTTAGTTATACCTATTTGTTTAACTTTATAATGGTTGCTCTAAGGTTTATGGTACACAATAATTTACCTTTCAGTAATACTATATCATTTTAGATGTACTATAGAACTTTATGACAGCATATTTTCACTTCATTATGTTTCTGTATATGCAGTAAGTCCCATAATACATTGTATTATTTTTCCTTTAAACAGACAATTATCTTTTAAAGAAATTTAAAAGCGATAGAAAAAGTATTTTATATTTACTGATGTATTTACTGTTTCTAGCACTCTTTATTCTTTTGTGTATATTCATGTTTTCATCTGGTCTCATTTTCCTTTAGCTTAAAGAACTTTTAAAAATATGCTGGCAACAAATTCTGTCAGCTTTTATCTAAAAAATCCTTTATTTCACCTTTATTTTTGATAGTTATTTTCACCAGATATGGAATTCTAGGTTGATAGGTTTGATTGGTTGGTTGATTACTTAAAGATGTCATTCCATCGTCTTCTGGTTAGTTTCTGAAAAGAAGTTTGTGGATATTCTTATATGAGTTCACTTGTATGTAATGTGTTTTTATACTCTGAGTGCTTTAAAAATTTTTCTTTTTATTACTGCTCTTCAGCAATTTGATTATGATGTGCCTTGGCATGTTCATCCTACTTAAGGCTCATTGAGTTTCTTGGATCTGTAGGTTCATCAAATTTGGAAAATTTTGACAATTATTTTTTCAAATATTTTCCTTCAAATATTCCTTCCCCTACCTTTTCTGAGACTCTCATTACATGAATTTTAATTTCATCTTGTCCCACAGGTCATTAAGCCTCTGTTCAATTTTTTTTCAGTCTTTTTTCTTTTCATGCTTCTATTTGGATAGTTTCTATTGCTACATCTTCAAGTTCACTGATGTTTTCTTCTGTAGTGTCTAATTGTTGCTAATACCATTCAGCGAATATTTCATTTTAGATATTGTATTTTTAATTTCTAGAAGTTCCATTTGGTTCTTTTTATTTAAAAAATCTTTTATTTACCTCCTCATTCTATTCATATTTTTCTTTAAATCTTTTAGCACATGCAGAAATTTATAGCTATTTAAAAATTCTTGTCTACTAATTCCATTATGTCTGTCACTTCCAGTTTTGTTTTATATGGTTGATTTTCTCCTGGTTATGGGTCACATTATCCTGCTTCTTAGATTATCTAATAATTTTTTTTTTTAACATCTTTATTGGAGTATAATTGCTTTACAATGGTATGTTAGTTTCAGCTTCACAACAAAATGAATCAGTTATATATATACATATGTTCCCATATCTCTTCCCGCTTGCGTCTCCCTCCCTCCCACCCTCCCTATCCCACCCCTCCAGGCGGTCACAAAGCACCGAGCTGATCTCCCTGTGCTATGCGGCTGCTTCCCACTAGCTATCTACCTTACGTTTGGTAGTGTATATATGTCCATGCCTCTTTATCGCTTTGTCACCGTTTACACTTCCCCCTCCCCATAGCCTCAAGTCCATTCTCTAGTAAGTCTGTGTCTTTATTCCTGTTTCACCCCTAGGTTTTTCATGACATTTTTTTTTTTTAAATTCCATATATATGTGTTAGCATACGGTATTTGTCTCTCTCTTTCTGACTTACTTCACTCTGTATGACAGACTCTAGGTCTATCCACCTCATTACAAATAGCTCAATTTCGTCTCTTTTTATGGCTGAGTAATATTCCATTGTATATATGTGCCACATCTTCTTTATCCATTCATCCGATGATGGACACTTAGGTTGTTTCCATCTCTGGGCTATTGTAAATAGAGCTGCAATGAACATTTTGGTACATGACTCTTTTTGAATTATGGTTTTCTCAGGGTATATGCCCAGTAGTGGGATTCCTGGATCATATGGTAGTTCTATTTGTAGCTTTTTAAGGAACCTCCATACTGTTCTCCACAGTGGCTGTATCAATTTACATTCCCACCAACAGTGTAAGAGGGTTCCCTTTTCTCCACAACCTCTCCAGCATTTATTGTTTCTAGATTTTTTGATGATAGCCATTCTGACTGGTGTGAGATGATATCTCATTGTAGTTTTGATTTGCATTTCTCTCATGATTAGTGATGTTGAGCATTCTTTCATGTGTTTGTTGGCACTCTGTATATCTTCTTTGGAGAAATGTCTATTTAGGTCTTCTGCCCATTTTTGGATTGGGTTGTTTGTTTTTTTGTTATTAAGCTGCATGAGCTGCTTATAAATTTCGGAGATCAATCCTTTGTCAGTTGCTTCATTTGCAAATATTTTCTCCCATTCTGAGGGTTGTCTTTTGGTCTTCTTTATGGTTTCCTTTGCTGCGCAAAAGCTTTTAAGTTTCATTAGGTCCCATTTGTTTACTCTTGTTTTTATTTCCATTACTCTAGGAGGTGGGTCAGAAAGAATCTTGCTGTGATTTATGTCATAGAGTGTTCTGCCTATGTTTTCCTCTAAGAGTTTGATAGTTTCTGGCCTTACATTTAGGTCTTTAATCCATTTTGAGCTTATTTTTGTGTATGGTGTTAGGGAGTGATCTAACTTCATACTTTTACATGTAGCTGTCCAGTTTTCCCAGCACCACTTATTGAAGAGGCTGTCCTTTCTCCACGGTACATTTCTGCCTCCTTTGTCAAAGATAAGGTGACCATATGTGCGTGGGTTTATCTCTGGGCTTTCTATCCTGTTCCATTGATCTATCTTTCTGTTTTTGTGCCAGTACCATACCGTTTTGATAACTGTAGCTTTGTAGTATAGTCTGAAGTCTGGGAGCCTGACTCCTCCAGTTCCTTCTTTCGTTCTCAAGATTGCTTTGGCTATTCGGGGTCTTTTGTGTTTCCATACAAATTGCAAAATTTTTTGTTCTAGTTCTGTGAAAAATGCCAGTGGTAGTTTGATAGGGATTGCATTGAATCTATAGATTGCTTTCGGTAGTAGAGTCATTTTCACAATGTTGATTCTTCCAATCCAAGAATATCTAATAATTTTTTATTGCATGCTGAAAATTGTGAGTGTTATGTTGTTGGATTCTGAATTTTTGTGTCTTCCCTCGAGGAATGTAAACTTTGTTGTGACAGGCAGATAAGTTTTTTGCAAACGAGCTTGATTCTTTCAAGGTTGAAGCTTTGTTAGAACAGGTCTATAATAGACTTTACTCCAGGGCTAATTTAACCCTATTGCTAAAGCAAGCCTTTCTGGTGTCTCTATTGCATACCTGAAATATTTATAGGGCCTCTTGATCTTGAAAGGTCAGAACTCTAACTTACCCTAGCCCTGCATGAGTTCTGGGAATTGTTCAGTTTAAGACCCTTTGGTCATTCTTTGCCCAGCTTTGGGTAGCTGAGGATTCAGTAACAGATTTAAAGGGAATTCCATGCAAATTCCTGGAGTGTCTTTAATGTGTAGCATCCTCTTCTCTAGCGTTCTTCCCTGAAAATTATAATTACTTCAGCATCTCTCTCTCTCTGATGTCTGTCTATTCAACTCAGCAAGATTTGTGTTCCCTTTCATGGAACCATGATCCAGAAAACACCTCCAGGCAGAAATATGGAGTAACTGTCAAGCTTACCTTGTTTGTTACAGTGGAAGGGAAGTCTGATCCCAGTTCCTCCATCATGACCATAAGTGGAAGTTCCACTGTTACTCTTCCCGGCATCCATGGAATACAACCATGCATTTATTTGTTAAGCACCCCTGTTTTTGCTGTGCACTAATGACATTATGATGGAGCCCTTTCGATGCCAAATTTCACTTCTATCTTAGATTACTGTAACAGAGTTTTAAATGCCTATTCTCTCTAACTACAGACTTACTCACTCCATATTGCTACCAGAGTAATATTTCCCAAACACCAATCCAATTGCATGGTACCAAATGCAAAGTAGAGGTGAATGAATAGCTCTCTTCATCTTTTGTGTTACACTCTGTTATAGGGATCTCAAGGACATACAGCTGCTTGCTTTCTTTCTTTCCTTCTTTCTTACTTTCACCACTTTTTTTGGAAAGTAATCATTTAAATATTTAATTACAATTTCAATGCTTCCCACAAGATTTATATTAGAAGAATAACACAGAATGGGCCCAAAGGCAAACCCCAATAATAGTTGCCACACTGTCCTAAGAATTGCTTCACCTCTGGTGACTAAGATTTCTTTCCCAGGTTGCACACACTGCACTTGGTTTCTTTACTCCTAAGGATGAGCCTTCTAAAATCTCAGGCAAAGAGACTTTAGGCACAGGAAGACCCATCATATCATAAGACATACTAAGCCATATCTCAACCCCTGCAGTGGACACAACTTGAGTTCTCTCCCAAGAGACACTTCAGCCTCTGTTCACATAGATTTCTGGTATCCAAAAAGAAACACTCAGACATTTCTGAGTCTTACTCAGGCTAAAATTGGGATTCACTCTACATAAAACAAGACTCTTTTTCTTGTTTAATTCTTTATTGTTCTGACTTATGCTTTGCCTGATTAATATCGTGATCCCTGATTTCTTTTTTGTTTGCCTGTGCATTTGCTCATCCTTTTAAAAAATTATTTTTCCTAACTTTGTTTTAGTTGATTGTCCTATAAGTAGAATGTAGTTGAATTTTCTAAAATCTGAGAGTCTTTATATTTTAATAGGGGAATTTAATACATTTATACACATTGTTATACTAGTTGTTTTGCTTTTATTGTCATCTTGTATTACCTATCTTTCTTTTTTACCTGTCTATTGGTGGATGAATTCTAGTTTCTTTGCATTTATTTTCTCTAATGCATTAGGAGATAAATGTTGGCTCTACCTCCACTATTCCTGATTTAATATTTTCTGAAAATAACTCTTAATTTACATTCTTCTCATTGTCATATTGGAATCTTTGAGGTATTTTTATTTAAGATAAATAGTTAAATATACTTTAATGTTCTCTTCTTCCAACTTCACGCTTTATCATTTTCTTTAAACTAGGGTTTTAGAAATGGATTATTGTATTATATTATTCTCTTTTTACATCATGTAAAACTTCTAGAAAATCTCAAAGTGGCTGACTTATTTGGAAAGTACATTCTTTTTGTCTTTCTCCTTTCCTCTTTCTCCTTTCCTGGAATGAGGCCATGATGGCTGCAGCTGTAGCATCCTTCTTGTGACCATGAGATGACTTTGAGGATGGAAGCCACACTAAAGATGATGGAACAGAAAAGTGGAAGGAGCCTGGGTACCTGAAGATACTGTGGTCCTACTGCTGAGTTACTTATCATCAGGCTTCATGTTACATGAAAGAAAAATAAACCTCTATTTTTGCTTAAGCTACTCCTCTTTGGGACCTCTGTTATCAGCAGCTAAACACAGGGAGATTGAGAAAATAGTGAGAGCAAAAACATGGAGGTATGAAAATATAGCAAGGTCAGTGAATAACAAGAAGTCCATTCCTTTGTGTTTGGAGTCCAGGATATATGGTAAGACATGGTTATAGAGGATGTCAAAAACATAGGTAGGAGGGCATGTCCCAAATATATTCCCTTCCAAGAAGCAGGATAAAATCTCAATCACTTTATCTGGCATTCAAAGCCCTTCACCACTTGGTCCCGACTCTTCCAGACTTATGGGCCACTTCTCATGTAGCCGGCATTCTAGACATGTGGAATTACTTGCCATTGGTGGAATTCATGAAATTTTCACCTTTGTGTCTTTGTACCTGCTTTTCCCTTTCCCCACCTCTCTGTCTGACAAATGTGTGCTCAGCGCTTTCAACAAAGCCCAAGATTATCCCTGCCCCCTGCCCCACCAGTCTGGCTGCAGTGTCTCCTCTGACTCCCCACAGCTTTCTATTACTACCTCTTTAAGAGATCTTATACTCTACTCAGGGACTTACTTATCTGCCTCTACTCTGAGATCACAAGCTTCTAAATGGTAAAAACTCTCTTGTATTTAATTACTCTGCTCATGAGAGAGCAGACTGCCTACTACATGCCAAATTCTCAATAGGTAATTGCTCATCCGAAAAAAGATGGAGAGAACCAATAGGATGAAGAGTTTTGATGCTACGTTAAGAAATTCAGACTTCATCCTGCAAGCCCTGGAAGGCAGCAGAATGGAATGGGAGGCATCTATGTGGTTTTGGAATTTCTGCTCCCATGGCCAGTAGGAGAGAGAGAGACTGGAAACCAGGGGAAAAGCCCAGAAGGGGGAAAACTTGTCAAAAGAAGCTGCTGGAGCCGCTCCCATCAAAGGCCCCTGCCCTGTCCTGAAACGGTTAAGGTGGCCAAGACACACGTCTCTGCAGAGGAGAAATTTCCCCGTCCTTGCCTAAGTGAATGGCTGGGATTAAAGTGACAGCCCACCTTAGTGATGGCGGCATAATTGGTTGTTCAGCTCTGTCCTTGTCAGAGCTCTGACAGTTCTACAGATGTCCTGCCCGGCTCTCCAAAGGTTAGCCTCAGCTGGTGCGGCTATTCATTAATCATTCCTCCCTGACAGGCCTCCGTGCAGCCCACAGCTGCCACACTGGCCCCCGCAATCCCCGCCCCACCCAGCCAGGCTGGAGGCAGCCCTGACTCTCCCAAGGGCTGGTCCCTACATAGGGAGACAGGTGGTCTGTGTCCCCTCCACCCTGCCTGCTACTACTGCTGAATGAGAAATACTGATAAAGTAATTTCCCTGGGTTCTTCTTTCCCAGAACTAGGGTCTGAATCACCTTACAAGCTATCCTGACATCCTTGACTTTATCTATTCCTCTCCTCCACCCTCACAGAAGCTTCTTACTGAGCTGAGGGCAACCCTAGCCCAAGAATTCCAGAAAGATGAGAAGGCCAGTGGGTTCAGGACCACTTATGCTGGGAGGAGGCAGAGCCTGGCTTAGGGCCTGAATCCTGCAGAGTGTGCATCCAAGCTGTGAATGCCAGAAATGATAAAAGGTGCTCATGAACCACCATTGACGACCCAAAGCAGAACATGCGTATTTGTGTATAGGCTGATTCTACCACCCAGAATATTAAGGAAAAGACTCTCCTTCTGGTCTTTGGAGCAGAATAAACTGGAAGTAGTCCGGGGAATCTGATTCCCCGGGTTCCAAAGCAACCAGCTCCTCTCCTTGGCCCTCTCTCTTTCTCTTTCCCTACCAAAGTCAACATGATGGACGGAACCAAGGACCGTGGATGGGATTCTAGTCAGAGCAGAGAGGTTGAAGGAGGGGTTGACAGTACAGGCATGGGGAGAATAGAGACCAGAGGACAGGGCCTGGGTTGGGACAGGGCAGAAATTGCAGTCTGGGTCAGGAAATATGGTCAGCGTGGAGGGTGAAGTCAAAGTTGGGACGATGTGGAAAGGGCTGATTAGAAAAAATCATTTGCCCAGCCCAAGACCAAGAGTGTAAAATGCCTCTCTGGGCATCTGCTCTCAGGCTCCAAAATTCCTCAAGACCTCCTCCCACTTTCCTTTCTCTTTCCCCTTTGAGTTCTTCTTGATTTTACAGGCCCTAATTCCTGCACTGTGCCTCATCTCTCCCTCTTTCCTTTGCCACCTTGTTTTTGATGCCCTCAGTGCATCAGTCTTTGCTCCCAGCCAACCAGACCCAGGATTGGGAATTCCACCACCGTTCCCCGCCCAGCCTTCCTTCAAGAGGAAGAGCATGTTCCCGAGGCCTGGGGCTCAGCCACGGGCTGCCAGTCGGCATGTGCACAATGCAGGAGTCATCATTTCCACCCATTGATTAGCTGTCCATCCACGAAGTTTCCAGAGGAGCAAACAAGGACACTGAGAGATTAGCATTCAGCTCGTCTTTTGGATTCTAAAACACAAACACCTGCATTTCACATCCAAAGATCCTACACACAGTCAGTCCAGAAACCGAGAGAGTAGAAGCCAAGCTCCCTCAAACGCACCTCCGGAGAAACGAGATACTTTCCCCAATGCTTCCTCATGATCGTACCTGGCACACTTTCACATATGTCATTCTGCTACATCTTCCTTATCTCCAAACTTTAGGCCATGGCTAAGCTTGCACAAGTGCCAGGCAGCCAGGACTACACAGTCAGCCCCAGCTGGGCTGGGCTTAATCACAGACAGAAAAGTGAGTGGCTGCCCAACAACCAGCCCTGGGGGCTGAGAGTCAAGGACGCGGCAAAGCCATGGTCATGCTGAGCTTGCTCGAGGCCACACAGGGACTGACCCGTGGATTTCGCCACCCAACAGCCCTTCAGAGGAAGCCTTTTCTGCATTCCCCCACCGATGTTGGAGGAGAGGAGAAAAGAAAATTGCAAAGCCAGTTGGAAAACCTTCCTACGTTGTCTTTAGTATTAAAGAAATGCAAAGGTGATGAATTAGGCAAATTGGTTGATGCCAAGTTGTATCCATCAGAATGATTCAGGGCCTGCACTGAGTAATAGTAATGGGGCATAGCTGTTACTAAGAGTAACCAGATTAGCATTATCGAAAAACACAAAGGAAAAGCAGGCGGTCAGCGGGCACCCCATCCCCGAGCCTGGCCCTCGGTCTGCACATCCTGGCTTCCGCACGGAGCCCACCCTGAACTGAGGGACTGCTCCTCTCCTGCAGGATTCCATGTTGGGTGGGAGCTTCCACAAGATCAAAGAATGTTCACACCCACGTTCTTATCTGATCACATTCTAAGCAGGTCCGTGGCACTGACTCCATTTCACAGGAGGGATATGGAAGCTCGGGGAAGTGGAAACGTTTGCCCAGTAAGTACCAGAATCTAGCTTTAAACTCAGGGTTTGGGAATCTGAATACAGGACCCAAGTCCCTGTATTTTCCACAGAAACTCTATTTATAAAAATTATCTGCTTTTCTCTCTAGCCATTAGCAGTGAAAAATAGGAATTAGATTGATGTATGGAGAAAGAAAGGGGAGAATGCAAAAGAAGACCTCCAGGGGCGGATCACAGTTTTCCATAGACAACTCCCTTTAGGCCCTGCCCACATTCAGAAGGGTTCTGAAGCCAGGCACCTGGATTTGATGGACACACTTCAGAGACTGGGCTTCTCCGGCCTTTTGGGCTTAAGGAGTCCTGCTGTGTTCCATGTGACCCCAACACATCAGGTGGCAATTGACTGGCCCAGGGCAGCCCCTAAGCCATCAGGGGCTGTTGGTCCTCAGGACAGCCACAAAAGATGGCTGGAGCCAGACTCCTTTAGTATCAGGAACTTGAACAGGAAACTAAGGAAGAGGTTGCTGGTTGCTAGCAGGGTCACGCACAGCCAGTAGCTGTGTGTATTCGTTTCCTAGGGAAGCTGTAACAAAGTACCACAAACTGGGTGTCTTAAAACAACCGAAATGTATTCTCTCACAGTTCTGGAGGTTAGAAGTCCAAAACCAAGGTGTCAGCAGGGCCAGGCTCCCGTGGACGGCTTGAGGGAAGAATTCTTCCACGCTGCCTCGCTGCCTGCGGCTGCTGGTGATCTAACGTTCCTTGACTTCTGACCGCATCACTCTGATCTCTGTCTCCATCTCCACATGGCCTCCATGTGCTCTGTGTGTCACTGTGACTCTTCTTATAAGGACACCAGGGATTAAATTTAGGGCCCAACCAAATTCAGCATGACCTCATTTTCCCTTGATTACAGCAGCAAAGACTCTATTTCCAAATTAGGGCATATTCATCGATATCAGGTGTTAAGACATCAACATACATTTTGGGGGGACACAATCCAACCCACAACACTGGGCCATAATGATATGACAGAGAAGGTCCATGGACACCTTTCTCCATGGCCCCCAGAGGCACCCTCAACTTACAGCTCCCTCCCCATCCAGCTGCAGGGAGGCTGAGCCATCAGCAGTGGGTCCCTGCGAAAATCCTACCTTTGTGCCACGTCTTCTTTATCCATTCATCTGTTGATGGACACTTAGGTTGCTTCCATGTCCTGGATACTGTAAATAGAGCTGCAATGAACATTTTGGTACATGACTCTTTTTGAATTATGGTTTTCTCAGGGTATATGCCCAGTAGTGGGATTGCTGGGTCATATGGTAGTTCTATTTTTAGTTTTTTAAGGAACCTCCATACTGTTCTCCATAGTGGCTGTATCAATTACATTCCCACCAACAGTGCAAGAATATTACTCAGCCATAAAAAGAAATGAAATTGAGTTATTTGTAGTGAGGTAGATGGACCTAGAGTCTGTCGTACAGAGTGAAGTAAGTCAGAAAGAGAAAAACAAATACCGTATGCTAACACATATATATGGAGTCTAAGAAAAAAAAAAAGGTCATGAAGAACCTAGGGGCTAGATGGGAATAAAGATACAGACCTACTAGAGCATGGACTTGAGGATATGGGGAGGGGGGAAGGGTAAGCTGTGACAAAGTGGGAGAGTGTCATGGACATATAAACACTACCAAATGTAAAATAGATAGCTATTGGGAAGCAGCCGCGTAGCACAGGGAGATCAGCTCGGTGCTTTGTGACCGCCTAGAGGGGTGGGATAGGAAAGGTGGGAGGGAGGGAGATGCAAGAGGGAAGAGACATGGGAACATATGTATATGTATAACTGATTCACTTTGTTATAAAGCAGAAACTAACACACCATTGTAAAGCAATTATACCCCAATAAAGATGTTAAAAAAAATAAAATAATAAAAGTATGTCTGAATGGCAAAAGAAATCCTACTTTTGAGTCCATACATCCCACTGCAGTTTTCCTCCCAACACTGCCCTCTGTGTTTGTGATGTCTTGATGAGAGTTATTCCTTGCCACTGAAATGAGTCATAAATAAAACTGAGCTTAATATTTATTTTTCTCCCATAAATTTGCTTCATTTTATAATTAAAACCGTAAAAGTATTAAGATGCTTCGGAGATTCCTTTTGTTGGGAAGCAGTACATTTCTCCTTTGTGCTGGCCCAGCCTCGTCCTTGTGATAAGTTTTTTTTGCTGAAACAGCCCCCTCCTGTCACCAGGATAAACTGAGGATGCCCAAGACACCCTGAGGAAGCCTGGCTTAAAATCCCTGGTGAATTCCTAAGAAGGCTTAGGTTAGACCCTAAAGAAATCAGACCAGGAAACACAGCATTCTTGGAGCAAGCCATGAAAAAGCTGCCTGCCTCCAGTGGAGCTGGCCTGCCTGAGTCATCGCTGTGTGGGAAGGGACAGCAGCCAGCTGTCCCATCGGCGGAGGTTTGAATTTCTCTGCAAAGCCACACTTCATGTAAGTCGAACAGCCCCAAGGAGACGGCCGGGGTCAGATGGCAGTTCTGCTGTCTCTCCACCACCTCTCCTCCCCAGCCATACTCCCAGGCAGAGAGCTCTCACGGCGATTCACACAGCCCTCCCAGTTAAGAGTTCTCCGGAGGGGCAGAGGCCCTGGGGATGGTGCCAGTTGTACACATCCTGACCATAGGCGAGGAAATGGAGACACAGGAAGCCCTGTGCTCCGAAATGATCAGCCGCCGTGGCTGTGCTAATCAGGGAAAGGCACTTATGTATAAGTGAGTCTACTGAGAAGGTCAAGGTGGGTCAGAATTCCACAGCTTCGAGGCTCCCCAAACCCCTCTATCTGGTCCATCCCCAATTTCATGAGGCTGTCCCAGCCCAGCTGAGCCCCCCAGAGGACCCCCAACCTCCTGGAAATATTCCAGATCCAACATTTGAGGTAACCCCAGCTCATTGCCCCTCGTACCAGCTCAGTGCTTTTGTGGACAAACATGTACAAATCACAGCGCTTTACTCCTTTGCGACATACAACGTTGATGTACGAATCACGAATATGGAGCAATAGGGAAATCTGAGGAGCCAGCTGGAAAGCTGTTAAGCTCTGGGCCTCCCTTGCAATTTAATGGTCCCGCTAATCTTCATTTGTACCCTCATCATCCCTGCCTCCCTTAAGAGACCTAATCCTGAACCCAGGCAGCAGGAACTTAAACTCTAGCCAGCGCCTGGGACTCAGCACCTGCATCGTTGGTGAGTCAGACCTCAACCCTCTTTCCTGGTTTTCAGCTGAGCTCATGCTTTGCTTCTCGGGCCTGAGTTACTTACATAGTCTTGTCGACCATGTTGAAACCTCTTGGACTGGGGTCCAGCTTGTTTTTCTTTTCTCTCCCAGGGACTGTGGTCCTAGTGAAACTCAGATCGGAGGTCACGTGACAACAAACCTCCCTTGTACTTACAGAGAGGGTCAGGGAGGACGGCCAGTCCTGCTGCAGGGACCCAGAGTACACTCTGTCGCACCCCAAGGCAAAACGTTGCATCGTATATGACCAACACAGGGATGAGTTGTCCCTGTTGCCCATTTTGGACCTTGCCCTCAAAACATCCAGCACTGAACACTCAACAGCTGGTTGTCAGAACATTTCCTAGGGTGGGAATAAACAGAAAACCCCATGCTGTCAGTCCAAGGTTTCTGAACTTAGAAGGACCCATAAAAGCATCCAGTTCAATGTGCCATTTTACAGATGAGAAAACTGAGACCCCCGACTCTGGACAGGGCAGCAAGGTAAGATCAGAGGCAGAAACATATTCATCAACAGCATTTGTTGAGAGCTACTCTTGACTAAGCATTAGAGATACAGCCTCTGCTCTCAAGGAGCACAACATCTAGAGGAAGACAGACCAAGTGCAAAAATGAAATCCAGTCGAGGAAGCACCAGGATGGCGGACAGTACATGATGGACTGTGGGAGTGAGAACAGAGGCCTCTAGCTCTCTAGGGTGCCAGGAAAAGTTGACTGGGGGCCAAGGAAATGTGGTTTGCCCCTTTGAGATAGTATTTGCCCAGCTAGAGGTGTGAATCCAGTGCATTTCACCTTTTCATTTCTAATACTAAACCAACCTAAATATGGTAACAGATTGAACCAGGGAACTAGTTATGAAAGTTGCATATTAAACAGTCTTAAATTGAGGGCATATAAATAAGAAATGGCTTTATTTTTCTCTAACCATTGCCTTTAAACTTACTCTTTCTGATTTCCCCTCCCTGTCCCCTGACACCATCTCAGGCAGAACTCAGAGCTGTCTTCTCCCTTATAGTCACAAGAATATTCTCTGTTTGGTAATTAAGACTTATTTTCAGGTATTAAAAAGTCCAAAGCAGGCTTCCCTGGTGGCGCAGTGGTTGAGAGTCCTCCTGCCGATTCAGGGGACACGGGTTCGTGCCCCGGTCCGGGAAGATCCTACATGCCGCGGAGCGGCTGGGCCCGTGAGCCATGGCCGCTGAGCCTGCGCGTCCGGAGCCTGTGCTCCGCAACGGGAGAGGCCACAACAGTGAGAGGCCCGCGTACCGCAAAAAAAAAGAAAAGAAAAAAAAACAAAAGTCCAAAGCTATCCAAATCAAAACCAGACAAATTGAAACTTCAGTCTTGCATATGCCTCAAAGCAACTTCCTTTTGTCGAGCTCAGGACTCATCCCTGGGTCTGAGAAGAGGGTGTGGTCTACTGACCATAGAGAAGGGGTGTGGTCTAATGACTGTGAAGAAGGGGTGTGGTCCACTGACCATGGAGAAAGGGTGTGGTCTACTGACCATGGAGAAGGAGTATGGTCCACTGACCATGGAGAAGGGGTATGGTCCACTGACCATGGAGAAAGGGTGTGGTCTACTGACCATGGAGAAGGGGTGTGGTCCACTGACCATGGAGAAGGGGTATGGTCCACTGGCCATGAAGAAGGGGTGTGGCATCTTCTTCCCCTTGCTTCTTTCATGCTCTTCCCCTTCTCATTCTCATTTCTCTGCTTCTTTTGGCTACTCTAGAATCAGGACAGAGATTGGAAGGAAAGAGAAGTCTTTAACCTAACTGGTCCTATACTTTCCTCTCAGGCAATGCTGTTGGCATTGATGCCCTTGATGTGACAGGTCTTCAAATACTGGATCTCTCATTGGGAGGTTCCTTCTGGGATCTCCATCCTGAAAAGTCTCTTGACACGAGCAGTGTGCCCTCTGGCTTGACCTCTTGTACTCCTCCTCCCACCCCAGGACCTCTACTGATGGAGTTGCCTTGCCTAGAAGGCAGACCGTCTTTACCACCAATGTTACCTAAGCCCAGGTATCCTTCACAGCACCCACTTCCCTCATGAGATACCTGTGTGTTCTTGCCACGTTAAACAGTGCTGTGCAGGCTGGCCATCCATTGTCCCACCTTTGGCCTCACAAATGATTCCACCCACCACCTGCCTTCAGAATTCTCTAGGTACAAGTGTGCATACATTCCAGGGGATGCATTCCAAGCTCTCCAAAGCTCTCCCACTGTGCTCCTCTCCAGGGCATCACTGGGTAGTCTTGGAAATTTCTGCTGCTCAGCAGTTATCCGGCTGGTGTGCACTATTGCTGGTACCTCAGGCCCTGAGTAATTCTCTTGGAATTGCTGTCACTTGGTTCTGGGTAGGAGGCTATCCCCTGGCCTTCACCACAGAGCGGAGAGAAGATTGGCACAGCTCTCCTCACTAAGCCAACAGCTCACTACTCTTCCAAATTCCCTCCTTCAATGAGCTCTAGTTCTTCTGTCTACATGGACTGAAGACGGATGATGGGGAAAAGACTGGGGACCAGTTCTGCTCTCTTTCTGGAAGCCTCCAGAGAGGGCATCTGGCAGCTACAGTCTCCATCTTTGGTACTTTTGCCAACATTTCAAGACAGCAGGTGTTGTCTTGAAAGCAAATTCAACATTGTGTTTTACTTACATTATTGCTTTTGTAGATGAGGATAATGTGTTTAATTCCCAGACTTTAGAAATCATCTAACCTTATGCTGCGGACGAGAGCCTGAGGTCCAGAGAGGGGAAGGACTTGGCAAAGCGTGAGTCAGGGCAGATCTGGGACCAACCCCAGAGGCCCTGCCCTGAGAGATCTGTGCTCCACCCCATGCTTTTCCCTGGCTCATTGCCATCAAGCCAGTGAATCATCGTTCTGTGAAAAGCATGCCCAGGACAATCCCCTGGTTACTGAAAGTCAAGATGTCTGGAAGAGCCCAGGGCCTGGAGCTGTGGTGCTGACTCAGGACAGAAGGCAGGGAGTGGATCTCTGACTTCAGAAGAGGGAGCAAAAAGCTAATGCCAGGCGGGTCAAGAGCCCTTAAGGGGAAATGTGACAGTAATTAAGGAGAAAGCCGGCCTTCTTGTCCTGGGTCATGACCACTCTCCACAGTCTCTGTCGAGGTCACTTGAAGCGGAAGACTGTATCCGGCCAGACACTGGAGGCACAAGCCCAAGGAAGTGTTCAGAACAGCTTTATTTAATTCCCTGTCCATATGGAAATGCCCTCCACTGAACGGTTTGGAAGCCACAATTGCATTAGCTGTCTGGAGCTCCCATAAGCTCAATCAAGTCATAATCAAGGATCTTCTGTGATTGTCCATTATGTGCCTCTCAGCTAGAGAGGCACGTACTTGGGGGAAAGTGATCAGAGAGCTGCGTTCCTGGCACTAATTACATGCTAGCCTGCATCTGCGTCCCTCCAGCGGCTGTCACGAGCCGTCGTGGATGGCCCCGGGATGCTTCTGTGCAGGTGACCCTGAGCAGGTTTGGAGCCCAGAATAGAGTCCATGCAGATCGGTCTGAAGACAGCTTCCCAGGCAGACAAGGTCTCGCTAGTTTAAATGTGGCTGTATGTTTTACATTGAAAACACCCCGGGTGCTCGGGGAAGGGCTACTGCTGGGTCAGCAGATAATTCACGGCAGGAGCCCAGAGAACATCTGGAGATGCAGCATAAACAGCCAGATGGGCACCTCGTGAGAACGGCAAGGATGGAGAGGAGGCAAGCGTCAGAGGCACCAGCAGGCCCCCACTGAACAAAAGGGCATCCTTTGGGGGTGGGGAGCTGGGGGGAATGGAGGATAAGCCTGCCACCGCCTGACTTCAGCTCATTCTAGCAACAGTCTCACTGTCCACATCATGTGTCCTCAGTTCCAGCCAAATGGGTTCCTCTGGTCCTGCACTTTCCTCCTCTCTGTCTGGTGGCTTGCTTGCCCTCAACAGTGCACATCCAAACTTTATTTGGACCTCATTTCCAGGACCAGTTTCTAATGCCACGTCTGCCTGAAAGCTTCCAAGATCACCCAAAGCACGATGTGACCTCTTCCTCTATTCATTGCCCCAGTGCTGTCTCAGCCTGCCTCCCAGCACTCAGCCTGGGCTGCAGCCATCCATCGCGTGAACTGAGAACTTGAGAACAGAAGCTGTCCCCAGCTTTATTTTTCCTTTAAGAAATGTGAAAAATCACACAAAAGGACAGGGGATAATAAGACCATCCCCTGGATACCCCCTCACCGGGGCAAATGATTGTTCCGTTTTTTATTACATTTGCTTCACTTTTGTTTTTTAAGACTGAAAATGTTGATAGATAAAGTTGATGTCACCCTAGCATAGTTGTGAGAGTACATAAAGCTCATAAGCGGCCCTGGAGCTTGAGTCTCTGGGTTCAAATGCCAGTTCTGCCACTTATAATCCAGGTGACCATGGGCAAGTTGCTTCACCCTCTGTGCCTCAGTTTCCACGTCTGTCAAATGGCTGTGGAACATTGTCGTAAAAATGTCAATAAGTTAATACATGTAAGGATCTTAGAACAGCACCTGCCTGGCACTTAGCGCTCCATAAATGCTAAATTGTCTTCCACCCCTGGACCTATTTCTCTGTGCTCCTTTCCTACCATCCAAGAGTCAACCACATCACGGATCGAAGATATATGCTTTCAGTCCCTGCTTCGTACTTTTACTTCCATATGTATATATAGATGAAAAAATATCTAATGTTCTTTTGTGTGTGCTATTTAAGTTAAATAGTGGTCCTTTGAGTTGCAAACACAGAAAGCCCAACTCTGACTTAAACGTTAAGGAGGATTTACTAGCTCCCACAGCTGAAAAGTTTAGTGGCAAGGAGGATTGCTAGGTTGATTTATCAGCTTCAACAATGTCCTTAAGGACCCCACTTCCTTTGCCTCCTGGTTCTTCCTTCCCTGGCATCAGTTTCAGTCCAGGGCCAGCTCCTCCCTGGGGCTGTAATATGACTGCCAGCCACCCCAGGACTGCATGCCTCCTTGTTCCCATCCAGGGAAAGAGAGAATCAGTCAGGAAATGCTCTAAGAACAGAGAGGAAGCTTCTTCCCCAGAAGCCCCAACGAAGTTTTTCTTCACTTCTCATGGCTAAAATGGTCCACGCAACCATCCCTGAAGCAGACACCGTGGCCAGGGGGTGGGATTCTATCGGTCAGCTTTGGACTGCTTCACATCCCCCATTGTAGGAGGAGGCCAGAGTCGGCCCCTTCCAAAGCACACATGCTGCACAGGTTGCTGTGGAAACCCCCAGAAAACTATATCAAGAGAAGGGAATCGATGCTGGGGAGGCAGAAAAGGACTCTACAGGTGGTATCTACCACTTATTAGCCAAATATATATTGTTCTGCATCTTGCTTTTCTCACTCAATGTTTTGCTTTTGAGGTCTGTCCATTTGGTATAGAGAGACCTATACCTTTATTCCTTTAAGTGAGGAATATTATTCTTTCATGTGAATGAGCCCCATTACTTGGCCATTTTCCTATCAATGGATTTTTAATTGCTTTCATTGCAAACCAGGCTGCAGTAAACATCTGTGCATGTGTCTTCTTATGGACCACCTCAATCATCTTCCTGTACGCCTCTGGCTCCTTCTCCAGGCATCAAGACCATGGGAGACCTTGACAAGTATTTATGGAATGAATGAATGAATGAGTGAGTGCTCCTTCCCTCCCGCAGCTATCAGCTATTTAAATAGTCATTACAGGACACTGATCATGGAAGCCTACAATGTTAGAGTTCAAACGGGGTCTCTAATTTCACAGAGGAGCAAACAAAGGCTCAGAGAAGGAAATGGCCGTCCTGAAGACACCCCATACTGTCTGGGGCAGAACTTGGACTTGAACCCAAGGCCGCTAACTCCAGCCTGGGTTCTTCACTGCACTCCATTGTGTCCCACTGTATTGCTCTGGGCTGGTCCATCTCTCCTTTATTCAACTTCTTTTAGTCCTAGGATCTATTCCACAAATTCACCTGTGAGTTACCTGCAGCCTTGCATGTGCTTCTCCCACTGATGGGTGTGCGAGCTCCCTTGGGCAAGGCTCAGGTGTGATACTTCTCTATTAGCCAAGAGCAAGGCAGTGTCCAAATATGCTCCAGGGTCTCCTCAACAAAGCCCCTCCTGAAAGGGCAATGGCCAGAGTCACAGAACCTCTGGTAGGAGTCGCCGCCAAAGATCTACTAGCCCAGTTCCCTGGCAAGTATCACTGCACATGCCTTCCAGCTCCTTCTTGGCCTCTCTAGTGCTAAGGCACTTACAACCTCCCTCGGTAGCCACTATGTTTTGGGACAGCTGTGTTTGAAAGCCCCACCTGCCTCTAACACCTGTCCAGGGCTGTCACCCTGCCTTCTAGAGCCACTGAGACTAAAGCCCATTCCATTTTTATGTGTCAGTTTTTCAAATACCTGAAGGAGCCTGAGTCCATTATTCTTCAGGGGAGAAAAATTGCCAGCTTCCAAATGCAACCTGCATAGAGTGGTTTACACACACACACACACACACACACACACACACACGCACACATCCTGGTTGCTCCCGCCTCTCCCCCGCCACTTTGTTTGTACCGTGTTCCTGATAGGATGCAGACACCAGGACGGGACTCCCTCCCAATGGCCTGAGTAGCTTGTACTCAGCCTTGAATATCAGCCGAAATATCACTTCCTTTGGGGAGACTTCCTGGAACTCGCAAATCTGGGTTAGGTGCTCTTGTAGGTGTTCTCCCTGCATCCCGCAGTTCCCTATCCCAGCAACCATCCCCCAAGATCACACAGCCTGTATTCTCATATGGACCTGATGAGACCACATCCACTGCTTTATCCCCGGAGTCCAGAGCACTGCCTGGCAACTCAAAGGCACTCCATGCATATTTATGAAACAAATTAATGAGTAAGATAATTTTAAAGTAGAAGAGAAAATGAAAGAATGGAAAAATAAAGAAGTCTTTTTTTTTTTTTTTTTTTTTAGCGGTACGCGGGACTCTCACCGTTGCGGCCTCTCCCGTTGCGGAGCACAGGCTCCAGACGCACAGGCTCAGCGGCCATGGCTCACGGGCCCAGCTGCTCCGCGGCATGTGGGATCCTCCCAGACCGGGGCACGAACCCGCGTCCCCTGCATCGGCAGGCGGACTCTCAACCACTGCGCCACCAGGGAAGCCCAAGAAGTCATTTTTAAAGTCAGGTAGGGGGATAAAGAATAAAAGGGAAAAGAAAAAAGTATGGTTTGATTCATGAAAAATAAAGGAATGGTCCCTTCCCTGCCTCGAACCTCAGTGCCTGTTCATGAAGCCTGAAACACTCTTGGCTTCAATGCCCTCCACGGTCTCTCGTATTGTCAGCTGCTCCTGAACTTACAGGCAACTCACTCCTGGAGGCCTTTCACTTTAACAGCTGGTCTCTCCATTTGTTGTTGGGAAAACCAAAGCAAGGGCAAGACAAAGAGCAGGGTGAGAGGCGTGATAGTATGCCCAGGGTACAGGAAGCCACGAGATAACAGGGAGCATTGACCTGGAGCATTGATTTTACTTGAAGATTTGGGTGGGGAGTAGGGGCAACAATATAAAACATCTTTTAATATTAAAATAAAATTAGATATATTATATAGAGAGTAGAATGCAAAACTGGATTCCTTTCAAAGATAAAACATAAGACCTCAAGGAAATTTCATTGTTGTATAAGATGAAACCATTATTCATTCATTTGTTCATTCATTCATTCCATCTTTCAATGAAATTCCTCTATGCCAGGCTCTGAAGATACAACAGTAAATGAAACAAATAAAAATCATTGCCTTCATGGAGCCTAACTTCTAGCAATGGGACATAGACAACAAACAAAATGAGAAAAATACATGGTTATGTTAGGTGGCAGTAAGTGGTGTGAAGAAAAATAAGACAGAAAAGGAAAGGGAATAGGTATGTGGGCAGGAATGTGTGAATGAGTGTGCATGGGAAGATGACATTTGGGAATGATCCAAGGAAGGAAGGAAAGGCATGGGAGTAAGCTACAAGGAAGGGGCCCCTTAAACCTATTAAGTTTGAGGGTCCTGGGGGAAATCCAAGTGGGATCCAGAAAAAATATAAAAAATATGGAGTTCAGGAAACAAGTCTGGGTTGAGTTTGAGATAGAAATGTGTAGCTGTCAGCAGAGAGGAGACAATTAAATGACAAGAGTGGGTGAAACTTCTAAAAGAATCCAGGGCATGAGTTAAGAACTGGCAACCCATGGATGGGCTCTGGCACATGCATATGTTTTGTTTGGTCTAATAACTGGCTTGAATATAGAGGTTAAGAGCTTAGGTTCTGGAATCAGACTACCCAGATTCCAGATCCTGCACAACATTTACCAATCATGTGACTTGGAGCAAGTTGCTCAACTCCTCTGTGCCTCAATTTACCTATCTGTAATAATAGTACATGTCATGTAGATTTGTTGTGAGGATTCAATGAGTAAATTCAGGTAAAGTGATTAGAAAAGAGCCTGGATCTACAAATGTTAGCTCCTGCTACTGTGAAGATGATTGCAATTGTGACTATTAGGTACTTACCTTGGAGCAAATGCTTTCCAGTTTACTAAGTTCCTGCAGGACCATTTCATTTATTTGAATGACTTGCCTGGTCCTTGTCAGCAACTGAGTTTGTGACCACTGGTGTGGAAAGAGGACAAGGACAGAAATTGGGGGTTGACTATAATTTATGGGGCTAAAGACAAAAGCCTTTTTCCAACATTTAGACCTTTAATTCATTTAGAAATGTGTTGGTATACGGTGTGAGGCAGGGATCCAACTTAATGTTTTTCCCAAAGAGCAAGCAAGTTATCCTAATATCACATGCTGAATCATCTATGTTTCTCTACTGTTTTAAATGTCACATTTGTAATATCCACATATTTTTCATATACTTAAGCCCATAGTTGGATCTTCTATTCAGTTCCATTGATCTGTTTATGGGATGCTGCAAGAGCGATACAACTCCAAGAGGAAAGAGATGTTCTTTTATACCATTACTGTATTTACAGTGTTAGAATAGCACCTAGCACATAGTAGGTACTCAAATACTCACTGAAATGGTGACTAAATAAATGAATTGGTTATTGAACTTTTGTAATTAAAAAAAAATCTAGTTGGAAAAGTCCAACCTTTTTAACTCTATTTTACAAAACACCCAGAGCTTGACTCATGCCTTTATTTCCCCCAAAGGAACCCAGAATGAGGAAGGGGAGTCAGCAAGAGATGAAGCTGGAGGGGTAGCAAGGAACGAGCCTGGAAGGGTCTTGTACCCAAGCCAAGAAGACTAGATTCCACTCTGAAAGCCATCAAAATGTTGTAGGCAGAGCAGAAATGGTCAGACAGATGATTTTGGTAGCTCTCTCTGTGGACCCTGGGGTGGGTTGAACTTGAGAACATAAGTCTGGAGATCTAGGCTTGCAAATAATTGCAAAGAGGAAGAAATGGACTTGAGAGCTATTTATTGGGTAGGATCGACAGGCTACAACCTAATCTGATTTGGGCAGTGGAGGTGAGGTTGAAGGAGATGAAGATGCTCTCCAAGGCTTGAGTGACTATGGGAAGAGTGGTGCCCTTTATCCATTAGGGGGTAGAGGAGGATTGGATTGGGGGTAAATTCATCATTCAGTTGTAGACCTGAGTTTGGGGTGCTTGTGGATCCTGTTTAGAGCACATTTGGGTCTGGAATGCAGATGAGAGATGTGGAGACAAAGGTTTTCAGGCTATTAGAGATTGAAATCACAGGTGAGGTGAGGTGAGGTGAGGTGATGATGAGGAAACTGAAGCCGAGTTTAAATAACTTTCCCAGTCACAGAGCGAATAAGACGTAGGTCTGTTTCATTGCAAAGTTCATGCTCTTAACCACTAGAGCTAGTCTTTTGCTGAAGGCAGTATCCCCAAAGACCTGCTGTCACCCTCATCCTGGCCTGCAGTTGCTATCTGACTCAAGTCCCGAAGTGTCCCTACAGGTTCCTGTACGATCCAGACCAAGTCACCCTTAAGCAGGTTGGGCCTCTGTGGGCTCTGGGGGCACAAAAGCTGGTGAGAAGGGGGCAGACACCCCGAAGCATCATCCTACTCTTCCAGTGACCCACAGCTGCCTGCCTCACAAATGTTAGAAAACCAGCCCTGAGCAGCCAGCTTACTCTCTCTTGCATTATATTTAATAGATGCAAATGCATGATTAATATTTTCCTCCACTGATTCTGATTTCATTCTGTTAGTGATTATACTGATGGCAACAGTAGAGGGCATTAAAAATCCTGTTTAATTCACGTTAGATTTTTTTTTTTAACTTTGCTGATAAATTTTAAATGTCAAGTGCTTTGGCGTCTTCTACAAGATGCAGAGGCCAAATGAGGAGGCCAACAGTAGTAGCGGGAGCTTGGAAATAGCTTAGACAAAGTAGGAACTCACCTGGATGACCCATATTCCACATGAACTGTGAAAGCAGAGAACTGAGCTTGACCTGGGATGAGAGCTCAGCTACCAGTGGCTCCCACAGTCCTACTATGAACTGTGTCTTTTCCACTTAATGATTCACAATAATGAAGGCACTGGGGAGATCTTGCAATTTGAAGAAACTCCTTAGGGAACTCCTTCGTTAAGGCAATACCCCTTGGTTGATCGCTTTATAAATTCAGTGTGTTTTTTAAAAAACGGAGTGAAGCAGTGCGGTTAAGCAAAACCCAGGATTTTTTCACTTCTACACCCCTTCCTTTCCACCCCAAATTCTATTTGGTCTTCAACACATGATGAAAGTTCTATGAGAAGAATGCAGATCCTCTCGGCACTCCCCAGATCCCTACTCTGGGGGTTGTATTACTGAGGGTTTATATAGCAAATTAATATCTTGGAAATGAGTTTGGTTTTGGTTTTTATCTTGTCCACAAATCCAGGGCGCTGCTCCTGTTTATGGTACCGATGACTTAGCTGGAACACAGTTTCACTAATTCAGACATGGTGGGGGTGGGAGCCAGAAAAAGTGGATCTGAATTAGTGAAGTCCCGCCTCAAAGTTTCCCCTGCCTCTTTCAGCCTCTGGGATATCCTTGCTGGTCTCTGGAGGCTTTCTCCTGCCTGTTCTCCATATCCACGGCTTGTGAGGCCATGGGCAACCAGTTGAGGGGTGAAGTGGTTCTATTCATTGTCACTAACTAAGCTCTGGGGCTAAAATCCCCATAATCAGGCCTTGACCCCTCCTCACTATCAAGGATCTCCCCCTCCCCTGAAGACCAGGAACCCTTTGTCAGAAGCACTCCTCCCATTAGCGTTTGCCCTGATTTCTTCATATTTAGTATCACAATTAATTGTGTACAACAATCATGTACAATGTCTAGTCTCCACTATTGTACTGAAAGTCCCTTAGGGCAAGAGAGTGTGTTTGCTCCTCCCTTCCCCACTTTTTATACAACATCCCACCCATCACCACATTTTGCTACTTGGAACTTCTTTCAGTGCACAACACAATCACCTGTGTAGATGAAACAAACAAACACATATGATCAAACTTCACCTCAGAGCACTGAGCATCTCCCCTGGTGAGACTGGGCACCATTCTTACAGACAGCGCCCCAGGTGATTCTGATGTAACCTCTGGCTTGAGAACCTCTGCCCTAGGGCATGTTGGGCTCAGAGGGAGAGAAGAGGGAAACAGAAAAAAGAAGACACATAAAAAGATCGGAATTACTCTACATGCTCCCAACTCTATTTCATGCACCTGTCCTTCATCAGGTATAAGATCTGCTTCTTCTCTTGCCAATCAACCACTCATTCTCTACAAAGCTCTGAGAATATCTTTTAAAGACACAAATTGGAATATGTCATTGCCCTGCTTAAACCCACCCAATGGTTTCCATTGCATTTAGAATGAAATCTCCTAACCACAGCCTTACCGCTCAGCTGGCCCCTGCCCATGTCAACTTCATCACACACCATTCTCCATCTTTCTTTATCCTGCTCGAGCCACACCATCCCTGTTGGTCTTTGAGCTTGCTGTTCTTTGTAGTGTGCCTTGCTCTTGCTATGTGATCCTAGAGCATTTGCCTTAGAATATTCTGTCCCTGGTTTTTCACACCATTGTTTCCTCATATTCCCAGCATCAGCTCAGATGTCACCTTCTCAAATAGACCTCCCTTGACCTAAAGGAGCAAGCCCCCCACTCACACTGTCACTTGACCCTGCTTTATTGCCTCCAAAACACTTCTTACTATCTGAAATTATCTTATTTATTAAGCTGTTATTTGTCTATAATTATCTTTCTCTCATCCACTAAGAGATAAGCTCTAGGAGAGCAGGGATCTTATCTGCCACGTTCATTGTTATATTTCATTTGGTGCCTTGCCCAATGCCTGGTACATGGTAGGGGCTCAATAATGTTTGTTGGACAACTAATTTACGTAGTTCTTATTGGTAAATATAATCTACTTTACAATAACTCATTCCATAATACTTCTAGGAACTTGTAGCAAAAAATGGAAAATTTTCATATTTAAACTGCAAAGGAAAATAAATATAATTTTGCTAATTTCAAGTCTATACTTTGTTAACCAATATTTCTAAGGAGAAGTTCTAACGATGTTACTTTAATTAGTAGACAAGCTTATCTATAATTAGAACATCAATTATATGTAAATTACACTGTTGATATCCTTGAATATGTTTTGTCCCCTTAAGGAATTGAAATATCCTCGCCCCACCGTGTAATTTTGTTTATAGAACTATTTTGTTTGACAGTCTTTTAATTCCTAAACAGTATAAAAATAAATATCAGTCTTGCACCAGCTGAATTATCACACATCCCAAATCACTGAAAACCCAGTTATTAAGTGGTGGAATCATCTCTGAATATATGACAAGGGTAGGATAGATTAGCCACAAGCCCGAATGACACTTGGGAAACATAAAGCAGTTTTGAGGCCATAATCTTATTCTGGGAAACTAGCATCTTCTTCAGATATTGGTGGTAGCATTGAGAAAGACTTCTTAAAGAATAACATTGTAAATAGGTAATCACCAGATAAGAGATAACTTTCTGACTCTGAAGTTAAAGATCAGCTCTCACTAACTGGAACAAGCTTCCCCCTTTTTTTTTTTTTGCGGTATGCGGGCCTCTCCCTGCTGTGGCCTTTCCCGTTGCGGAACACAGGCTCCGGACGCGCAGGCTCAGCGACCATGGCTCACGGGCCCAGCCGCTCCGCGGCATGTGGGATCTTCGCGGACCGGGGCACGAACCCGCGTCCCCTGTATCGGCAGGCGGACCCTCAACCACTGCGCCACCAGGAAAGCCCCACTTCCCACCTCTTGAAGGCCAGAGATTAACTAAAGAAAATCTTAGAGTTTGCAGACTTCCGGACATAGAGGAGTGAGGGGAAGGCAAATGGAGGAACGTGATTTCCAAAGAGGATCCAAATCAGTGGAGCATTATAATATAACTTTATGTTGAAGAGACTGTTGCACGTCTATGTCCATAGCAACATTATTCACAATAGCCAAGAGGTGGAAGCACCCAAATGTCCATAAGTGGATGAATGGATAAACATAATGTGTTATATATACAATGGAATAGTATTCAGCTTTAAAAAGGAAGGAAATTCTGACAACATGGATGAACTTTGAGGACTTTATGCTAAGTGAAATAAGCCAGTCACAAATATAGTGTATAATTCCACTTATATGAGATATCTAAAGTTGTCAAATTCATAGAAATAGAAAGTAGAGTGATAGTTGCCAGGGGCTGAGGGGATGGGGAAATGGGGAGCGGTGGTTTACTAAGTGCAGAGTTTCAGTTTTGCAAGATGAAAAAGTTCTGGACATCCATCGCACAACAGTGTGAATGTACTTAACATTAGTGAACTTAAAAATGTGTAAAGATAGTAAATTTTATATTATGTGTTTTTTTTACCACAATTAAAAATAAATAACTATATATAAGGAATAACTTAAAATATAAGGAAAACAAACTGTAACCAAGATTTCATAGGATCAGTACTACTATCCAATGAAATTATCTTAAAACTGTTTATCATAAAACTATTTAGACTTTTTAACCTCCAGAAGAAATATTTGCATATTTGATTCCTACCAGTATTCTAGTTATGACAACTTTTCTCAACCTAATGGTTTGCTCACATAATTGACAGAGATTTTTTCCCATTAGGAGTCCCCAAATCCTGTTGGTTAAGCCTAAAGACATTGTGTTTATTCTTTTGTCTCCAAGAAAATTCTTGATTTGAAAAAGCCCACAATCTTTTAAAAATAAAAGTTAAATGTAATAACATTAAATATATGAAAAGAAAACCTCACGCATCATCTTTCTCCCTACATACCAATTATTCCCAATTTACATACTTACCTTTCCAGTCCTCAACTAAATGCAGGCATATTTTCACACCACTGTAGTCCTGGTGTACATACCATTTTGTGTGTTTTTTTTCATTTGCTGTTATGCTGCAGACATTTTTCCAAATTCTATATTTCATTGAAATTATCATTTTTAATTGCTGTCTGATATTTCACTGAGTCAATAACCATAATGAGCTTAGCCATTGCTCTATTTTTGAGCAGGTGTTTTTATTCTGCCCATACAGATAAAGCAGGCTTGGATATTTAAGTCCCATGTGATGTACTCAGTGTTTTAGACGATTGCTGTTTGAGACAAACTATCATACACATAGAGCTGGAAAGGCCAAGGGGGCAACCAGCCCGGCTGTTCATTGAGGAAGACTGAACCTGTACACTGAACACCACTCCTTGCTTCAGTCGTATCTTCCTGGCAGCAAGTTCATGGACCCACATAGTGCCAAGTAGGCTGTGGAGCCACGGCTGGTTTTGACTACACTTTTCGGTGGCATTCGTCCAAATGGCAGCAATAACAGCATGCTCCTATGTAAATCACACATATAACAACATTTGAGTGCTTCAATTAGTGAATTCCTCACATTTCCTGGGTTCTGGGTAACTTTCGGAACCAGAGGATCCATTTGTAGGACTATGCTTGCTTGGCTATTTTTTCTTTTTGGTATTAAGAATAGATTTTATTAATCTGTTATGAGGTTTTATCACATGGTGTTCCACGCTGCCTGGAAAGCCTCCTTCACAGGACTGACTCCTATTCGTCTTTCACATCTCAGGGCAAAATATCATTCCTTTGGGAAAGCCTTCCCTGACACTTCCTCCCCGAACCAGCTCAGTCCCCCACCTAGTACATATTCTCATTATTTCCTGGACTTTCCTTTCATTGCATTGATCAGGTTGTAACAATGTATACTCATATAAGTATTTGATGTCTGTCTCTCCTTCTAGATGTAAGCTCCACGGGGCTGGGTCTGTTTTTGACCACTGTATTCCAATGTCTAGCACATAGTACGTGGTCAGTAATATTTGCTGAATGAAGTAAATGTCATGAGGGACAGCCATGAGCCATTAGGTTAATGAAAGAGGAGAGGAGGAACCAAGAGACAAGGCTTGGCTATCTTAGCACGGTCCGCTTCTTCACACTCAACAAAAACATTGTGATGACTTTAATAACCAATAAATCAAAGACTTCACCATAACTTTTCTTTCTAAAAGTAGTCTGGAGAATTTGCCTTCAGTTTTTCCTCCCTTCTCTACCTTTCATATTACATACATGCTTAAGGCACCTAGCCAGTTCTGTTTCATGTTTATTTGTTATAGCTTACCTTTTCTTATAAAACTGTGCTCTCTTAGAGGGAAGGCTTGCTTTTTCCCTACCTTGTATTTGCATTACCAACATGCTTAGGAGATAATACATACTCAATAAACACTAGTTCCTTTATCCTAAAATTCATTTGGAATCTCAAAGGATCCCCAATAGCCACAATAATCTTGAAAAAGAGGAACAAAATTGGAAGTCTCACATTTCCTGATTTCAAAATTGACTACCAAGCTATAGTAATTAAAACAGTGTGGTACTGGCATGAAGACAGACATATAGACCAGTGGACTAGAATAGAAAACCGAGAAATAAATCTACATCTATATGGTCAAATGATTTACAACTGGGATACCAAGAGGGTACCAGTGGGGAAAGGACAGTTTCTTTCAACAAATAGTGTTAGGAAAATTGGATATTTACATGCAAAAGAATAAAGTTGGATGCTTACCCTAGACCATTTTACACAGGAATTAACTTAAAATGGATCAAAGACCTAAACATAAGAACTAAAACCATAAAACTCTTAGAAGAAAAAATAGGGGAAAAGCTGCATGGTATTGGATTTGGCAATGATTTCTTGGCTATGACACCAAAGCACAGGCAACAACAAAAATAAATAAATTGGACTTCATCAAAGTTTAAAACTTCTGTGCACAAAGGTTACAAACAACAGAGGAAAAAGGCAACCCATGGAATAGGAGAAAATTTTTGCAAATCATATATTCGATAAGGGGTTAATATCCATAATATACAAAGAACTCCTATAACTCAACAACAACAACAAAATAAACAATCTGATTTTTAAATGGGCAAAGTACTTGAATACACATTTCTCCAAAGAAGGTATACAAATGGCCTATAAACACATGAAAGGATGTTCAACATCACTAATCTTTAGGGAAATGCAAATCAAAACCACAATGAGATACCACCATACACCTATTAAGATACTACTCTAAAAGAGACAATAATAGCAATAAAACAGAAAATAACAAGCATGGGAAAAGATGTAGAGAAATTGGAATCTTTGTGCACTGCTGGTGAGAATGTAAGATGGTGTAGCTGTTATGAAAAACAGTGCAGCAGTTCCTCCAAAAATGAAACATAGAATTAGCATACGATCCAGCAATTCCACTTCTAGGTATATACACAAAAGAATTGAAAGCGGGGACTCAAACATATATTTGCTCACCAATGTTCACAGCAGCATTATTCATACGAGCCAAAAGGTAGAACAACCCAAGTGTCCATTGATGGATGAATGGGTCAACAACATGTGGTATATACATACAATGGAATATTATCAGTCTTAAAGAGGGAAGAACAATCAATCTGACACACGCTACAACATGGTTGGCCATTATGCTAAATGAAATGCTCCAATCACAAAAGGACAAATACTGTACGGTTCTGCTTCTCTGAGGTTCATAAGATAGTCAAGTTTATAAAGACAGAAAGTAGAGTGGTGGTTGCCAGGGACTTGGGGGAAGGAGAAATGAAGAGTTGCTGTTTAATGGACATAGAGTTTCAGTTTTGCAGGATGAGAGGAGCTCTGTGGATGGACGGTGGTGGTGGTTGCACAACAATGTGAATGTACTTGATGCCATTGCGTTGTATCCTTCAAATGGTTTAAATGGTACCTTTTATGTTATGCGTATTTTGCCACAATTGAAAAGAATGGTTGCTTTTTCCACTATTCAAAACAAGCGTGAATCTCCTCAGAGCCTAGAATGGCACCTTGCTTCCAGCATGTCCTCAAAAAATGTGTGAGTCAATGAGTAAACAAAATCCCGGAGTTGGAAAGTGCCTTAGAAGCAATTTGTGGAACCCTGTAGTCAGTGGACAAGTGTCTTGTACAATTCCCACTTTTGCTGAGACACCTCCAGATTGTAGGACACTCCCTACCTTTCAAAGTACCTCACTCCATTGTTGTATGCATCTTTTTCACTAGAGAATTCTTCTTTAAGCCAAGCTAAGATATGATTTTCTGATAATCTCTCTCTAACCTCAGTGGTCCTACCTCTGCCTTCCGGGCCAAAGAGAATAGGTCAAATTTCTATCTCACCTGACCACCCTTATACAATAAAAGGCAGAGCTCTGTGCACTAGGAAAGTTAAAGCCTTACCCCAAATGCATCTTTTCTAGCCAAGAAATACTCCTTTTTTATTTAGACACACACTAAAAAGTCTCAAAAGGAATAGCTGACCTTGATTCCTTCTAGAGATTCACCAAATGGCAAGAATATGGAGGCAAGAAATGGGTCTGATGGAGTCTACTTGGAGAGGGGACTCCGATAATCAAAAAACAGGAAGTATTTAGCCTGGAGCAGAGACGTCTCAGAGGGAGATACTACCTGTCCTGAGGACTGTTCTATGGAAGAGGAAGCCTTGGGGTAGAAGTCTGTGGGAAGGCAGATTCAGCTCATTTATAAGAAAAGACTCTAGAACCATCCAAGTACATAAAAACTCACAGAACATAGAGTAGATGCTCAGTAAAGTGTATCCATTATTGTTATTATCAGGCCCCAGCTGGAACTTCATCACCCCTTTGAATTCAGAAAATAAACACACACACACACACACACACACACACACACACACACACACACACACCATATACCACACTGGGCTCCTGGCACTATCCAAGCCTGGCACAGAACATTCTAGAAGCATTTCTATTTTTAATACAGCTGCACATAGCAAACCGAGTTAAAATCGAACAACTGTACAAACAGACACTATTCAAAGACTGAAAACCCTGCTCACTCCAGAGTACCTTAAGACCTGTTTCTTCCCACTGAGCTGCAGCTGATTCTAACCTGGTTCCTCCCAGGGCTGGGAGCCTCTGACCTTTTACGTCCTGGCAATGACTTCTATGTGTTTTGGCAGTGACTGTCTGAATTTCTGATTCAACCCTGATCTCAGCCTCTTGGGCTTTCTCCCTCCTTTAATTCCTTCCATGGATGACCAAGGTTTCTGCCGCCCCTTCCCTTCCTGGAGCAACCCGTGCTTCTGAAAAATGACCCTGCTGACAGGGAACTAACACTCCCAGCCTGCAGCAGGTCTTGTCAATCTGATTTTTAAATGACAGAGAAGGTTTGAGGACGAGGTTCAGGGTGGCATTAGCACTCTCCGGGCTGATGCAAAGATCCAGTGAAAAGGAAGAAAGGATCTTCCGAATGTGAGCACATTCACAGACCCAGAGGACAGAGAGGTATTTAGAGTGAACTGGAACAAACCTGCAACATCAGGTGCGTTCTGCCTTCAAAAATACCTGCCAGTTAGAAAGGGTTATTTACATATTGATTTCATGCTAACTTTGTAATGGGATGTGCTGCCTGCCTGCCTGAGACCTAACAACTGTCATCATAATCTTTTCTAAAAATACAGTCAGAGAAAAACACTCAGTGAACCCTCCATTGGAAATTGGCTGCCAAAGACCCCAGATCCCATACTGACTCCCTAGACCACAGCCAAGGGCAAGGGTACTCAACCTCCACAGCGGAGGGAATATTTCACAGTTATAGCCGGCCCTCCCTTCTTCCAACCATCCTGCACTCCAATTTATTTATTATTTTTTATGGCATTCTAGAAAACCTGGCTTGTTCTAAGGTGAGGGAGATGTGTCCCCCTACAGAGCAGCCATTATGGAAACTCCAGCTGGCCCCTTATCAGAAATGATGGATGAGAAAGGGGCTGGAGTCAGCCCACCGGCCCCAATGCTGCATCCTGGGTGCATTCCTGCCTTGGTTTCTGCCGATGGCTCTCTCCTAAGGATCCCCACTTCTGCTGCCTTCTAACAGCCATCTTCTAGTGTTCCTCACTTGGGCTCCTTCGAAACCCCCAGGTTTGTCTAGATGGGTCCTACAGAGCTGATCCTTGGCAGGGCTGTCATCGCTCCCCAGCACAATATTAGCAATTTAAATGCCTCTTTGCCAGGTCTGATGGAGCTGATTGGATTGTGATCCTGGGCATATGGATGGCATATGTGCTGTGAGCTAGGTGAGATGTGTCCCAGAAGGACCACACCAGCCCCTGCGCCGCCTTCCCCAGCCGCTCCAGCCATAACTGCTGCCCACTTTGTTTCCAGTCGGGCCCCCAGGGCTGCGGACAAATCTTTCATTCATGAAGAGTAGCTTGTTAGGCCAACTCCGGGGACTCTAAAGCCACTTAATTAAATTGTGGAAAGTCGCTTGGCCCCGGTGGGAAATTTGCACACAAAGGCACGGTGTCTGGTGCTTCCTTGCCAAACCGCTCACAACAAAACCTCACAACAAAACCTCGACCTTACCCGCCCCCCTGCCCCCAGCTCTCCCCCTCTGTTCTCAGCACCCCCTCATTAGAGGACATTTGTTTGGGAATGTTTTCCCAGCGATTCACTGACAGGCCTTTCATTCCTCCCTTGGCAATCAAGGGTGGCAAGTACAGGCTGAGAACCCTCCAAGGCCTGATTGCTGAAAGAATTTCCAAAAGTAAAGAGTGTAAACAGGTACATTGAAAAAGCCTCTTTTGAACAATTGTGTAAACATTCCAAACACTATTTGAAAACTTTCACAGTGGAACTGTCAGATCGGAGCATTCTTGTTTAATTGCCCGAGCACAATGCGCCCTGCAGACCCAGCTCAGAGAGAGTTTAGCTGGACATGGGGGCTTCAAATAAAGAAAGTCAAGGGAACACAGCCATATACAAATGAGCTTCTCTGCCAGGCCAACTGCGTCTTTCTGTGTGTGTTCTCACTCCCTCGGCTTCCAGAAGAATCTCCTGGGAACAGGGTAGGTGTTTTCTTTCTTCTGGGAGGATTTCTCCAGGACCTGGTCCAATGCTCTGCACACAGGGTCAGTTGATGAGCCTGGATATAAGATATTCCCAGGTTCACTTCCATGTCATTTAAGGTTTTCTTCAAAGCACCAAATGATCATACCAAGCAGAGTTGTTGGCAATGTTCCCCTCACCCTGGGAATGGCTCTTTGCTCGCCTGTTTTCTTCTCCTCCTCTAGTTTCCTGTCTTTCTCTTTTTCCACGCAGCTCAGATTCTCACCATTCACTAACCTAACCACTTTGCTGTACGCCAGAAACTAGCACAACATTGTAAATCAAATATCCTTCAATTTTAGGGCTTCCCTGGTGGCGCAGTGGTTGAGAGTCCACCTGCCAATGCAGGGGACGTGGGTTCGTGGCCCGGTCTGGGAGGATCCCACATGCCGCAGAGCGGCTGGGCCCGTGAGCCATGGCCACTGAGCCTGCGCGTCCGGAGCCTGTGCTCTGCGGCGGGAGGGGCCACAACAGTGAGAGGCCCGCATACCGCAAAAAAAAAAAAAAAAAAATTTAAAAAAAAGAAAACCGTGTATGAAAAGTCATCTAAAACCTCAGTGTTTCCATGAGCACGTTACTAGGAGCTGGAAGAGTTTAAGCCACATGAGCAAACTGCTTAATTTCATATTTCATGGAAGCACCGAAGTTTCAGATGACAGTTGTGCTAGTTTCTGATGTACAGCAAAGTGATTCAGTTTTATATATATATATATATATATATATATACACACATACATATATATATATACACATATATGTGTGTGTATATATATATGTGTATATATATATACACACACACACATATACACATATTCTTTTTCAGATTATTTTCCATTATAGATTATTATAAGATCTTGAATATAGTTCCCTGTGCTATACAGTAGGACCATTTGGTTATCTATTTTACGTATAGTAGTTTGTATCTGCTAATCCCAAACTCCTAATTTATCCCTCCTCCACGCTTTCCCCTTTGGTAACCATAAGTTTGTTTTTTATATCTGTGAGTGTGTTTCTGTTTTGTAAATAAGTTCATTTGTATCATTTTTTTAGATTCCACACATAAGTGATATCACATGGCATTTGTGTTTCTCTGTCTGACTTCTCTCACTTAGTATGATAATCTCTAGGTCCACCCAATACGTGGCCTTCCTTGAATCAACATAGTCTCCAGTCATTTGGGATCCGTTCAGCGTCTGACCACTAAGCCTTGCAGGTTTTATCTCAGTAGGAACTGTTATCCCAGAGGGTGGGGCATGACTTATTCCTATTTTTGTATTTTAAAATCTGTTTCTTAAGAGCCAGCAGGAAAAGACTAAATATTCAACAAAGAGGATTGGCTTATCGACACAATAAAGTCTTACAAATGTGTGTTATGAGGGCTAAGTGGAGACATGGGAAATATTATGAAAACAAAGTAAAAAAATCAGGCCACAAAATCATATCTGCACTCTACCTGCAAAGACAAAAACAAACAAACAAACAAAACATGTCTGCATGCGGCAAAGGAGTGGAAAGGGCCATGGCAGAATGAAAACACTTGCTCTGGGGAGTGGAAGTGCTAGCACGTTTCACTTTACAAGCCTAACTTTAATGTCATCGCATTGTGTTGTCAAGGCAGGGTCTGGGAATGTTGGAAAGTACCCATGTACATACAAGGTTGAACATAAAAGGCCACCCCAGTAACCCGCAGAGAGATGTACACACCAGCCTGCAGGCAATGTGCATCCTTACCAAGGGTGTGGATCAGAGCTTCAGAGTAAATTCCTCAGGTCTAAGGAAGGAGCTAAGACTTGCCTGCTTGCTGAGTCCCCAGGAGGCAGACACAGAATCACAACTACAAGATAAATCAGAAATATGGTTGGAAGAAATGGTGATGCTCAACAGGGTCAGTTACAGAGCAGGAACCAGAGAGAAAAATCACCTCTCTCCATCCCCTGTGCTCCCTGGATACAGAAAGGCTCAGTGTCTGAATGTGCCTATCTATCAGGCTTACTCCATTTGACTGAAGTTAACACTTACTTTGCACCTACTCTGTGCCAGGGCCTGTGCTTTTTGCTGAGCATACAAAGTCGTAGGATAATTTTGACTCCAAAAGTCAATTCACAATTAAGTGTGGAACATCTTCAAAAATGCATGTGAGTCAGTTGCAGTTTGACAAGGGTGTTAAGACAATTCAATGGGAAAACAATAGTCTTTTCAACAAATGATGCTGGAACAACTGGGTATCCACATGCAAAAAATGAATCTGGACCTCTACCTCATACCATATACAAAAATTACCTCAAAATAGACTAGACATAAATGTAAGCGCGAACACTATAAGACTCTTGGAAGAAAGCATAGGTGTAAATCTTTATGACCTTGGATTAGGCAATGGTTTAGATATGACACCAAAAAGCACAAGGAACAAAAGAAACAATAGATTAATTGAACTTGATGAAAATTAAAAACTTTTGTGCTTCAAAGGACGTTATCAAGAAAGTAAAAAGGCAACCCACAGAATGAGTGAAAATATTTATAAATCATATATCTAATAAAGGTCTAGTACCCAGCATACATAAAGAACTCAACAGTAAAAAGACAAATAACCCAATTTAAAAATGAGCAGAAGGGGCTTCCCTGGTGGCGCAGTGGTTGAGAGTCCACCTGCCAATGCAGGGGACGTGGGTTCATGCCCCAGTCCAGGAAGATCCCACATGCCGCGGAGCGGCTGGGCCCGTGAGCCATGGCCACTGAGCCTGCGCGTCCAGAGCCTGTGCTCCACAACGGGAGAGGCCACAACAGTGAGAGGCCCGCGTACCGCCAAAAAATAAAAATAATAAATAAAAAAAAAATGAGCAAAGGATTTAAATAGACATTTCTTCAAAGAAAATATACAAATGACCAATAAGCAAATGAAAAGATGCTCAACATCATGAGTCATTAATGAAATTCAAGTCAAAACCACAGTGAGATGCCACTTTACACCCACCAGGATGGCTATAATCAAAAAGACAAACGATGAAAAGTATTGGCAAAGATGTGGAGAAATTGGAACTCTCATAGGTTGCTGGTGAAAGTGTAAAATGATGCCGCCATTATGGAAAACAGTTTGGCAGCTCCCCAAAAAGTTAGACATAGAGTTACTACATGACCAAGCAATTGCACCCAAGAGAATTGAAAACATAGGTCCACACAAAAACTTGTATATGAACATTCACAGCACATTATTCATAATAGCCAAAAAGTGTAAACAGCCCAAATGTCCATCAGCTGATGAATGGATAAACAAAATGCGGTACGTCCAAAAAATGGAACATTATTTAGCCATAAGAAGAAATGAAGTGCTGTTGCATGCTATGAGCAAGACACAAAAGGCTACATATTTATGCTTCTATTAATATGAAACGCCCAGAACAGGCAAATCCATAGAGACATAAAGTAGATTAGCGATTGCCAGGGACTGGGGGAAAGGCGGAATGAGGAGTGACTGCCAAAGAGTACAGGGTCTCTTTTTGGGGTGACGAGAATATTCTAGAATTAGAAGTGATGGTTGCACAGCCTGTGACTACACTAAAACCACTGTACACTTTAAAAGGATGAATTTTATGATATATGAATTATACTTCAGTTATTGTTGTAGTTTTTATTTTTATGCATGTGAGAAGTTCTACAAGTTGTGAAACACCACACACAATACAATTTCTGCAGCAGAGGCAGGAGGTCCTAGGTATTACATGGAATCCACAATGCTCGTCAGCCTAATTCCTGAGTCCCCTCTCAGCTTCCATGCCAGCAGTTAACCAGGATGAGGCTGGCACTGTAGCCAGCCCTAGGCCTCAGGAGCCTAACTGGGGCTTCTGTGTGTCCCTGGTCTTCCAGAAGGGAATGGGGCACATGATTTCTAGGTCTGCTGAGCCCTCTAGGTTGGGAGGATGGGGAATGTACAAGTAAGCCTGCCTGGAAAGACAGCATACACAGGGAGGCCAACGGTATTGAGTCAGAATCAGAGAGCTCAGCCAGAATTCCAGGAGCAGGGTAACCCTGAGCAGGACCCCCCACCCTGCGCCCACCATGTACACACACCATGGATTTCTTTCATCAGATTGGGCTAGACTGCGCCTTGAGATTCCAAGAAGAGATTCTTCCACTCATTCTGTGGCTTTACAATAGCAACCAAGGTGGGCTTGGGATCCCCAGACCCTAAGCACAGCCCTGCTAGAGAAGGGCTCTGTGATTCCCAGGGCAGACCTGCTACAGTGACTGGCTTGGGGTCACAGGAGCTAGACGTGGTTTCACTCTGCTTCCAGGCTGTGGGTCACCCATGCCCACTGCATTCCTGAGCTATGCCCCTGAATCCTCCAGCTTGGTACTGGACCCCATTTCTCTGTGTGAATAGCTGCTGCGGCTGCATCCAGGATCCAACCTACATTTCAAATAGCCCCAAGGGCCCCATCTATCTTTGGCCATAATCTTCTGAGCTCTAAACTGGGCTGGCCTGAGTGGCTGGTACCCAGTGTTCAAAGGGTGGCCTGGGCTTCAGGCTATTTCTACATTAAGAGAATCTCCTGAGCTGTAGGAGTCTACAGGATTAGACCCCAGGCTGTCTCTCTGACTTCATCCCCTACCGTTCCCACCTTCCTTCATTCAACTCAGGCCATGCTGGCCTCCTGGGGGTCCTGGGACCCAAGCATGGTCCTACTTCAGGTCCTTTGCACATGCTCTTCTCTGACTGGAATGGTTCTCGCCTTAGTCACTTCACTTAGTTCTTTCCTTAAATGTAGCCTCACAGAAGTCTTCTCAGACCACCCCATATAAAATAACACCCCTGTCACATTGTATCCCCGTGTCATGCTTTATTTTTCCTTCTTTATATGCCTTTCACCTGTAGTCCCTCCAGAATGGAAGCTGGAATAGAGGCTCCATAAAAATTGGACTCTGTTTTGTATCCTCATCGCCGAAGAGTGCCTGGCACCTCGCTGACAGTGCATATCTGTTGAATGAATGAATGAGCAGATGAATAAACGAATGAATATTTTATCCCATTTGAACCTCCTGACAGCCTTATGAGAAACGCAGGTTATGAGCTTTGTCTCAGCTCTGAGAAATTTAAACAGAAGGACGATAAATTCCTCATCCATGTTCACAGAGAGTTGGAGGTGAAAGAGGAACTTGGGTGGGGGAGGGTTTAAGGCCCTCTCCATGACTCCAGAGCCATCCCTCTGCTCTGTGTGAAATCCTCTGTGTGGAGGACTCCTGGATGGTCTAATGGAAGGTCAGGTTGGCCTAGGGCACCAGGGCTTCAGGGGGAGCAGGTCTGGAGAACTTGGATGATGGAACATTCAAAGGGAGGAAGTCAGAATCTCTCAGCACCTACTCCTGTCCCGGAGCCCCACCAGAGACTGCTCTGGATATACCTGGGGTCATGCTCTACCTTGCTGGTCCTTGCATAGGTCAAAGAGTCTTCAGAAGTTCCTGGGCACGAAGCTAGAACACCTGTGTCCTAGGCCCAGCCTCACCACCTCCTTACCTTTAAGACAATAGGGCAAAGATACCTGTCCAACTACTTCAGAAAGGGGAGGAAATACAGATGCGCAGTGTGTTGGAAATGACCATGCACATCTGGGACCCTGCCTTCATTTGGAGAGGTGTGGCGGTAAAGGGGAAAACACTAGGCTGGGAGTTTGGAGATTCTCACTGGAGTTCCAGTTCTTATCATTTAGAAGCTCTCTGATAGACAAGGCTCCTCTGAGCCTTGATTTTCTCAACCATTAAATGGAACTAATAAATCCAGCCTCACAGAGATGCTGTGAGGATTTCACGGAGAACGATTTCTGCACCGTCAGCTGCAGGTCAATGTGACCTGTTAGAGCGTGGCACATGCGCACACAACAAACCTAGGAAGTTGCACGAGTAATGGGAGAAGAAGGAAACTAACCAATCAAGAGCAAGGGCACTCACTCTCTGTGCCTCAATTTTCTCATCTGTAAAGTGGGGATAATAATAGGACCTTTGCATAGGATTGTCTTAAAATATAAAATAGATGAAGGGCTCAGAACCCTTCCTGGTTCATGGAAAGCTCTTAGGGGAAGTTAGCTATTATTTTTGTTGCTATTATTGTGAATGCCATGTATCAGTATTCTATAAATAATGAAATATCAACCATGAGGTTTTGACACACCTGCCTCCACTTGGGCAATGTTGATTATCCATTCCACACCTACTGTCCATCCCAGGATCCCTGTCAAAGGTGAATGACTTGCTTGTCATTTCAGTTCCCTCCCCCAACACGCATCTCAGCCCAAAACTGGCTTCAGTTCTTATACATAAAAAGCATTTTAGGGGTAAAATACTATAGTGCCTTTCTGTGACAAGAAAAGTTTGCTGACTTACATCTCTCTGTGACTTGGTGAGGAAATAGGAAGCTGTGAAATCATTGGTTTAATAAAAATTAACCACCCATAAGGTGTCCCACCTAAGAATTTCAGTGGTCCCTGGAGGAAGAGACAAATGTCTGCACCCATGGGTTGCTTTTAACCATAAGAGAGAGACAGATGCATTCTCTGTGCAAGAGGCAGAACCAGGGCCAGGGCTGCAGATATAAAGAGGCAGATTGCAGTTCAATATTAAAAAATACTTTGCACCCAAAGAGCTGCCTGGAAATGAACTAGCCTGACTCAGGAGGAAGGGGGTTCCCTGTCATTGGATGTGAGCAAGTGGAGGCCCCTGCTAAGAGGAGATTAATTCGTTGGGTAAAGGTCCGAGTTACATTACTTTTAAGGTCTCTTCAATTTTTTTTTTTTTTTTGCGGTACGCGGGGCTCTCACTGTTGTGGCCTCTCCCATTGCGGAGCACAGGCTCCGGACGCGCAGGCTCAGCGGCCACGGCTCACGGGCCCAGCTGCTCCGCGGCATGTGGGATCTTCCCGGACCGGGGCATGAACCCGCGTCCCCTGCATCGGCAGGCGGACTCTCAACCACTGCGCCGCCAGGGAAGCCCGGGTCTCTTCAATTTTAAGTTTCCGTGACTCTCTAAGTGTATGAATTGCCTAGTAAGAGCAAAGGAAGCCATGTGGGCCTGAATCTCAGGCCAAGATCTTATACACAGAAAATCAAAAGTGCTCAACAGTTGCCTTTGGTCACCTCCATTGCACCAGCCAAGGGACTATGGAGCCCTCTTTCCTTCCCCCTCCAATCTGGAGATCACAGCCTCATCTGTCTCCTACAGGAAGTTAACTGCAACCAACACACTCCACCAATGAACTTGCTGCAGGTGGAGGTAACAGAGGGCCAGGGTTATGCTGCCCAGCTCTGCTTGTCACAGCTTCCTTCATTCAGCAAATGTTTACTGAGCACCTACTTTCTGCCAGACGCTATGCTGAGTGCTGGTGAGTCAAGTAAGTAAGTATGGTGCCTGTCCTCAGGGAACCCACAGGATGGTGGAGCATTCACAGAGGTCAGCGAGTTGGGATTAACATATACACACTACTATGTATAAAATAGATAAGCAACCAGGACCTGCTGTATAGCACAGGGAACTCTACTCAATATTCTGTAATAACCTATATGGGAAAAGAATCTGAAAAAGAATGAATGTATGTATATGTATAACTGAATCACTGTTGTACACCTGAAACTAACACAACATTGTAAATCAACTATACTCCAATACAAAATATAAATTAAATTAGAAATTTTTAAAAATTTAATGAACTATAAATTTACACATGTAATATAAGTAGTCAATAAAAGCAACAAAAAAGAAACAAAAAGAAAAGTCAAAACAAAACAAAAAGATGTCAGTGAGGATCCTAGTACAGGACAGTGGAGGATGCAGTGAGGTGGGATGTCTAACTGAGCCTGGAAGGACTCCCCTGGAAGACATGGCAAGGGCTGAATTTCAGAGGTCACATAAGCGTTAGCTAGACTTGTAGAATTTTCTGCAATAATGGAAATGCTCTATATTCTACTAATATGGTAGCCACTAGCCACACGTGGCTATGGAACACTTCAAATGTAGTCTGTGAGGATGTAGTGTGACTGAGGAACTGAATTTTTAATTTTATTAATATTAAAACGTGGCTGGATTGGACAGGACAGATAGGCAAAGGGAAAGGAAAGGTTGTGGATGTCATGATATGGAATTTCAAGGGGATGGCATTGGGGAAAAGGCCTCTCAGAGCATGTGAATAGGACCAACAGAAGAGAACAGAAGAAGGAGCTCTGGAGAAGGCTGACCTTTAAAGGGTGAACCAAGAAAATCAGAAAAGCAAAAAGAAATCTAGAAGCAGTGGTGTCACTGAAATAGGGGAGAGAGGGTTTCCAGAGGAGTAGTCCAGGGTGTCAAATGCCATAAGCATTAAAAAGGTGGCAGTGAATCTGGCAATTAAGAGACTGAGGGTATGGGGGGAGGGGAGCAGACTGAATGGAGTGTTGGAGGACTTCACCTCCATCTGGATTTGGCAACGCAGACCCGTTCCTCCCCAAGATAGCTTACTCCCTAGAGACACGGAGCCCGGTGTTTTTTGTTGTTTTTTTTGCGGTACACGGGCCTCTCACTGCTGTGGCCTCTCCCGTTGCGGAGCACAGGCTCCGGACACGCAGGCTCAGCGGCCATGGCTCACGGAGCCCGATGTTTTTTAAACATTTTGGAGTTTTAAAACATTTTGGAGTCACAAAGGACTTTGACAATCTAGCCAAATCTATGCGTCCTCTCTCCAGAAAAATTCACCCACAAATGAAATGTTGATTTCATTTCAGGCACCTCTAAAAGCTCATGCATGGACACCCTGGTTTTTCGAAGTCTAAATTATTTAGTTCTTATTTGCTGAGTTCTCATTGCAGATATCTGAATTGTAGCCAGGAATGTACAAGTAGATAGAAACCTACAATTTCTCCATCCCTGAGGCCCTCCAGCCTCAGTGCAAGCCTGGTTCATTCACAGTTCCGTGGTTTATTGTCCTGCTGCCTGTCAATCCATTACACAATTAGCATCTCTAAAGCCCACCTCAGGAGCCTCTGCCTGGAGATGTGTAACTAGTGTTTCCCAGGGTCCTCAGCTTGGATAAAAGATCTCACAAAAGAGGTTACAAAACTGGGGGGACTGTTTGCCACTCCCCCACGACGCCTGTGGGACTAATTGTGGGCCTTGTTCCCGGCATCTGCAGGCTTGTGGCCCAGCACCAGTGTGTCACTTTCCCATTCCATCCAAAGTCTTGGCTCACAGACCCTTTATGGCCCACTCTTCTAGTTTTTGAACATACTTAGGAATAGTTGAATTAGCTGATGGTCCACAGCCTTGTCCCAGTTTAGAACTCAGATATGGTTTGGGCCATTTAACCTAAAGAAAGGATCGGAAATCAAGTATTTTTTCAGGAGAAAAGAGAGAGAACAGGTGGATACATGGAAGGGAAAGAAGGAGCGACAAATCACCTGTCTCTTTATCTTGGGTTCTTAAAATCAGTCTTAGCTGTAAAACCTTTATAGAGTAAGAGAAAACAGTTGCCTAAACCCTCTTAAAATACTACTACTACAATAATAATAACAATAATGGCCTATCTGCAGCAATATGGATGGACCTAGAGATTGTCATACTGAGTGAAGTAAGTCAGACAGAGAAGGACAAATATCGTATGATATCGCTTATATGTGGAATCTTAAAAAATGGTACAAATGAACTTATTTACAAGACAGAAATAGAGTTACAGATGTAGAAAACAATCTTATGGTTACTAGGGGGTAAAGCGCGGGGGAAGGATAAATTGGGAGATTGGGATGGAAATATACACACTACTATATATAAAATAGATAACTAATAAGGACCTACTGTATAGCACAGGGAACTCTACTCAATACTCTGTAATGACCTATATGGGAAAAGAATTTTAAAAAAGAGTGTATATACGTATATGTATAACTGATTCACTTTGCTGTACAGCAGGAAGTAACACAACATTTCACAACATTATAAATCAACTATACTCCAATAAAAATTTAAAAATAAAACAAAAACAAAGCAAGACGAAAAACCAATAATGGCCTTAAAATGTTACTATTCTTAAAGCAACTTCCCCCAAAATGACCCCTGCCTAGATGACTGTGCTCTGGCCAAGCTAAAGTGAATGGTGATTCCAGCAAGCTTACGCGTGGCTACGGTTCCTGAAACCTTGGAAAGCCAGCAAACTTCCCACTAACTCACCCCAAACTAATTCACACATTAATTCTAGAATGCTATCCGTTAGCACCTCCAGTGTGGCCATACAGGATTGGGCTCCTCAGACGGCGCTGGCTGTTCGGAGCCACAGAGCGTGGGATATGGCCCTTCAGGTTTCACAGACACCCACTCCAAGTACAAACACACACTCACACACACACAGACACACACACAGGCCCACTCCCTCAGCAGCCCGCCTGGTGCCTGCAGTCAGAAGCCGTGTGGGAAATGTGCAATCACACCTCGCTTTCGGAGGCAGTGAAATCTTTCTTGGTTTGGGAACGGCAACAGTTTGCGCGTTAAGAGGGTGCAGGAGGTTTCCAAGCACCCCGCGTGGAGTTTGGTGTTCTGGCACAGTTCACCTAGTTCCCATTTTGCCAGATCCTTCTGGAAGTCCCCACACAGCCTGGGGAAGGCCCTCAACAGAGCATAAATCTGTGGTTCTTGCTAGTTTTCTCCAAGATACTACATAGGTTTGTTCAGTTTTTGACAGTTTGCACACATTACTTATATTCCTTATCCCATTTGCTTCTTCCAGAGGCACTGAGAGGGATCCCAGCAGGAATTATTGACCCTATTTTACAGGGGAGGAAAACGAAAGGCAAAGATGTCAAATGATTTACTAAATATACAGAGCTTTCTCCATCAAAAGAGACATTTATCTGGAATCTTTTAAGGAAGTCCCGTCCTGGGAGGTGAACTCCGGGAAGGTGAACTCCCGGAAGGGGAGGTGGACAGCAAGAAGAATGAGTGATGCCCGGTCAGATGGTAGTAAGTGTTAAAGGTCAATGTGGTACTAAGTGTTAAAGGAAAAATTATTCTGGCACTTGTTAAAAACAGTAAAAAAAGACTTTATTCAAGACTATTGCAATAGGAGAGAGAGATCGGGCTCAACTCCAAACATAGCAAAGAAAGCTGACCAAGGAATAGCGTGAGGGGGCCAGTGGATAAGAAAGTACTAAGAGGAGAGTCAAGGGCAGGGGAATTCTCGCTAAAGACAGGCTAAGAACTTCGACAACAAAGTGGGGGGATAAAGAACTTGATCAGATATCAGGGATGGGGGATTCTCTCTAAAGTGACTTAGTAGCATTCCTGCTAAAATTTAGCTGTTCGTGGACAGACACAGAAAGCCAGAGTCAAGACCTAGTCAAAAGAGGCTTCAGAGGAGCCTCCCTAAAGTTTGCTCAAGGAGAGAGTCTTTGTCATAGCAGCAAAGCTGAGATCAAAACCCTCGTTCTGAGGTCAGGGCCTTTCCCTTGAGTTGCCATTATAATAATTATAATCTCAACCCATCTCTACATTTTTTTTTATTTTTTGCGGTACACGGGCCTCTCACTGTTGTGGCCTCTCCCGTTGCAGAGCACAGGCTCTGGACGCACAGGCTCAGCAGCCATGGCTCACAGGCCCAGCCGCTCCACGGCATGTGGGATCTTCCCGGACCAGGACACGAATCCATATCCCCTGCATCGGCAGGCGGACTCTCAACCACTGCGCCACCAGGGAAGCCCCCATCCCTACCTTTATTAGTAACTGTGCAGCATGTCACGTTACACAGGAATTCCATATAGCATGTCATTCTGCTCCTTGAATTAATACTAAGTCTAGGTAATGTTTTCTGTTTATTGATTCTGTCTTCTTTTTTTTAATCAATATCTTTTATTTTTAATATTGGAGGTATTTGTGTATTTTATTTATTTATTTATATTTTTGGCTGCGTTGGGTCTTCGTTGCTGTGTGTGGGCTTTCTCTAGTTGCAGCAAGCAGGGGCTACTCTTCGTTGTGGTGCACGGGATTCTCATTACAGTGGCTTCTCTTGTTGCAGAGCACGGGCTCTAGATGCGCGGGCTTCAGTAGTTGTGGCACACGGGCTTAGTTGCTCCGCGGCATGTGGGATCTTCCCGGACCAGGACTTGAACCCATGTCCCCTTCATTGGCAGGCTGATTCTTAACCACTGCGCCACCAAGGAAGTCCCTGTTCTAAGTCTTTATTGTCCTTCCAACACTAAGGATTAAGGAACTGTTCATTAGAAATAAATTTTTATTGAAAGGCAATGCTGATTGATAAAATACCTGTGGGGACCAAATAATGATGTCATATTTTGGCCTCAGGTTTCAGTTCTACTATTCAATTTGTATGACCTTGAGTGATTCTCTTCATGTAAATGAGGGAACAGCCTAGAGGGCCCTAATTAGAATCCCAGCTTCACCGCTTACTAGCTGCATGAACTTGGACAAAGTCCGTGCCCACAATTAGCCTCAGTTTCCTCATTTGTAGAAGGGGGATAAATGTAGTACTCACTCTATCATGAGGGTGATGAGAATTGAAATATTCAATTTAAGGCACATAGCACAGTGCCTTTCAAATAGGACTCCAGAGTCATCAACTGTTATGACCTCAGTGTCCTTATCTGTAAAATGGAGCTAATAGCAGCTCTCTCATGGGATCTTTATGACAATTGAAGATGTGCTTTGTAGCCTTTGTATAAGCTGCATATGATATTAATACTGTGTGCTGTATACACACTACTATATATAAAATAGATAATCAAGAAGGACCTACTGTATAGCACAGGAACTCTTCTCAATATTCTGTAATGACCTATTTGGGAAAAGAATCTAAAAAAGAGTGGATATATGTATATATATATAACTGATTCACCTTGCTGTACAGCAAAAACTTACACAGCATTGTAAATCAACTATACTCCAATAAAATGTTTTTTAAAAAATTAAAAATAGGGGCTTCCCTGGTGGCGTGGTGGTTGAGAGTCCGCCTGCCGATGCAGGGGACACGGGTTCGTGCCCCAGTCCGGGAAGATCCCACATGCCGCGGAGCGGCTGGGCCCGTGAGCCATGGCCGCTGAGCCTGCGCGTCTGGAGCCTGTGCTCCGAAACGGGAGAGGCCGCAACAGTGAGAGGCCTGCGTACCGAAAAAAAAAAAAATTAAAAATAAAAAGTGTGAGGAAAATATTATGTGCTGAGGGGGTGGATTAAACTGGTCATTTGATCTGGAAATACTAGGATAGTCTATGGGCCTCAAGGGTATTCATTACTATTGCTCTCCAAGTCCCAAGCAGGGGGAGGACAGCACAAAGGGAGACCCTCTTTTTGTTCTGGGTGGAGCAGCATGGTGGTGGGATACGATTCGTTCTAGATGGTAGGAAATAAGACGATGTTTTCCATGCAGAAATCTAGAACTTGGATAGAAGTCCAGGCAGCGGCCTGTACCCTCCAGTCAGTCAACAGCTGCAATTTGTTTATGAGGCCACTGGGAGCTTAGAAAAGCGCTTCACTGTTCCCCTGGGACTGGAGGATTATTTGATCAAACCATATGAAATTGCCAACATTCGACTGGTTTTGACCAACAAAACCAGCAATGTATGATCCAGCCGAACATTAAGCTCTTCATGTGAGTTCAGTTGTCTGTGCCACTGTATCCCAGACTGATCCCTGGGATTCAATGACTAACTGGTTCGGTCTTTCATTCCACAACATTTACTGTCGTCTAATGTGCGGGCCACTGTGCTGGGAGTTAAGGAACCAACCAGTTCTCCTCTTCCTACCTGAGTTCTGGACCTCTTGAAAGAGACATGGAGTCTGGCAGGTGGGACTTGAAAACTTGGCTTTATTACTGATAAGACTGGTTCTGGAGGGTGTGGCTTGGTCGCAGGGTGATGATGGGCTTCCTAATGCTGAATCCCAGGATTGGGTAGACGACCCCCTCAGTCACAAGTGTGGCTGGAAAACTGTCACCCTCGCCTTTACTGCTAGGGCTGCCCGTGCACAGGTCCTCTGCTGAGATGGTTCCCAAAACAAAGGGGAGAAGGAGCTGCAAGCCTGGTTCCTCTCTAAACTCACCAATCAGTTCACCCGCCTCCATCCTGGGGGCAAAGTGAGTACCATCCAGTCAGGGCAAGAGTACGACTTGGTATCCTTCCCCATGGAAACTAACACTGGGAAGATAGGTTCCCCCAACAAATAGTAACAGCAGCAAAACAAAAACAAACTGCCCACTTGCTAAAGACCTGCATGAGTACTGGAGCCTTTATTAAAGGTTTGGAAATGTGTTTATATTCCAGCAAAGCTAACAAATTATATTCGTTATCAGAAATCTCTTTCTTAATAAGCTGCCACTTAATTTCTTTGTCCCTTTCCTCTCCTTTCCCTTCTTCTGCCCCCTCCCCCCTCTTCACTGTCCTTTATCTCCCAGGAGCATCCTCTACTCCCTTTCTCCCATTTTATTATGTAGAAATCAGGGTTCTTTTCAACCTCTATCCTCCAGTTTCAGTTGAACTATTTCTTTGCATATTTTGTCTGTCTTCAGAAGATGCACCCCTTTTCTGTAATACAGAAGAAGCTAACTTAAGAGTACATACTTCTTCTAAGTCCTGAAAACCCCAAACCTCATTACCCCCATCCTTCCTGCCACAAAATAAAAACCTAAAAAATAGTTCTCAACTATGCCTACATTTGACATTCCCCAAAACGACTTTTTCTAAATATAACTATTCTAAGTACTAATCCCAGCTAAGCTTTGCGTTCAAAAACACACCAGAACCCCTGCTCTCCAAAATTAGTGTTACTACATTAGCTTTGTAATATAGGCATAAGTTAGTCTCAACCCAAATCATTGATTTCCATTCCTCCTCTTCCCCTTAAATTAAGAGAAAAATGAGGGAAAGCTAAGAAATTAAGAGAAATCTCTAATGACTCTTTCTCCTTAAAGAAAGGGATCTTTTCTAGTAAGCAGCTTTCAGAAATTATGGCTCCTTTTCCAATGATTAATCACATACACATGACCAAGTGTGGGGAGAAGTGTAAATTGAAAAAAAAAGTACATTTTGGTACAATTCTAAAAACAAATTTCAAGCATGCACTCAATAACACAGTTCTAATAGATGAACTTCTTTAATCCTAAGTATCAGGATAATAAAATGTGGAACTAGGTGATACATTAGAAACCATCAGGTGCCCCCTCCTTGTTAAGACCTGGTTCAAAAGTCTCTGCCCAGGTCAGCCAGGGAGTAAGGGGCAGGGCAGGGACAAGCACCCCGGTCTCAACACGGCCCTGTGCCTTCTTCTTTTCATGCCTCTTGTCAGGTTCTACTTTAAAACACCCCAGAACATCAGAGCAGAAACTGGGGTTTTCACCTTCCCTCATGGCCTATATGAATGAAATTCTAATCACTATAATAAAAGAACACCTAGAAGTAAAAACCTATGAAGTATTTGGAGCAGATGGACTTGGAATCTTGGTGACATCTCTCCATCTACCCAAGAAGCCCATCACTCTCCCCTCTGGAGATGGCCTGCTGATGCATGGAGCACCCTGATGCCTCCGTGGTACATCCTTCCAGCAGGTCCGCCAGCCCATCCCTCTCCACGCATCACTCTATTGACGTCTGCTCTAGGGCAGCATGGTTTACTCTTCTCTAGTGAAATGTTCACACTTGCTCAATGAAGAGGAGGTCCTTCAGCCCCATTATAGCAGCTCCTGAGTAAGACCAGGGCTATTTCTGATCCTTGCACTGGAGATAATATTCTTACTTAACCCCTTATTGGCCCACACAAAGGAAAAGCACGATAGAGTGTACGTGACGCAAGCTTCTTTAGCTGTTTTCATGGATGTCCAATTCTAATGCTCTTAAAATCAATTTTAACTTAATCTAAGAGCTCATTTGCATATTTGCTTTCAGAAATACAACATGCGTGATGCAGAAACAAGACCCGATGACTACATTATGTGTATATCCTGCTAATTGTCTAATATAGCCAGGTGCCGTCAGATGCTTCCCGTTCAATTTGGGAATCAGGGTCACGAGTTACTCTTTTCATGTTAGAACAGGGGAAATAAAGGCAGGAATTTTGCCTGAGTTGAATCCCACAAGGCAGAAGCAGAAAAGCCTATGTTGGAAGCGCAGAGTTCTTCCCAGCCCAGTCCTCTTGAGTGAAGAGAATTCTCATCTCTACCCGTTATCCCCAGACTCTGGCTCTACTGTTACAATGACTTGGGGAGGAGGGGTATGGCGATGAAGCAGGATGTCACAGACAGTTGTCAAAGGGATAGGGAGTTATACTTTGGGAACAAACACCTTGACTTTGCTGAGGCGTAAACTTCACAGCAGGAAACCATTATTTCAGTGACAAAGCTTTGTTCCATTGACATTATCTCTAAATCATCTGCCTAAGAATGCATTTGTCAAGTTTCAAGAGATGGGATTGATAACAAGAAACCTGCATTCTGCACAATATTTTAATTCTGAAGGCAGAAGCAGCACAACATACTAGGAAAGAACTGTGGGCGGCTTGTCTTGTCTGCTGCTGGCTGCGCACTGATTCCAGCCCCATAACTATAACGAACTGTGACCCACCCGGCCAAAACGGGCCACCAGGCTGGGTCAGGGTTTCTGGGGCCTCAAGGCTAAGGCAAGATTCCTGGAATGTCTTGGGCCAAATGTTCCACAACTTGGGAAGACACAGTTCACTGCCACTTCCAAAAACAGAGCCAGTGTGCTTCCCTTGGCCATAGGTGCCACACTCCCGAGCATGGGTGATAATCAGAGTTTCTGACCCGAAGCCACCTCCTGGCCGACTTACCAGGATACCAGACTCCCAGCTCCTTCTACCCCATCCTTTCCCCTAAATGTCTCCAGCTCCTCACTAAACAGCCACAGGGATTTTCTCTTCATGTCACTGAGGCTGCCCTTCCTTCAGTATTTTCACCAGGGCAAGATCCAGCTATGGGTGGAAACAGGGTAGAGTTCCTGGGCTTGGATGACCTGACCTGACAATACTGTAAGTCTTTAAATGATTGACAATAATTTAATTGTCAGATAAATACAGCTCCTCCTACAACTCCTAAGACATCTCTGACCCTTTCATTCTGCCAGGGAATTTAGAAGATGTTTCTCAAGGGGTGGACCACATCGTATTGTCAGGGTCTCCACTCGAAGGACATTGAGATGCAGGTGTACCTTATACCCCAGGAATCTGCTCTGAGATTCCAGAGTTTCCCGGTTGGGTGTGCAGGTTAGTGTCCCAACATGACCCTCATTACAAGGAGCCAAAGACAGAGGCTTAGAGAATACCAACATTTAGAGGGGTGGGCTGGTGGCAAGGAGTCCCCAAGAGACTGGGAAGGAAAACTGGGCAGAACATGTGTGTCTGCCCACACCTGTGCCCCCCATGCCTGGTCAGAGAGAGCATCTAGGGGAACTGCTAAGTGACTGTGGCAGACAGAGTCACCTCCAATTAGTTTATACCTCCCTGTATCCACACCCTCGAGTAGTTCCTTCCTGCACCGACTCAAGGTTTGCCCAGGTGACTTGCATTGGCCAAAGGGGCAGTAACTAACGCGATGCCAGCAGAGACTTGAAAGCACTTGCACTTGGAGCCCTGCCACAGCCGCCATGGAAGGACACCCTGGCAGGCCTGCAAGCATGATGAGAGGCCCTCAGCCCACTCTCCCAGGTGACAGTCTGCCGACCCCCAGATACGTGGATGAGGCCATCCTAGATCATTGCGCCATGGCCCAGCCACCTGCTGACCACAGCTGCAGGAGTGAGCTCAGTGGAATCAGCCTAGCAGCCCAGAGCACAAAGACCACACTGATAATAACTGATACACTGACCAGGATGAACTCAGATTAGTGATCCCAAGTGTGATGGTTAATTTCACACGTCAACTCAACCAGGCCACCGGCTGCCCAGACTTCTGGTGGAACATGATTCTGGGTGTGTCTGTGAGGGTGTTTCTGGATGAGGTAACATTCAAATCGGTAGACTGAGGGAAGCAGATGGCCCTCCCTAACGTGGGTGGGCCTGATCCAATCAAAAGAAGGCCCAACTAGAACAAAAAGGCTGAGTAAGATGGAACTTCGACTGCACGACTGTTGAGTTGGGACACTGGCCTCCTGCCTTCAGACTGGAACTTGGCTTTCCTGGTTCTCAGTCCCTCAGACTCAGGTTGGAACTTACACCACCAGCCCTCCTGGGTCTCCAGTTTGCTGACTGCACATCTTGGGACTTCTCAGCCTCCATAATCATGTGATCCAATTCCTAATTATAAATCTCTCAATAGAAATAAATAAATAAATAATATTGTATTTACTATACTTTATATTTCTATTTTATATATATATATATATATATATATATAAAATGTAATAATAGGTCTATAGATAGTATGCATCTCGTTGGTTGTGTATCTCTGGAGAACCCTGACTGATACACCCAGTCTCCTGATCACTGGTGTCCTCTGCTCCTAGGCTCTCCTTAGCACACACTGTTCTCTCCCTTCCCCCAAGATGGCTGAGACGGTCTGCAGGTGGGACTAGAGCCTTCCAGACTCCCTTGTTCTAATTGCAATCAGCAGTGACTTTCCACTCGCTTGGTGCCTCCGTTAGCTCCTCGGCTCTGTCTTCTCCACTGCGGGAGGGTAGCCGTCGCCCTGGAAATGCAGTCCCGGGCTGAGGAGGGGAGGAGATGGAGACGAGGAAGGTTATAGCTGATTTATGTCGCACACGGGCCATTCTTTTTCCTCTTTTTCTTCCCCCACAGAACTGAATCCAAAAGAAATGAACAGACTCAACCATTCCTGAGTTTTAATGGAACTAATTATCTGACTGCAGAGTCCCAACTCTGTGGCTGCTTCCATTCTGGCTAGTGTTAGATTGCATTACTATTTTCATTTGTTTTCATTATTATTAGCTTTTAGCAATGAAATGGAGTTAAAATTATTACAGTTTGTAACATGCTTTTTGTACTAATAATTCAAGTACTTTGGAGTAGGAGCTGAGAGCATTAATTTGTCAATCACTCCCGCTTTGTATCTAGTCCTACATTAAATAGACTAAACAAAAGAAATGAACACTATATATTTCCCCAAGGAATAGAACTTGTAAACATTCAGATATGTTAGGCTTTTATGAAATTATAAACCGTAATTCCAAGGTATATTGCACAAATAATAGGGTATTTTGAAATCAGTGCAGCTGACACACAAAAGCTTCAGCCCTGGTTCAGATAATAACACGAGGCAGCCATCTGTGCTCAGAGTCTACTAACCTAGTCAGGAATCAAGGTGAAGGTGAATAAATGCAAACATTTTTGGAGGTTGAGCAGAAGGTCTTCAAGAAGCTCTGAGTCAGGGACCTATGCACTAAGGAAAATGAGAGCCTTTCCCAGCTTCTACGCCCACTCAATCGGAAGCAGCATTTCAAAAACAACAACAAAATGGGGATAGCCTGAACTACCACTAAGAAGTGCTGCGTTAATTCTCCCAGGAGTGTTTACAACAAAGAGAAGAGGAAGCAAGATGCAGAGCTAGAAATAAATGTGGTGATGGGACTGCATGTAAGCGCTGAACCATCTCTCTATTAAATGGGGTAAAAAAAAGATCAGTTTGTATCCCTGGAATGCCTAGGACAGAAAGAAATGCTGTCTTATTACCTTAAAATACACAGCGCACTCAGTCAGATTAGCCCAATATTAGTCCTCCAGGATCTACTTTAATGAATGAATGAGAATGGTCTGAAATTATCAAATCAATTGTCTCGTGTAAATAGGTCTTTGGGTAGTCTTGAAAATAGTTGAGTCTCTTAACTAGGTTAAGCACTCTCTGAAAATCTTGTGTATCTTTGTTTTGTAAAGGTTGTTTTTTTTTTTTTTTTTTTACCCTAAAGCAAAGGAAATCTGTAACCTGGCTTCATTGTCGGTGGTTACAGGTCCTGGATTGGAAGGACGCCCGCAGAGTAGGGGGGGGGGCCTTGGGTGGGCACAGGTGGGACCTGTGGAAAGGTTTCTTTCCACTGCAGGTTTGATTCTACTTCTGATTGTTCTCAAGCCAATTTTTCGTCCCACCTGAGAAAAGCCAGAATGTCAAACTTAGCCCCTAAAATACACTTCCAAGAAAACACAGGAATTCGTATGTTCCTGGGTTTCACTCCCACTGCTTAAGACTGTGATTTAGATCATCTCAAATAGCTGACAAGAATATATTTTGTCATTAGTAAGAGGCTTCCCTGCACCTGTTCACTAAACGCAGGAGGTTTTGCAAGTTTGGATTTTCTTTGGCAGAAGAGACCTTGGAAATTGACCACTACCTGATGAATCCTGTTGACTCTCCAAGTCCCCCCCACATGCCCTGCCCCCTCACACTCACCTCTCAGGCTGCTCAAAAAATAGCTTTTGACTGTGGCCTTTAACAATATGATAATTTATTTAAAACAGATACAGTCCTGAAAGTGACCCACTTAAAATTATTAAAGAGATACTGTGTTTATTTTTGCTGTCCATAAAACAGAAAATGGTTTATGAATATGCAAACCGATCTGATGTAATTAGCATGATTGGCTCCTACCGCACTCCGTTTTATGTGGTTAGGAGAGTAGATGCACAAACTAATGAGGTCATGTTAATGTGCCTGTGAAGAGAGCTTCAGCTGTCAGAACCACGAAGGCGAATGTCTCCAAGAATCCTTTCTTTTCCGCAAAATCACTGGAGGTGGGCATGCACGGGCTGAGCTCCTGCCTGAGTGCTGGGTACCACCAGCTCTGGGAGCCACTTTCCATTCTGCAGGTGGGAAGTCCAGATGAGAAAGAAAATTCTGTGTCCATTCGGAGCAATGATTAATGTGCTATTTAATTATCTAGAAAGTCTTCAACAAGTGCTAATAACCGAAACTCCTCCGGCAGTCGGCACATGCCACAGGGTCCCATTAGACGCGCTAACACCCCATTCCCTGGCCCTTCTTAATTAAAAGTAAGAGGCAGAAATGTTAATTGTGCACCGACCACCTCTTGGGATTAATCTGCCCTGGTTGTTGGGTCCTGCGAACCTGGGAAAGCGGATTTCTGATTCAGGCATGAGGCTTGCACAAAAGGCTTCTGGTCCTGATGCGCTGCTACCCACTGGGCCCTGCCAGGCCCCCGCTGGGGGAGGGGAAGAGGAAGGGAGGCGGCCACGAACGGGCAGGGAGGCTTTGTAATCAGAATGCTGGAAGGCATGTCGCAGAAAGCTTCTTAGATATTGAACAGGACACACAGACCGCCACCGAGCTGTTCCTTTACATCCCTTCAAAAGCATAAACATATGAACTTGAAAACCTTATTTTCCATTTCTGCCAGCTCCTCTCTAGCTCTAAAAATACACCTCGCCTCTGCCTCTTTGTACCCCCGCCCTGCAACACACACACACACACACACACACACACACACACACACAATTTGCAACAGAAACAAAGAACATCTTGAGAGCGCCACTGTTAAAAGGGGGTGGGGGGAACCAGTGGAAAGTGAAAAAATGAGGTTTGGGTGCTAATCAAAGACTCGGCCAAGTTCAATGTAAAGGGATCTCACTGGAAAGACATTGAATCGGCTCATTCTAAAGACACTTAAAGAAAAGGCAGTCGGTGTTCTTCAGCCTGCACCTGGCAGCAACCATGACTCCTGCTTGTGGAGAAGCAGCTGGTCCATTCCTCATGGCCTCCAGGGACAGGATCTCAAAAAGAAAAATTGTTTTGTGTGTCTACTGTGTGTCTGGCACTTTTCTGGATCCTACAAAGTAAAGATTTTTATCGCCATTATACAGATGAGGAAACTGAGGCTTAGAGAGGGTGAATAACTTGCCGTAACTGAAGAGCTAGTCAACGGCAGAGGCAGTCTCCATACCCAGGTCTGTTTTACTTAACAGTCCATGTTTTCTCTCCATGTTATCCTTGGATGTGGGACAAACGGAGAGACACAGGTATGGGTCCCACCCTGTGATGCCTTCAGTTTGGCTTGTTTAAGGAAAAGAACAGCATTTAGCCAAAAATAGTTCTACAGCCTTGAAAACTGGCTAGAGTTTGACAGTGGGAAACCGCAGCAGATCTCATCCAAGTAACCCCAGGGAAAGGGATTAGCGGGAAAAACAGAAACTGGGTCTCTTCAGACTGGCCTCCCAGCTCTCTTGTTCTTGGGCTCTACATCCTGGTCACATGGAATTCACTTGCCACTTCCCAGACCTGCCACGAACCTTCACATCCCCATGTCTGTGTCCTGCTGTTCCCTCTGGCTGGATTCCCCTCATGTGCTGCATCTCATTTCACTTCTTTACATAGCAACTGGCCTCATCCTTCAAGGCTGAACCTGAACTTCCCTTTTCCTCTAGGATTACATTCCTACAGAGGCAGACACATAGAACCTACCTCTGTTTCATATCATCATCACACCAGATTATAGTTATTTGTTCATCAGTCTTTCCTCTTGGCCAGACTGTGTGTTGTTTTTAAAAGATGGGACTTGAATGTGTGTCTGTGGCACTTACCCATCACCAGGTACATAGAAAGGACTTCATAAATGTTTTTGTTAAATGAATGGATAAAGGAATAAGTAAATTTTTAAGAAGTGTGTGGTCCTTTTCTTAGGGATTTTTATACTTTAATGAGTACACTTCTGCGAACTTTTTTCTTTTTGTCTGTGTTGGGTCTTCATTGCTGTGCGCGGGCTTTCTCTAGTTGCGGCGAGCGGGGGCCACTCCTCGTTGTGGTGCGCGGGCTTCTCGCTGCAGTGGCTTCTCTTGTTGCGGAGCACGGGCCTTAGGAGCACGGGCTTCAGTAGTTGTGGCACGTGGGCTCAGTAGTTGTGGCTCACGGGCTCAGTAGTTGTGGCTCACGGGCTCTAGAGCTCAAGCTCAGTAGTTGTGGTGCACGGGCTTAGTTGCTCCGCGGCACGTGGGATCTTCCTGGACCAGGGCTCGAATCCATGTCCCCTGAATTGGCAGGTGGATTCTTAATCACTGCACCACCAGGGAAGTCCCTGAGATCATTTCTTGCGTTTGCACACAGAAAGCCCTACACATGGGCAGGGTACAGTTCCCAGCCATGAAAGCAGAGGTGTGACCACAGAGATGCCAAAAGGTACCATCCCAATCCAAAATCTCTCACCCACAACACTGTCCAGGGTCTGTTTTCATCCTGATTTCATGGCACCTGGTACCTCCCTCCTAAATATTTATCATAGTTGTAATTTTGCATCTACTTAGGTGATTCTTTGGTTAATAGCCAGTACCACCTCCTTCACTGGGCTATAGGATCCACAAGGGAAGGTTTTGTCTGTCTTTTTTTTTAATCACCATTGTCCAGCCCACACCTGGCCCAGAGGAGGCACTCTGTAAATATCTCCTGGGTCTCAGTCAGTCCATCTCTGCAGCAAGGGCCCTGCCAGCCCTGCCAGCCCTGCCAGCCCTGCCAGCCCTGCCATTCTGCGATGCTGTGCTAGCCTCACCTTTATTTTTTTCCAGCTTTATTGAGATATAGTTGACATAGAACACTGTATATGTATGTAAGGTGTACAACATAGTGACTTTGTGTATGTGTATATTGAAAAAGGATTACCACAATAAGGTTAGTTAACCCATTCATTACATCATATAGTTAAAATATTTGTGTGTATGGTGAGAACTTTTAAAATCTACTCTATTTGTAACTTTCATATGTATATTCAATATTGTTAACTATAATCACCACTCTGTGCTTTATAACCCCAGAGCTTATTTATCTTATAACTCGAAGTTTATGCCTTTGGCCCCCTTCGCCCGTACCCCAGCAACCACCGATCTGCTCTCTGCTTCTATGAGTTTAGTTTTTTAGATTTTGCATAAGAGTGAGGTCATACAGTATTTGTCTTTCTCCATCTGACTTATTTCACTTAGCATGAGGCCCTCAATGTCAAAGATTTCCTTCTTTTTATGGCTGAATAATATTCCACTGTACACATACAGACCACATTTTCTTTATCCACTCACCTGTTGATGGACACTTAGGTTGTTTCCATGTCCTGGCTGTTGGAAATAACGCTGCAATGAACATGAGGGTGCAGATGTCTCTTCGAGATGGCGATTTCATTCCTTTGCATGTGTATCCAGAAGTTCACCCCACATTTAGAGTCCCTCCTGGGAGTGAAAGCTCTAAGTCTCCAGAAGGCCCAGGTTAAAATTCAAATCTATTACTCAAGCAAGAGGAAGTGCTGGCCTAAGAGATTGGCCAACTACCATGAAAAGGGGCCTTGACAAAAGGCCAAGAGATGGGTATGGTGGTGGCGGTGAAGACAGGCGAGTCCGGGAGGACCCCAGCTGGAGGGGGCAGGCCCAGGTGTGGCTGTCAGGACCCAGAAAGCCAGGGAGGAGCACCGGGGCACAACACCGGAAGTAGAGAAGAATAAGGGCATCGTCGTCTGAGTTTCCCAGGGCTGCCATAACAAAGTACCAAAACACTGGGGGCTTAAAACAACAGAAATGTATTGTCTCACAGCTCTGGAGGCCAGAAGCCTGAAATCAAGGTGGTGGCAGGACCATGCTGCTTACAGAGCCTTTAGAGGAGGATCCTTCCTTGCCGGTTCCAGGTTCAGGTGGTCCAGGTTCAGGTAGACAAGGCCTTCCTTGGCTTATGGCAGCATCACTCTAATATCTGCCCCCGTCTTCACACGGCCAGCTTTCCTCTGTGTCTTCAAGTCATCTTCCCTCAATTAACTCTGTTTCTTCTCTTCTTATAAGGACACCAGGAGTGGGGCCCATCCTACTCCACTATTACCTCATATTGACTTGATTATACCTGCAAAACCCCTTTTTCCAAATAAGGTCGCATTCACAATAGCAGTAGCAGGAGTTAGGATCTGAAAATATCTTTGGTGGGGTGTGTGTGAGAATAACCATCCCAGAAGATGCATTAAAAAGCGGAGTCTTAGTTCAGCAAATCTTGACGACTACCATGTGCCCGGCTGTGTGCCGATCTCTTCGGGGGGGGAAGAAATGAGTCAGATGTGAATACAAAGTACAGAAAGGAAACATCCTCGAGGGGCACTCGATGGCGTGAGGGTTCAAAGAAGGCAAGATCCTGTTCAGCTGGAGAAACCTGGGAAAACGTCACAGAGGTGGTTGGGTTTGAGATCATTGCTAAAGGATGGATCAGAGTTCAACAGGTGGGCACGGGGAAAGCAAAGGTGGTCGAGGAAAAGAACACAGCATAAGCAAACCGTGCAGTATAGGATGTGTGCTCTGCCCTGTGATCAGGTTTTGGTTTTAGCAAAACTCCCAGCCCATGCAGTAGGGCATCCAAAGCCTTGCCTAAGGCGCTCACTGCCCAGCTGCTAATCCACACGAAATCCTCTCTCCCTACCGTCCTGGGGGCACCAGACATACCAGGTCAGTGCTCTTGGGAACTTGCTTACCTGAAATCTCCTTCTTACCTTATTGTCAGGCAAATGCCTACCTGCCTTTTATAGCTCAGCTCCAGTGTCACTAGTTTGGTCTGTTGTGACTTGTTTATGCTTCCAAAGCAGTGTTAGCTCACTGCTGTTCCGGTACAAAAGACACCTTGTTGTCACCATCTTCACAGTCTAGCTCCCCTACCAGACCATGGGCTTCTAGAGGTCAGGGTCTGGGTCATTTCTATACCAACCAATAACCAACTCAGTGTCTGACGTGGGGTTGGTATTCGACAGATGCCCCTGCCCACAGAGCTGAGGAAGGATGGGAGGAGAAGAAAGCCAAGCGAGCAGGACCGATTTAGGTGACTCTCAAGATAGCACTGGCAAGAAATGATAAGGCTAGAAGTACCCCTGAGGTAGTGTCAGGGAAGGGAGGAGGACAGACTCCCCCCAAACCTAGAAACACTGACTTCCTAATTTGGCTTCCTACACCCGGAACAACTCTTTCTAAAGCCCCAAGGAGCAGGCGTAGCCTCAGCTAGTCCGTCCTGATTCTGGGCAGAAAGCACAAGACCTTCAGCCCTTAGCCTGAGGCTCAGCTGGGGAAGAGCTGGGGTCTGGTACAGTCCCAGCCAAGGCCCCAGGGAAGCTCTCTTTCTGCTGCGAGCCCAAGGCCTCCCCTTAAAGTCTCCTCTAGAGCCCCAGAAGGGCCCTACTACAGCCCTGCGGTGGGCTAAGAGCGACCTCCACTGCCTGGGAACCAGCCCAGTCAGGCTCCTCCCTGTAGGTTCTGTTTAAAGGGAAAGTCTGAGCTCTGCTCCAGCCTCCTGATAATCGGCAGAGAGCCCAGTCGGTGCCTGACAGCCAGGCTTCCCAATTCAGTCAGACCTGCCTCCTCCCTGAGCACCTCTGACACCTTTCAGGGTGGCTCAGCCTCTCACTGTTCTACCTTCTGAAGGGCAAGCCAGCTCTGTCGCAGCAGGACGCGATGGACCTGGGTGTGGAAGGCTCTGCAAAGGCTGCCGTGGGAGGCTTTTTGGGTACCATTCCCACAGGGCTCCAGGGGGTGGTCTATACCAACCTCACCAGCCTGTAGGAGGGGCCCCCGTGCTCACATGCACACCACAGACGTGGCTGCTGCAATGATCCAGAAGAAACAAGAAAGAGGGAAGAGGTTATTGAGTGTTCCATTGTTTCAGTCTGCATGTACCCCGTGAGGAGCATGTCACTCCCTGACTGGGAATACCCAGCTTGGGTTTACAGTCGTGGAATTAAATCCAGTGATCAAGTCTGTGCGTATTCTCTCTCTCTCTCTCTCTCTCTCTCTCTCTCTCTCTCTCTCTCTCT
>NW_020837953.1:21719700-21919741 GCF_003676395.1 Aethalodelphis obliquidens | reverse complement strand
TCTCTCTCTCTCTCTCTCTCTCTCTCTCTCTCTCTCTCTCTCTCTCTCTTTCTCTCTCTCTCTCTTTCTCTCTATCTCTTCCCCCCACCTTCTCTCCCTTCCTTGCTTCCTCTGACTCAATCATCCTCATCTTCCATCACCTTTACCTGCAGCTGTGGACTCCCCATTTTTTTCTGTTTGCAACACTATTTTGGTGTCAGTTGAAGGCAGGGCTCCAGATACGAAGACAAAAAACTCAGAATGGGCCAATTGGAATGGCATTCTGACAATGCTATTGAGGTTTCCCTTTGTCCTGTTTTAGGGTGGGAGAGGAAAGACAATTAGAAGACAAGGCAAGGGACGGAGGGTGTCCTGCTCTCCCTGCTCTCACAAAGTCAAGGGGGAGGCTCCCTTTGGCTGCACAGACATGGATACAAAACCATCCATAGGCACAGGACACAACCCTTCAGCAGACACTAACTAGGTACTTATGATGTAATGGCCACCTGTCCTCACACCTGTCCATCTTCAGTTTTTAAAGCACTCTCAGATCTCTTACGTCTTCTGATTCTCACAACAACTTATGAGGCACATATGATTATCCTAACGTCCCTCATTTAGAGCCTGGAGCCTGGAGAGTCCACAAGGAAGAGCCAGGTGAGAACCCAGGTCTTCTGACTCCTAATCCAGGGCTCTTTCTCCTGCAATGGCCACAGAGCATCGACCTTTAAGTCGCCAAGTAAAACCGTTCTCACAGCCCAGCACCTCCAACCAGGCTCTGCCATCCCGGACAAAGTCACTGCCCGTCAAGAAGGCCAGAAAGAATCTAAAGGATGGTGACAATGACTTTGTGTTGACAGATAGAAGTCCCCTAGTCAGCATGGTCAGATGGTTCGGAAGAGGCAGGATGCAAATGCACAGTCATCAGGGGACTTAGGAAAAGGCCACCGTCAGCCAACCTTAGGTATTTGAATTAGGGGCTCCCTTTGAACTTGGAAGAGTCAGTTTTGAAATGACATAGAAGTTGTTACCTTATGCAGCGAGTGGTCAAGTTTTGCAATTCATGACTCTCAGTTGTCTACTAAAAATATAGTCACAGAGAACAGAACTGAAGGCATCAAATAATACCATCTCCTTTAATGCTAAAATTTGTCCAAATGATTTAGATGAAGTTGTGGGTAGTAACTTACGAAACGATCTAGAATATTCTTCGAGTTGACAACTGTCAGATAGCTATTCCCTTTAACATAATATTCTTCAATGTCCTAATCAATGGCATAATTCTGAACCTAATGATTCAAGAAGGAATCTCTGGCATTCTTAACTCATCTATATCACAAATTCTTACTGAATGCCCATTCTGGGCCCTGGGTGCTGGGAATACAATGGTGACCAATACAGTTCCTGCCCTCAACGCACAGCAAAGTCAGAGATGCAGACAATACAATTCTAATACAAAGTGATAGGTTTTGCCGTGGGGATAAAGGATGCTATGAGAGCCCAAGAGGGGCACCTGACCAAGCTCAGAGGATCTGGAAAGGCTTCTTCGAGTGGTTGACTTTAGCCAAAGGATAGAGATGGAGTGACAGTGGAGAGAGCAGTGGGGAGGTTGAACTCCAAGCGGAGCAAACAGTTTGTGCAAAGGAAAGGAGTTCAGTGAGAGGATGAGACACGTAAGGAACTGAAAGTAGCTCAGAATAGCTGCTAAGTCAACTGCAAGAGGTAGAAAGAAGGGCTTTAAGGGAGATGAGGTTGGAGAGGCCGGTAGGGGCCAGACCATGAAAAGCCTTCTATACAATGTTCAGATATGTGAACTTGAACATGAAGGCAGAGCCTTAACAAACCAGAGAACACCTTTTGGAGGGTCCAACTCAGGCTGGAATCTGTCCCCGGATGCCCCCTGAAGGCTTGACAGAAAGAAAACGTACACTGTGAATGAACTGCCCAAGCTGAATTGCCTCAAATGCAAAATACTCATATTCTTTGGAGGGTCAGCTCCCAAAGCAGGCGCAGATGTGTCCCAGCTCTGCGCTTCACTTCTAAGAACAAAGGGGTAGTAAAGTGCATGAGGGTGTGGGCTGTGGCGTCAAAGACACTGGGGTTCAAGTGCTGGTTCTGCACTACATGGGCTTCCTGACTTGGGGAGTATTTCTTAATGTTCCTGGAACTCTGGCTCCTCAACTGGAAAATCAGGATAACCACACCTACATGCCTCCAGGACTGCTACAGAGATAGATGAAATGAACATAAAATTCCTAACGCAGTCCCTGGCACATATTGTGCAATTTATGGTACTATTTTTTTTTAATGTATTTTGCTCTGAACTGTAGGGTGCTAAAGCTGGTCATGGGCTGATGAGTCTTGATAAAAAGGCAGAGTCCAAGATGGCAGCTCCAGAAGCTTCGTCAATCCTGACTCATAGCGGGGCCCTTATTTCTAGTCCTAAATTGTACGCCAGGGTGAGCTGACATTGAAATTCTCCATGGTCAATGCTTGGTCTCTTGAGTTCCGGGGAAGGAGAACCTTCCTGGGAAAAATCACCTGGGACCTGGATGCAGCACAGCAATCTGACTTGGGTGGGCTCTAGGGGGCCTCCAGCAATGGTTCCAGATGCAAAACCAGAGAATAATATCATCAACTTAAAATGTGAGGCAGTGAACCTCCCTGGGAGGTCGTGGGAAGGGGTAGAGCATGATGCGTGTTTCTTTCCTAGGGCTCTTGTAACAAATTACCCCAAATTTTGTGGCTTAAAACAACAAAAATTTATTCTCGTACAGTTCGGGATTCCAGGGCTCTGATCAAGGTGCAGCAGGGCCACGCTCCCGTGGAAGGGTCTGGAAGAGAATCCGTCCTTGCCTCTTCCGGCTTCTGTGGCTCCAGGCGTGCCTTGGCTTGTGGCTGCATAATTGCCCTGCCTGCCTCCATCTTCACAGGACCTTTCTCTCTCATCTTCCTGTGTGTCTCTCCTCCCTCTGTCTCACATAAAGATACTTGTTATTGGATTTCGGGCTCACCACGATCATACAAGATGATCTCATCTCTAAATCTTTAAACTAATCACATCTGCAAAGACCCCTTTTCCAAATAAAGTCATATTCACAGGTTCCAGGGTTTAGGACATGGACGTATCTTTGCGGGGCCACCATCTAATCCACTACAGTGGGTGTGGAAGGTGGGTCCCAGCTCTCCGAGGCTTCTGTTCACTACTGGCTGTTTGGCACCAAAGGGATACAAGTGTGTATGGGCAGAGACGCTGGCAGAAAGCCTTGCTGCTTCGTTGTTCTGCTTCTCAGAGCTTCCCCTTGTCCACCTCCATGGTGCCCATCCTTTTCTCCCTCCTCTTGCATGAAGGGGTTAGCGATGGGATGCTGAGATGTCCATTTCCCCAGGGTCCCTAGCTGTTCCCCCCGAAACTGCATACGCTCCCTGGCTCTGGACAAACATACATCATTTCAAGAAGCCATACGAAGATAGGTAGCTTGACTCTTCCAGAGCCGTTCTCACCTAGAAGGGCAGACAAGGGTTTCATTATTGTGGGGATGAGAAAGATACGTACAAGGAAATATTAATTCAGGCAAAAGGTTCATTCTTTCTTTTTTATGTACAAATTATGCAACATAAATGTTTTACAATGATTAATATTATTTCAGGGGCCTAACAAACACCATTTACAATGCAAATCTCCAGGCTGCAGGAAGGTACCGGTAATCAGGGAGCGATGGCTGCCGGGCTGGAGTGGGGCTGAGATGGAGCCTGTGGAAAGTCATGTGGCTTGCCTTTGAACACAGCGTCCAAAAGCACACGCGCCCCTCCCAGCGAAGGCTCTGGGAAGACGTTCCCAAGTGGCCCAGCATGCCCTCTGAGCGATATGGCAACATCTCCACATCTACCCTCCGTTCCTGAGGCTTCCCTTTAAAAAGTCACATGCTTTTACTCCTAACCAAGAGAAAGGCACATGACTAGGGGTGGGAAGATGGGAAATTGGAAAATAACAACATGGGGAAATGTGTCAAAAGTACCCATCTGTTCTAATCCATCCCATCATTAATAACCTCTCCTCCCCGCTTCATCAGGAAAGAAAAAGCAGGAGATCTCCCGCTGTGCTGTATCTCCCCCCCATCTCCCCGGTGCTATCTCCGTTGCTCGTGTGATCTCATGCTTTGATGTCGCTTGATTCCTTAAATGTGTGATTAGCACACACTTTGCACCACACACCCAGTTTTAGTCCTTCCCAGACCTGCTCAAAAGTTAGAGCCCCACAAGCCGTGACACCGAAGTGTCCTTGTGAGATGGTTGCTCTCTCTAACTCAGCTTCCCCGCACAGGGGGGATCCTAATGCAGGATGAACCATCACCTAGTTCTGCCTGTGCTCAAACAGCACCAAACACATCCCAGGGAAATCTCGGTCATTCTGGAATCCAATTTTTCTTTACAGCTTTACTCCCGTTGCTTCCGATGTCCTGTGTTGAATGTAGAAATTCAATAAGTGTGAAATTTTCTAGAGAGAGAGAGAGGGAAAAAACCTTATAGCATGGCATATACATTGCTGAATCGTTCATTTGTTAGCACAACAATATCCCTGCAATGTTGCAACTGGTTTCCTTAGTAACATGTTAAAGTATACAGGAAAACATTTTGGGGTAATGTTCCCACTTGAATTTTGAATAAACTTTCACATGAGGTAAGGAAGTGACATTCTAAAAATAGCAGATTAAGCTTATTCAGTCATTCCATGAAACTTTAAAGTATGGAAGTGTTGTACTTACTGGAAATACGATGGGCTACCAGAATTGTGACTGGGCTGGTCAGTTACATTTTGAAGAATCACTTGGAAATCTTTTGCTATTTAACACTCGGCAGTGCATAGAAACAGTTCACCCGAGCATTCTGAAACGAAGAGTTTATTTTTAAGGAGCCAATAATCAAAAATGTATTACTTCCCTAGTGCTGGTATTCAGACAGTCTGGATTTCCAAATCGTAATTTTCTAGGACAATGGTTTTCAAACTTTACTGTGCCTCAGAATCCCCTGGAGGGCTTGTTAAAACACAGATTGCTGGGCCCTACCAGAGGTTCCGATTCAGCAGGACTGGGGTGGAACCTGAGAATATGCATTTCTAACAAGTTCCCAGGTGGTGCTGATGCCTCTTATTCAAGAACCACACTTTGAAAACCATATTCCAAACAAAGACCTACTGTATAGCACAGGGAACTATACTCAATATTTGGTAATAACCTATAAGGGAAAAGAATTTGAAAAAAAAGATATCTATCTATCTATATCTATCTATCTATCTATCTATATATCTAACTGAATCAATTTGCTGTACACCTGAAACTAACATATTGTAAATCAACTATGATTCAATTAAAAAAAAAGAAAACCATATTCTGGGGATGGCTAAAAATGATCATGCTGGTCCCCATGTACCTAAGCAACAAAAAGGTAATTTTTTTTTTATCACCTTAAAACCATCGGAATCCTAACGTCACGGCCAGAGCTCTTCTTTTCCGTACATTTTATAAAAACCTTCAGGAGATGGGTCCGTTCTCCTGGAAGATGGGGAAATGTAGGTGGGCACAGAGGTTTCATCATATTTTAGAAAAGAATAGTCAGGAGGCTGAGACCTCACCTGGGATCAGGCCAACATCGCACAGGGTAGAACAGGGACCCTGTTTGTAATCACCTCCATCCCCAGAGCTTTGCAGGCAGCCAGACAAGGGGCAGGAGCCCCAGATGTGCTTCTATTCTTGAGTTAAGGCTACAGTCAGCGAGTACCTTGGTTTTGTTATGGATTTTACTAAATGTATTCACAGAGTCATTGGTGACAGGAAAATGCTTAAGTCGCAGTCCTGGCCCTTTCACTCCTAATATGATAATCCAGGTCTCCAGGTAGACAGTCAGCTTATAAAATGGAAAGTGCTCTGGGCCGGAGTCAGGACATCTTGCTTCTGGTCCTGAATTTGCCCTGACTTGCCATTGACCTTGGGCTCTTTTCCATCTCCGAGAGGGTCAGACCAGTTCCCTGAGAATGCCTTGCAGCTCTAGTGATGCAGGAGTCAACTTTGATCTTACGCTTGTTCTTTGTTTTGGTTTGTTTCTTTCCCTCTTTCTGTACCAAATCAAGTTCAGTTTGAGGTAAAGGAAATTCCCAAATTACTGTTTTGTATCTTGCGGAGGATCACTTCCCACAGCTAATTTCTCAACTTCAGTTTCCTTACTCCAGAAGCTTGCTGTGTCCACATTTCAATTAATTGCCTATTGGCGCACACCCGACTCCAAATATTTGTGCAGTTCCCGAGAAAGCCTCATTCAGCTAAGTACCTGATCGCGTCAACCTGCTCTCTGGTTCCAACATCTCAGAATATCCAAGCGAGGAAATATGCAAATGCCAAAGTCACCCAGAGAGAATTCATCAGGGGAGGCAGTCATTGGAGGCAGGGAGAGAGGCTCGGATGAAAGATATTATCGCTCGCCGGAGACAGGGAAATCGAGGTGGGGGAAGGGAGGAGGTGGAGAATCTGAAGACTGGAAACGCTCACACCCTATAGCACAGGATGCTGTTTTCTTCCAACAAGGGCTGAGCAGATCAGCTGAGCTACAAATAAGCTATGGAGGTACTTGCAGGGAGCCAGGGCTTAACAGCCGGCAGAAAATGGAGTATTATTAGAGAGACTACCCCAAGTCTCTGTGCCAATAAATTCCCCACTCCCACTTGCTGACAAACTCCTACCATTAGAATCACGCTTCAGTGTGTTTGATAACATTGCAAAATGGTTAGGATATAGTGCTCAGTAACAAAAGTGGTGTGCAAAATTATGTCAACAGAGCATGTCAAAGGCATAGAAGAAAACAAAGGGAAAATATGTCAGTGCTGGCTGGCCCCTGGGTAGTGAGATCTTCGAAAAGTTTGTCCCCTACTTTATATTTTTCTTTACTTTCCAAGTCTTCTACAATTAATAAGTACTGCTTTACTGCTTTCAAGGTAAAAAAATTTTTTTTGAAGTTTTTTCTTTTTTACCAAAAAATGTGCTTTGAAGTTAAGTGACTGTCTTCAAAAAGCTCTTGGTAAAATGCAAATCTATTACCTGAAAGGGACTGTCCATCACTAATTCTGCATAGTTTAGTTTGTCATCTTGGTGACTGTCATCCTGGAAAGCTGGATCGGGGGCTGAGAATTGTATTTCATTCATCTTTGCATCCTGTGAGCTCAGTACAGATCAAGGCACAGGGAGAGGCATCAAATGTGTATTGAATTGTACCAAGAACAGAGGAAACAACAGATGTCAGAGGAAATGGAACCCAGGATGAGCTTTGAAAGAACAAGGGTGATTTGGAAAGGCTCGGGGCAGAGTAAGCCCCAGGGGACGATGTACAGCGGGAGTCGCAGTGGCAAAAAAAGCAACATGATGGCCTTAAGCGCTGGCCTGGGGAGGGGAGCAGAGTCCAAACAGGGTGTGACAGGGGACCCTCACAGTTTAACCACTAGCCAGGCCAGTCTTGTAACACAGTAGTTTAACAACTTTGTACATCCTTCTGCTGAGCTCTGGTTTCAAAGTTCCTCCATTCACAGAGACACCAAAAGGAAAATGGAAGTTAAATGATGGAAAACATGCAAAACTTCTTCAAAGTTGGCTGGGTCTGCCCCTTCAGGCCTGATGACATGGCGCTGAGTGCTAAAGAAATCTCCAGGGAAATGTCAATCGCTTTCAAGTTTGAACAGAATCCCACAAGACTCGGGAATCTAGGGAGGCAACAGAAGGCACAGACAGGCAATCAGAGGCACAGAATGGAAGAAGGACTTTGACAAAACATAGTGACATGATGTGGTCGGGTTCACTGCCACCACACACGTACCCTGAGGAAATGACTTACATCAAATAAATGGAAAAGATACTTCCTTGATTTTCTCATTTGGGACAAGCTGCTTACACATATCATTATACATACTCATTTAATAAATATTTATTGAGTGCCTACCGTGTGTTAGGAGCTGGAAATCGGTAATGAATAAAGCAATACTCCCTGCTCTCCTGGAATATGTGAGCTGGAAGGAACATTCACTATCTAGTTCAACAGCTGCAGGTTACAGATCCAGAGAACGCAGCCTACGATGGAGAAGGGGTCTGACCAAGAGCACCCAGCTAGGGCACTTTCACCATCTTTTATACCAGGAGGTTTTGTATGCAACTCTCAGGGTTTTCTCTGCCTACTGTGATCCTTGTGCCCTATACTCCATTGATGAAAATTCTACTGACCCTCTAAGGCTTATTAAAATGTCAGCTAGTCTCTGTGAAGCTTTTTCTATGCCTTCCTTTGGGTTCCCATTGCCCTCTCTGCCTCTGTTATAGCATTTGTCAAGTCTGCCTTGAACTTTCAAGAGGATACACCTGTCCCGTCCACTCGATGCTGAGCCCCCTGAGGGCGGAGATGACCTCTCATTCATCACCCTACTCGCAGCGCCTAGCACCGCTGGGGGGGATACTGTTTATGCAGGAGCCACCAAAACCCAGACACTGAGCTAAACACTTCACACACACTGTTGCATTTAATCCTCACCCAACTCTCCAAAGCGGATATGACTTTGCTTGATTTAAAGATGAGGAAACCAAGGCTCAGAGAGATTAACTAACTTGCTCGAAGTCACAATGCCTAGTGGAGAAGCCGAGATCCAGCCAGTTCTCTCTAGCTCCAAAGTCCATATTCTCCTCATTACGTACTGCAAGGTCCCTAAGCTCAAGGTCAAAGACTCTGCTGTCCTGTCTGTAGCACCTGGCACGGTGGTGTCCGACTGGTCACACAGACCAACCCTGAGTCAGTGTGGGAGGGGACCACAAGAGAACGTGAGTAACAGGGGGTAGGGGCCACTGGGGGCATCATGGAGGCTACCTGCCAACAGAGGGCATGGAGCCGAGATACTGTCAGATACCCCTTACGCAGTTCTGCCATTATAACAACCGTATCATGTTCAACGGCAGAAAGCAAAGTAAACACATGGTAACCTGAAAACAAAAAGCAAAAGACAAAATGAACCCTACTATGACCATGACATAATTCCCAGGAGATAAAGTTTAAAACTGAACCATATGGACAAGCAATGAAGCCAAGTAGGGGCTGGGAAAATGATGATGTGACTGAAATCCAGGGATAGTCAAGGACAAGGATGCTGGGACTGTTCCAGTAGCAGAATATGTAGAAGCGATCTCAGGGGGCAGTCTGGCACCCACCAAAAGGCTGAGTGGGACTGCTAAGAGTTGTCTCCCAGCTTTAGACATTTATTTCACTTCCTAATTCCCCAGCCAAACCTCCCACGGGACTGGTTTTAGTTCTAGGTCACTGCCAGCTCCCATCCCCCACCTCCTCCCAGCCCCCACCCTACCCCACCCACCCCGGCTTTGCCTTGGCCTCAAACACCAGATCCACGTTCTCAGAAGCTCCAGAGCAAACCAGGGAAGGCTCAATGCATCCACATTTTCATCTCCAGCTAAGAAATGACCACATCTCTGGGAAATTCATAAAAGCACGTGAGATTTTTTTCCTACCGGGTCCCTTCAATATTTCTTCAGTATTTACAAAAAGGAAAAAAACAAATCTACCTCCCCATGTACGCTGAGAACCAGATAAGCCATGTGATTTCTCTGTGCATTGCCTTCTAAGAAGCTCTGAACTAAATCCAGTGTTTGTGTTTCACCCCAGGTTATAAGTTCCTTACAGGTGAGGAAGGGTGGATTTTTCCTTTCACTCTTACAGGGTCTAGCTCAGTGTTTAGTGAAAGGACTCAGGGAAGATTTGCAGGAGTTAAATGTTCAAAAGCACAGCGCTCCCACCTCCATCCTAAGATTTCCAACCTTCCTTTCAAGTTTTTAAAAATCTGTCTTAGGATATATGTGTGTTTATTGTGACCTACCTTAAATCCTTTTTGTAGGCAGGCAGGGAATGAATGAATAAACAAACAAATAAATGAATAACAGACTCCCTCCTGCCTGGGGGTACTTGCACAGGGCTTTGTCAGCTCTGCTTCCAGAAAATCCTCCCTAACAGAGACTGAGCTGAGAAACAACAGTTTGGGAGCTCAGCGGGTTTCCTTTTTTTTTTTTTTTTAAAACCTAGATAAGCTTGGCTGTCTCAAGTAAATTCCCCTTTGATTGGTATGTTTCATCAGTTGAACTCTAATTGGTGCAAACAGGTAATTTGGAGATTACGAGATTTATTCTTCTATAACAGTGATTACTGATTGCTAATGATAGTGCTGATTTTTAGGTATTTAAAACCTTGACAGTTACAATGTGATTTACTACAGTGTCTCAGAGACAGCCTTCTACGGATCCCTGAGGACAGAGACTGTGTCCCTAGTGAGCTCTGGCCAGTGCCCCATGGGCGTGTGTGCGTGTGTGTGTGTGTGTGTGTGTGTGTGTATGAATAAATGCTTATTAATATTAATAATCATAATAACCACAGACTGTAAAGCACACACTCAGAATACTGACTGAGTCACTTAATCTGCTTGTAATTTCATGGATTTTAAAATATATACCTTCTCTTATCGATGCCTAATTCAATGAGATATTGGGATTATTAGCTTTGGAAATAATTGGCCTTAAAGGCACATCGTAGAATGACGAAGTCGACAACTCTCCTCCCTGACATTTGGAGACAGTTTGTTTTGGAAGCACTCAGAGGAGGTAGAACTACGAAGTAGCTGCCTTCCTGCCACCCCAGAGAAAGGAGCTAACCCAGACTGCCCTGGCCCAGTGCCAGCTCAGGAGCTGGGCGCTGCCTATGCACGCGCTCTCTTGTTATCCCGTGGTAACAGGCCAGGCACTAATATGTTGAAACACAAGTGTGTGAGTGGATGGAAAGTGGCGGTGCCCAGACAGGAAAGTTACCTCCACCCAGAGAGCCATGCGTCTGATCGTACGGGACGAAGCTTGGCACACAAGCCCACTTGCCAACAAAGAGAGCAGAAGGGATCAAGTCAGGCCAACTCATTCAGAAATGTGCACCAATTACCTCTGGGTCAGGCATTGGACCCAGAACATAATAGCAACGTCCCAGCTTCAGTAATTATGTGATTTTCCTTTTTGTTAACACTTTAGGTGAATAACAGAATATGCCACCTCCCATTTCCTGCCTCTAAGCTGCTGCACAAGCTGTCCACTATGTAAGTTATACTGCACGTGCAAGACCTTCTCGTCAGGTAAGGGCCAGCTCAATGCCACTTCCTTCCCTGCTTCTTCCTTCCTTCTCCCTTCCACGCTGGGTGATGCCTCCCTTCTCTGAACTCCCATGAAATTCTGTGGGCACTCTGAAGTGGTGGGTGCACCCTCTCAGAGCAGCGCCAGTCACCTGGGCATGGGTACCCTCACTAGATTGTGAGCTCCAGCTCTAGACAACCAAAGACTGTTGTCCTCCCAACATGCTCAGCACACTTCCTTGGATGTAACTTGTGTTTCATAAAGCTAGTGATATTTTGACTCAATCAAAAGCTTTCCTCTAGGTTGATAGAATCATACACCTTTAGAGCAGAAATGGATCATTGAGGAAATCTATTTGACCCCTTCATTTCAGGGCTGAAGAAACAAAGGCTCAGATGAATGGGCAGGGTCATTCCAGGAATTTCAGTAGATGGCAATGTAAGACAGAAGAAGACTTTTTAGCTAGAAGGGCCTGAGAAAAAGTATCCCCAGTCACCTACAAGTAAAAAATACTCCTCAACCTTTGCTCTCAGAAAAGAGCAGATCTTTCCATTAAACCCAATGCTCATGGCCACCCAGGTTTCTTGACTGTGGAGTGAACTCAACAACTGCCCTTTTGCATCCCATGTTCAGGGCCACAACGGGAATCACAACACCCCATCCCTGCATAGCAGTATACAACACTCAAAGTGCTTTCAAATGCATCGTTTGACCCTTGTAACATTTTTTAATGGAGTCATTACTTTTTACCTGAGAGGAAATTTTGGTGAAATGCCTTTCCCAAGGTCACACAGCTAGTAGTACATAGAACAGCTGGAACTTGAACCCCGGACTTTTGATTTCAAGCCCAATGTTTGTGTTCTCTGTCCCAAAGTTGCCTCTCCCAGCTCGTCTCCATGGAAACAAGCTTCCCATACCTCCCTTTGCCCTGTAGCTTCTGGAGACATGTACTTTAAGCAGGTTTTGCCTTTTACCTTCCTCATGTAACCCTAAAACTTGTCCATCAGATTGTTCTCATTCTGCTTTTAAAAGTCTCTAAAAGCCTTGATATGTGAGACTTTCTGAGGTGTCAGCTAGAAATACAGGGCTATGATTTGGCCTGGATTGCATCAATACCTTGTCCCCTCAGACTGAGTTCTAATCTACCACAATATGTTTTTTCCTGAAAAATTGGGAAAAGTTCACTCTTGCTTGGGAGGGCCCATCACCATCAACATGAAGTCACAACATTATCTTCATTTTTGATAGATTTGGCCCACTTCCAAATGGAACGATTTGGCCCACTTCCACATCTGACTCACACTTTCCCCCAAAGGAGAAAGGAACAAGATTACAAACTAAATTGTCTGACTCTGGTTGGTCCCCTCAGCTTTTGCAACAAGAGGCAATATGGTCTTGAAACAAAAAGAATCCAGCTGTCATCGGCTGGAGTGGCTCTCAGTACAAAACAGTACTGGTGGTCCTGAAACATCTTCTAACAGATCAATCACACGGTCATCCTCTGGAGTTTTTGAACTAGGAGCAAAAAGGCATTTGACACTGCACTAACCCCTTACCAAGCAGGGGGAAGCAGCAGGAACCAGGCCAGATTGCTGTCCCTCCTTCTTCTTTTGAGAGGAGTTCTGGGTCTAACTGGTTCATGTTGGCTTTGACAGCTTTATTATGCTGTATTTGATCATTACATAAAGCTGAGGTAAGTCTCTCTTACTTTCTCTCCCTAAAGAACTTTTAAAAGAACGAAGTGTTTTACAGAGGATCTGAAGGCAAAATCAACCATGACCACAAATCTTCATTCTCTAGAAAGTTCCTTAGTATTAAAAATTCCTTTTAGTATTAAAATGTGCAATTCCATTTTGCCTCCCCTGCCACCCTCCCCTCTCCCACACGGAGAGGCTTTGATATAATCAGCAGTACCCCAATCTACCTGATTTTGAGTGATTTCCATTCACACTCACACCCAGAGTCTTGCTTAAATATGATATAAGTCATCATTTTGCATCCATTATCAGGCATCTTCAGTGATCCCAAGAGAAGCTTGGTCTGATAGTCCTAAAGGTGAGGAGTCTGGGTTTGCTAATTACAAGTAGAACCCAGTAGAACTTCCCAGATGAGCAGCTGGGCATCAGCCCACTGGGCTGGTCCCCCCACTTTGCCGCTGTGTGGCCTTGGGTATTCACAAGCCCAGCTGCCAGGAACATGTGCCAATCTCTGCCACCCTGGTGGCAGGGAAGATGAAGAGGGCAATGGGCCAGATGACTTCATGAATCTCTTACACCCCGAATGCGCTGCTCTTTTCTGTGACATCATAATCATAGGAGTGGGTGGGCCGTGGAGCTTGTTCCAATTTGAGGGAAAGACTCTTAGCTACATGTCCTCCCCTTCTCCTTCCCTCCCCCACTTCTCCTCTCTAACTCCCACAAGCCAGGGCTAAGGCAGTGACACCCACCCAAATGCCATTTCCCCAGAGAAGACAGGCAAGGGGGCAGTGGCCCAAAAGGACACCTTGGGGTGTGCAGCACCTTCCCTGCATCAGGGAAGAGCCGCCCCAGTGAAGACATGCCTTGGCAGTGAAGAGGAGGCATTCAGATCACAGATGCAGTATCTCCTTCAGCGTCAAATGGCACCAGCAGGCACAGGCCCCAAACTCGAGACACCGCCTAGTAACCAAGCCAAGCCCTTGAGGCCATGACAAGCCCTCCCAATGCTCAGTGAGCTCACAAACTAAAGCTGCCGACGGAACTATCCGTGGAGCCCATCCTGATATATGGGGGTCCAAGGTGGGGAGCTCTGGCTCTGTACACCCTTACTCAGAACATTCCCCCTGAGACTATGGAGGAAAGATGGGCCAACCAGAGCCCTTCCTTCCCTGTCTCCAACAGGACTATAACCCACACAGGGGGTTAGAAGGCACAGGAGGGCACCGAGTGCCCTCAGCGACCTAGTTCCACCCCTTCTCACCTCCACTCATCTGGTGCTTCAACTCCAGTAGGAAGGTTCTTTTCACATAAGTGTCACGGAGGTGGAGAGGAGAAAGTCACTGCATTTGTATCCTAGGGCTGCCCTAACAAACTGGGTGGCTGAAAACCACAGAAATGTATTCTCTCACATTTCTAGAGGCTAGAAGTCCAAAGGAAAGGTGTCAGCAGGGCCATGTTCCCTCTGAAGTCTCCAGGGAAGATCCTTCCTTGCCTGTTCCTAGTTTTTGGTGGTGGCTGTCAGTCCTTAGTGCCCTTTGGCTTGTAGCTGCGTCACTCCAATCTCTGCCTGTGTCGTCACATGACCTTCATCCCTGTGTGTGTTCACATGGCCTTCATATAAGGGCAGCAGTCATTAGATTTAGATTTACCCTAAATAATCCAGTGTGACCTCATCTTAACTTAAAACTCAATCTGCAAAGACCCTATTTCCACATAAGGCCACATTTCTGAGATTCAAGGTGGACATGAATTTTGGAGCAACGCTATCCGATCCACTATAGTTATCCCAGCTTCCGGAGCCTATACCAGCTCCTGGTCTCTGTGCTTCATGTGCCAAACCCAGTGATTTTAGCATCTCAGAAGGTGGAGCAAGAGCCCTGGGGTATATCTGGGGTACAGCAGCCCAGTAATCCCAACAGACCTGAAACTAAGAACATTCCCAGCAAGCAGACCATATTGCCTCTGGGATAACATCACCACTTCAAAACACTTTTGCACTCATCTTCTCATTTGATCTACCCAACATCCCAGCGAGGTAGGCAGAGCAAGAAAAATTAATCTCAAAATACAGAAGAAACTAAAATTCACAAAGATGAAATAACTTGCCCCAGGCTACCCTGATGGTTAGAAACATAACTGGGATTAGGATTGGGGTCTTCTCATGCTCAGTGCCATGTATGCTCCACCATCTCAGCCAGTTTACTGTCATAGGAGGAGACACCATCAAATAAGAAAAGTGTCACCACAAACCTAGAGTTTCCAATGTCCAGGCTATTCCTTAGGTGCTCAGTACTGAATTCATTTAGATAAAAACACTGGAGAAACTAGTATTAATAAAATAAGGCCTCCGTTCTCAAGGAGTTTCCAATCTGGAGAGGAAGACAAAAACACCGGAACAAGCACATAAAGTAAAATGTTATGTACATTATGATGGAAGACTGAAGAGGTCAAGTGGGGAACAAAGGAGGGAGAGGTCAGCACCATCAGGAAAAGGGCAATTAGGAAAGGTTTCAAGGAAGAGAGAGCATCTGGCTAGTCTTTCCAAAGACATTGATAGTTCTAGATCAGAAAAAAATATTTGCTATAAAGAATAGTATTCAGACAATTGCAAATATGGATACGAACTCTTTATTAGATAATGAATTGTTATCAATGTTACATGTCCAGAATGTGACTGTTATATCATGGATGTGTTAAAAAAAAATCCAGGTTATCCTTTATTGAAGTCTTTAGGAGTAAAAAAAGGGTACTGGTGTCTACAATTTACTTTCAAATGGTTAAGAAAATAATAACAAGATGAGTGTGCGTACATAAAAAGGCATACACGTAATACAGAGAGAGAAAAAGACGGAGGCAAATGTAGCAAAATGCTAATAATTGGTGAAGCCAGATGAAGGATATTGGAAGGTTATTGCAGCTTTCCAATACGCTTAAATTTTTTTCAAAATGAATAGCTAAAAAAGATCAGGATTGAGTGTGAACAGGAATGAGTCACTTAAGAAATAGGCTGAGGGCTTCCCTGGTGGCGCAGTGGTTGAGAGTCCGCCTGCCGACGCAGGGGACGCGGGTTCGTGCCCCGGTCTGGGAAGATCCCACATGCCGAGGAGCAGCTGGGCCCGTGAGCCATGGCCGCTGAGCCTGCGCGTCCGGAGCCTGTGCTCCACAACAGGAGAGGCCGCAACAGTGAGAGGCCCGCGTACCGCAAAGAACAAAAAAAAAAAAAAAAAAAGAAATAGGCTGAAAAATTATTAGATTAAGGTGGACTAAATATATTTGCTGCTTCACAAGAAAGGAAAAAGAGGTTGATAGACCACCTGGGTGGCAGTTACTACGAGAAATGAAACTGTTTCATCTAAAAAAAAAAATTATTTGGAGTTGGACATGCAGGCTGAAGGGAGAGAAGGGGAGAAGCAGTGATGGGCAAAAACCCAGAAGCCCAGCCAGTCTGGATATGTGCTGGGTGGGCATGGGGGGCCATTGGAGAATTGGAGCAAGAGCAGCAGCTGGAAAGGTTAACAAAGACCAGATCACAGCCAAACTTGCCAGCCACATGAAGGAGCTTAAAACCCACCTGAGAACCAATTGGAAGTCACTGAAGGGCGTCAGGCAGGAGAGTGACTGAGATTTTCCACGTGTGGAGGGCGGCAGCAGTGTGGAGAGTGGGTTAGAGCAGAGTGGAGACCATACGTGAGATATGTTACAAGTTATTTATCACAGATAATAGGTAAAGACAAAAGAGGACTTACTTACTTTAATAAATTACAGTGGATTCAAGGTTACACTTATAATAATAGCACCTCGTTCATTCACCTTCATTCTAACTGCTTTATTGTACATCAGGTATTTATACCTAAAACCGGAAGTATGCCCAGCATGATAGCGTCACCCTTCGCGTGCATCACAGTCAAGACAAGATTAAGAACCACTGGACTAGATGGATGAAAGAACAGAGAGCATGATCCTCTGCATCCCTGCAAAAATCCAGGAAAGAAATGATATGGCGTGAAGACCAATGGTTTTCAAACCTTTGGCCATTGAATGCTCCTCAAACAATATGTAAAACAGATAAACATGCAATTGCTCTGGTTGAACCAGGGATGAGAAGCCCCAAGTCTTGCTTGATACCCTCCTCCATTCCAACCTCGGAAGCACCTAAAAGGACTCGAGTGAAACAGTTAGAAAGCCACTGGCCTAGACCGTTCAGGAGAGGATAGTAATGAGAGTCTAGAGAGGAGATGAGATATGCAGAAAGTTAGGAATCAGCTTCTCAGTTGAGTGCAAATAACAGAAAGTTATTAGACTAGTTGCTAGTGTTCTAGGTTTCTCGTTTGAGGGCCTGGGAGGAAGAGGATGAAGACAGAAGAAACAGGCTTTGGAGAAAAATGAAGTCTTCCATAGGCTGAATTGCAAGTGCATGTGGACACGCCCTAGGTAGGCAGGGGAACAGAGGGCAGAGGAAGCTCAGGGGAGAGTCTACCTGGAGAAATAGATGGAGAGTTCATCAGTGATTGTGGGTAACTGAAGTCTGGGGGAAAAAAAGTCCAGAAAACAACACCAACAAAAAAAAAGATATGACAAGAGAAAAGGAGAGAACCTAGGATCAAATGATGATTAATACCAACATTTGATAGTTGGCTGGAGAGGCAGGAAGGTAAGCAGGTTCATGTCTTAAAAGCAAAGGAGGAGAAAGAGAGAACAGGGGTCATGGCTACACATTCTCTATGTCCCCAAAACACCAAGATTATACTCACAACGTAAGAACCATCACAAGGAATTAGGTGAAGAGAGCTGAAAACCTGTTTCTTCATTTCAACTGAATTCTAGGCTAGGGATTTTCTCATTTATAAATATATCCTGTGCTTAACAGAGGCCCTGGAACATAAGAGCTTTATAAACATTTGTTGAATGAGTGAACTAATTAATGAATCTTTAAGAGCTATTTGGAGAAAGCATTACAATAGCTTTAAGAGCTAGCAGAACTAGGGAGAGGATCAGGGTAAACTTGAGGACCATCTGGAATGTTCCCCAGGGGAAGACACATACCAAACTGTGTGTTGGCTTCTGGAAGACCAAGCAGCCTGGTCATGTCCCACACAGGGCAAGATTTAAGGACAAGCAATGGAAACAAAGGAAAGTCAGCCCAAGTAGGCCTCATGGCCCAGGAGCACAGGTGGACAAAACTCCATGGAATGGAGCCAAAGGGCCAAGAGGAAATGGAAAGTAGTGGAGGTGCTTAAGAAAACCTAAGGTAATAAAAATAGAAATTCTGGATTTGGGTTATCACTGTATTACCAAAACATATATTTGAGAAGTAAAGCAGACAGCCCTGGAGGGAATAATGCCAACGCAGCAGGCTTGCCCCTAGAAACCAGGTTGACTTTCACTCCTCCTGACCCTATAAGCAAAATTGAAACTCCAGTGGTGTTTCCTTCTTCCCAACAACCAAATGGAGCAAGAGAATCTAGGACCATGGCGGGCAAAGCTTCCTGAAAGGAACCAGGTCCAGAGCCTGCCTATCTTTGCTGATCCTCTGAAGCTCAACAGGAAGGGCACCCCCTACTGAGCAGAAGCTTATTTGCTCCTTAAACAGGAAGCCATCAATTTCCCTCTTATATTATGGTAACTAGAAAATAACAGAAATTCACACTCTGCAATTTGCTGGATAGAACTTGTGCATAATCTGAAAGGTGAGAGTAGCATTAAGGCATGTTCCTGCTTGGGAGGATGAGGAACTGACATTTCTGCCAATAAATAATCTGTTGACCAAGAACACTGCTCAGCAGTTTTTGCCTCTGCCCTGTGACCCAATAAAGAGCCCGGAATGGAGGACAGGTAGGAACTGAAATTCTTTTCTTATTTTTTATTCTTTTATTTTTTATTCTTATTTTTCTTATTTCTTCTGCGGTAGAGAATACGTTGACATTGCAGGTTATTCCTTTGGGCACACGTCTTCAGAGACTTCTGGGCATAGTGTTTTGAAAGTTGTCCTTTCCGATGCAACTTCCAAATGGTCTCAGCAGGAATTGGAGCATTTTGATCACACATTTCTTGGCTTCTCTTCAGTGTTTTATCACTTTGCTTGGTTTTAGAAAGTGTTTCTCTACCCATTGGACGAGTAAGACCAAACTTTGATCTAGATGAGAACTCACAAATGAAAGTGACCTCAAAGTTCCTGGAGAATGGAAGGGTGCAGAACTGCCTCAAAAGGGGAAAAAAGAAGGAAACTGAGACATGGAGAGAGGGGGTGAGGGACAGTCTGGAAGGATGCTAAGATTTTAATGTGGCTATCTCTAGGATAAGGAATGTTTTAATTTTCCTCTTTTGGTTTAACTGCATTTTCTACTTTTGCTTCAAGGAACTTATATTTAAGTAGTGGAAAAATAAAAGTTATTTTATGACAAAGAATCAAATTAACAAGGTCTAAATATCCTAAGGTAAAATTTCTTACTGCTTTTTTTTTTTTTTAAGTTTTGGATGTGTACTGAAATATACACAACATAAATTTTACCATTTTAACCATTGTTGAGTACAATTCAGTGGCATTAAGTACAATGTTGTACTCAATGTTGTACAGCCATCACCACCATCTTTTTCCAGAAATTTTTCATCATCTCAAACAGAAACTCTATACCCATTTGATAATAACTCCCCATTCCCCCCTCCTCCTGCCCCTATAACCTCTATTCTAACTTATGTTTCTATGATTTTGCCTATTCTAAGTTCCTCATAGTAGAATCCTACAATATTTGTCCTTCTGTATCTGACTTATTTCCCTTAGCATAACATTTTCAACGTTCATCCATGGTGTGGCATGTATCAGAATATCATTCTTCTTTAAAACTGAATAATATTCCATTATATATCTATGCCACATGTACCATCTGTTGGGTTTTTTTTTTTCCTTGAAATATCTGGGGGGAGGTAGCTCAGTGGTTTTCTTTTTTATTGAAGTATAGTTGATTTATATGCATACCACCTGTTGACGGACAGTTAGGTTGTTTCCACCTTTTGTCCATTATGAGTAATGCTGCCATGAACATTGGTGTGCAAGTGTCTATTCGAATCCTTGCTTTCAATTTTTGGGGGGTATATACCTAGAAGTGGAATTGCTCGATCATATAGTAATTCTATGTTTAACTTTTTGATGAACCTCCACACTGTTTTCCATAGCAGCTGTACCATTTTATATCTCTACCAGCAATGCACCCACTGTCCAGTTTCTCCACATCCTTGTCAACACTTGTTATTTTTCTTTTTTTTGATTATAGTCATCCCAATTTGTGTGAAGTGGGATCTCACTGTGGTTTTGATTTTCTTTCCCCTAATGATTAATGATGCTGAGCATCTTGTCATGTGCTTGTGGTCCATTTGTATATCTTGTTTGAAGAAATGTCTATTCAGGTCCTTTGCCCATTTTTTTAAACTTATTTATTATTTATTTATTTATTTTTGGCTGCGTTGGGTCTTCGTTGCTGCGCGCGGGCTTTCTCTAGTTGTGGCGAGTAGGGGCTACTCTTTGTTGCGGTGCACGGGCTTCTCTTGTTGTGGAGCACAGGCTCTAGAGCCCAGGCTCAGTAGTTGTGGTGCATGAGCTTAGTTGCTCTGCGGCATGTGAGATCTTCCCGGACCAGGGCTCGAACCCACGTCCCCTGCATTGGCAGGCGGATTCTTAACCACTGCGCCACCAGGGAAGCCCCCTTTGCCCGTTTTTGAATTGGATTTTTTATTGTTGTTGAGTTGTAGGAGTTCTTTACAGATTCTGGATTTTTATTCCTTATCAGATACATGATTTTCAAATATTTTCTCTCATTCTGTATGTTGCCTTTTCATTCTCTTGATATTGTCTTTTAGCAGACAAAAGTTTTAAACTTTGATGAAGTCCAGTTTATCTGATTTTTCTTTTGTTGCTATGCTTTTATACCCAAGTCATTGCCAAATCCAATGTTATGAAAGTTTTCCCCTGTGTTTTCTTCAGAAATTTCTATAGTTTTAGGTCTTATGCTTAGGTCTTTAACCCATTTTGAATTAATTTTGTACATGACATAAGATAAGCATATGACTTCATTCCTTTGCACAGATATTCAGTTCTCCCAGAATCATTGTTGAAAAGACTTTCCTTTCCCCACTGGATGGTCTTGGCGCCCATGTAGAAGGTCTTACATGCTTCCTATATTGTGAAAGACAAAGATTTCAATGCACTCTGTGGGTAAATGTGAAAATAAAATAGAAACACTGTATATTTGCATAAATGATGGCCGGGGCTGGGGGGTAATATAATCCTGTATTTATACAGTACTTTATGTTGTGAGGTAGTTTTGTGTCAATTAGAAAATTCATGAGTTTGGTAGTTGTACTGTCTGGGTTTGAATCCTGGCTGCATAATTTATAATTTATAAATTATAAGCTGTATAAACTTGGGCAAGTCATTTAACTTCTCTAGGCCTCAGCTTCCTCATCTGTAAAATGGGATTGTACTATTTACTTCACAGGGTTGTTATGAGGATTCAAGGGGATAATTCATATAAAGCACTTAGCACATTTCCCGACACAGAGAAACTGCCTGATGCGTGATTACTATTGCAATCACATTGTCATCATTAACAGCATACATGGAGTGGTTTATATCCATTATTTCCTGTGATTCCCACCTAAACCCTGTTAGGCAAGCAGGAGAGTAATAATAGTCTCATTATAGAGATACGTTAGGTTCAGAATGTATTTTACTGGACTAATGTCCAGTAAAGAATGTATTTTATTGGACTAATACCATGTGGCAAGTGGCAGAATAAGTGTTTTTTCCACAACCTGTAAAAGGGACAATATCAGAAACAAAGTAACTTTTACACAGAGATCTGGTCCCTGGGCCAATGTTTCTTTTACTAAGAAATTTGTCTGTCTTCACACATCCTAAAATAGAGATGGCTTACTGTTCTCTACCTTGGACAAACAGGGAAACAATGGCAGAGAAGGTAAGAGTCCTGCGTAGGGCAGACCCAGAAATAAGGGCAAATATTTTCAAGAACCAGGAACAGATTCAGAGCTACCAGAGTCTCATCAGAATATTTCTTCAGTAATTATAAAAGCCTTAAATATGAAATAGGAAATTCATGCACCCCACCTCCTGGCCAGATAGACGGTGTAAAGCGCTGTAGACGTGAATTGCTACAAGCACAGGGAGTTGGCGCTGGCACTCCAGGCTTTGGCAAAAAGAACCACCTGAGCTGAAACTGATGTAAAGATGGCTGCTGAAATTCACTTAGGAGATGGTTACACTCCTAAGACCCTCTCCAAAAAGAAAGTGATTAGGTACCTACTGTGGACAAGATGTTTTAGGAGATGTGCAGATATAAAGTTGGTAATCTTTGAGAAGTTTCAAGACAGAGGGTAAAATAGGAAACAAGAAAGAACTACAGTTTACAGCATCATGTATTAAGTGCCTTAACAGTGTCTTGTGAAACTTCTATAATGCTGCTCCTATCAGCAAAGACAAGATCCCTAAGTTTGTCCAAAACAATGTCCCATTGGTTAGTCTCCATCAAAAACCTGCCTGATGGATTTAGCCTCTCTGTACTGAGCCCTCGTTATGCAAATCCTCTTCCGTATCTTCTAGCACTAAAGGGAAACACAGACTTCCTGATGTAATAATGGGATGGATGGTGAGGCTATAAATTTACTTGGATTTACGACCTGGCGCTCTCTCTTACCTCCATCTGTGCCAAACCATCCGGGGACGCTCCTGATTAATCATCTCTGAATAAAGTATGTTACTGCAAGGTGCGTGTTCTCACTCAAGTGCTTTCGACAAGACCCTGGATGGTTAGTGCAGAGGCTTCCAGGAACAGAGCTGCTCAGAGGACATCAAATATTTGGCTTCCTGTACCTCACTGTTTTCTAAACCTGGAATGCCCTCAGGATCAGGGAGAATAGAAAAGGTAGGCAGGCTTGGCAGTCTAAGCCTCAGTGTGAGGCTGGGCAGATGTCAACAAAGCCACCTGAACAGGTGACTCTGTGGGTGGGATGTCATCTTGTTTGTCCTGAGGGACTTTATCCAGCCACAGGAGGCAGCATGAGATAGTGGGAAGGGGCAGGCTTTGGAGAAAGACGGGTTCAAATTCTGGTTCTGCTACTTAGTATGTGAGCCTGAGTTTCCAATTCCTTTTCTTGAAAAGGAGAGAACCCTATTATATAGCGTGGTTGTGGGAGTGTGCAAGCTTCTAAAATGGTTCCCAACTGTTCCGCCTCTTGGTGTTCACGTCCTATGCAATCTCCCCTTGAATGTATGCTATAGCTAGTGACAAACAGAATAGGGCAAAAGTGATGGAATGTCTCTTCTGAGATTAGGTTACAAGAGGCTGTGACTTCCACATTGCCCCACTCTCTCTCTGTTTCATCTCCCTTGCTGCGAAGTGCCTTATGGGTTGTCCATGTGGCCAAGAACAGAGGACAGCCTCCAGCCAATAGGCAGCATGGAACTGAGGCCCTCAGTCCAACAGCCCCCAAGGAGCTGAATCCTGCCAACAACCCTATAAAGGAGCTCGGAAGCAGATCCTTTCTCAAGTCAAGCCTGAATCTAACGGCAGCGTGGCCAACATCTTGACTGCAGCTTGTCTGAGACCTGAGTCAGGGGGCTCCGCTGAGCCACAGGCAGATTCCCAACTCACAGAAACTATGAGAGGGCAAGTGGTTATTGTTTTAAACCGCAAAGTTTGGGAGTAATTTGTTATGCAGCGATAGATAGCTAATACCATGATATCGAGGATTGATAGCCAGTCCGTAAGTGGTACTTATGCTACTGTCATTAGCATGAGATGGAATCATTGTCTTCTAATCCATTTACAGGAAAGATGGTGGTGAAGATTAGGGGATGGAGGGAAGGAAAGAGATGACATTTTCCAGGAAATCATGAACTAGGCAGAAACTAAAACAAGAAATATAGCCAATGGCAACTATTTTGTAACGTGATCATCTCCCTTCTGAATAGTCCCCAAATATTTCATTTGTGCCATGATTATAGCCCCAGCACAGCAGGCTGTATGTTGTGTGGTTGTACCCTTCTCCCTTATCCTGTCCTCAAAGATAGGGGCCATGCCTTCATTTACTTGGTCCATCATCACGCCGAACACCATACTTTGCAAATAATGATAGTGAGACTAACCTATAATTGTTCTTCCTCCTGTGTTTTAAAAAAGTATTCTGGTAAGGTTTTTCTTTCCATTCTTTTCCTATTGAAATCCGCTTCGTCCTTCAAAGTCTGTTTCATATAAGGCAGAAAGAGAAAGATAAATGCCATATGATATCACTTACATGTGGAATCTAAAATATGGCATAAATGAACCCATATACAAAACAGAAACAGACTCACAGACATAGAGAACAGACTTGTGGTTGCTAAGAGGGAGGGGGGTGGGGGAGGGATGGAGTGGAAGTTTGGGATGAGTAGATGCAAACTATTACATATAGGATGGATAAACAACAAGGTCCTACTGTATAGCACAGGGAACTATATTCAATCTCCTGGGATAAACCATAATGGAAAAGAATATAAAAAAGAACGTATATGTGTATATAACTGAGTTACTTTACTGTACAGCAGAAATTAACACAACGTAAATCAACTATACTTCAATTCTAAAAAATCAATGAAAAAATTGTAAATCAACTATATTTTAATAAAATTTCTTAAAAATAAAAAAAACAAACAAAGTCCATTTCATAGTTGTCCTTTTCTACATGGTCTCCCTGACTTCTAGCTCTTTTTTCAATAATATTCACTCCCTCTGCAATGCTCTTAACAAACTATTTGTTCCTGCTATTAGTACTCGCCTTATCTGGCTCTCGGTTAGAATGAGTGTGTTATAGTCGCCTCTCCCTCTAGGTGGCAGCCTCCAGGCCAGCAGGGGCAATCTGTCTTCTCACCCTTGTGAGCTGCGGTGCCCACCCCAAGTTTGTGGCGGGTTCTCAGAACCAGTGGCTGAAGGAATAAATTCAAACAATTCTCTGAGGTTTGAACTAACGAATCTCTGAGAACAAGATGAGAGGGAAAGTCACAAGTTGTAACAGACTTTGTCAAAGCTGCAGGGGGCCACAAGTCCCCTCCAACCCAACCAGATTTTCCGAGCCTGTGGGATCTTGCAGGTTTCTATTCCAGGCATGCCAGTGGATCCCTGCTGGCCTCAACCCCAGGACAAAGAAAATGAAGCTGTGAACATTGCACCAACAATGAAAGGAAGATTAGGTGAGAGGACACAGATAAACATTGTTAGAAACATAATTCAAGAGGTACAATAAACAGGCACTTCTGGAATTCATTAACCAAGGCCAACCTATGCTCCCCTGCCCCACTCCCTGCTCCAATGCACCCGGGGCCAACAGGAATTGTACCTCCACACAGAACACAGTTCTGTACCAAACAGGACAAAAGCCTCTGGTGATTTCACAGTTCTCCTAGCTTCTTTCTCATGCAACAGGGGAGGGGCAGCCAAAGATGCCATAAACAAGGGGGGAATGGGGAATGTCGGCAATGCTACTCTGACAGCAGTAGGCCATTAAAGAAGATGAAGCAGGGCGAGAACTCCCACAACCCATGCTGGGTGAGAGAATGCCTGTTGCCTTGGCAACCCCTCCTCCCTGAGGGCAACCTCAGCTCGAGGATGGCCAAGCCTCAGGCTGGGGAAGGACCAGGCCTCTCCACCCCCAAGTGCTCCCAGTTCCTGGACACGGGGTCTATGCTTCCCTGGAGGCACCAAATGAGCCACAGACAGGTCTGGGTCCGGGCCTCATGGCTTCAGGTGCCCTCATTTCAAAGGCTAGTCAGCAACCACCTGTGCTGCCGACCAGTCAGAATAACCGATGCGGGCTGGGGATTGGTCAGCACCTGCCTGCTTGGTGGTGATTGGTCAAAACTTGCCTGCTTACCTGACCGCTCAGTGCTGTCCATGAGCAGGGCTTTGAATTAAGTAAGTACATTTGTCAGGGAGGCATGTGTCTAGAAGAAGTGTGAGGTAAGAGGGAAGGAACGTATATCTCATGCTTTACAGCGTCCTGGGGATTTTAGCATAGCATGGTTTCTTTCTTTGGATCTTCACCACAACCCTGTGGGGTAGGTACAGTCAGCTCACTTTCACAGAGGTATTCATTCACTTATTTCAGAGACGTTTTGGGAGCACATATTCTGGACCCCACTCCGGGGAATTTTGGGGGGCAGAGAGATGAATAAAATGCAGCTCCTACTCTCAGACACCAGGAGAAGAGAGGAGGACCTCATCATGCTCATCCTAGTAACAGTTACCATTACTGAGCTCTTCCGAAGCCAGGCACTGTCCAAGCCCTTCATGAGTGATAACTCATTTAATCCTCAGCAATTCTGTGAGGTAGGCACAGTGATTATCCTTATGTTACAGATAAGAAAACAAGCCCAGAAAGGTAACTAAATTCCCCCAGGTTCTCCCGGAGAGCAAATGGCAGAAGTAGGATTTGAACCCACGGAGTCTGGCTGTAAAGTCTACCCCCCCAGGCACTATAGATAAGCAAGCCCAATGTGACATGTTAAGTACCAACTTAGAAATGTCCACCTTTCCACTGTAGTGAAGAGGAATGGGTAAGGCAGAAGATGGGAGAATCTAAGGCAGGAGACCATTTAAACAGGGCTCACCCAGAGCCCCGGAGGCCCACGTCACTTCTGTTCTGAAGACTTTGGTATATTAAAATAAACACATAAAATCAAAGTTACAGAATTTTGGTATATTTTAAATGCTTATACTTAACAGATGATTGTCATGCATATGTGTTATAATGCAAGGTAATTGTGCTAGTCACAAGGTAATTCCAAGATTGTGAAAATATACTGATTCATTGTTCATTTCAGGTAGGATGGTCCAGTAACAGGACACAGACTAAGGCTGCATGACAAACATCTTCCTCTTTCGGTCCTGTCAATGTTTCTCTGTGACTGGATAAAGGTTTTCACTTGGAGATAATGTCAAAAATTTAAATTTTTTGCTCTCTGTGATTGAAGGTCTGGGAGCCAAATGGCCTTCTGGGTCTCCCATGACTGGCCTTGAATTTCAACAATGTCTTAAAGCCAGAGAGGCAGTGCAGTGCGGTGGCTAAAAATGATATCCTACAGCAGTGTTGCCTGGGTTTGAGCCTCAGTTCGGTTGCTCACTAGTTGTGTGATCTTGGGCAAATTACTTAAATGGTATTTACATCAGTTGCCCCATTCATAAAATAAGGATAATCATGGTACCTACCTCCTAGATTTGCTGTGACTATTAAATAATTTAACACATGTCAAGTGCTTAAAAATGAGCCTGGCATATAGCAAGTCCTCAATAAGTATTAACCATCATTATCTTGAAGAGCAGGGATTTTAGGTGTACAAAGAATAAAAGATTTTCTAGTCAAAAGAATCAGTGTATACAAAGGCACAGTGGTGTGGAAGTACAAGAAATGTTAGGGGAACTGAAAGTAACTTCTTGTGGCTAGATTACAGATTCCATTCGAGGTCGGGTAAGCCTGGGCTCAGATGGGGCAAAGCCTATTATGCCCAGATAAGGAATTAGAGTGAATTCTTTAGGAAATGGGGATACTGGTGAGTGGTAAGCATTGAGAGCGGAAGGCATTGAGGGAGGTTCAAAATTATGTGACTCACGCAGGCAGTACATGGAAGAACTGGGACTGAAAGGTTGGTCTGCTGCTGCTTTTAAATCCCATGTTCTCTTCTTTCCACGAGAATGAACTTGCTTACCCACCTTACCGGTCCATCGGCCCACGCCGCTCACACAATCATTTCATCCATCTTCTAGTGAGGCCAGACTGGATTTCCTCAGTAAACAACTCCTCCTCCATTTTTAGCCCATACGGCCTAGACATTTTTACCACCTCCACTTCAGGGACTCACAGATGAGTCTGGTTCTGCCCATCACAGTGTCACACCCCCTAGAAACAATACAAGAATCATCACCATCACCACCATCCACATTATCTGAGCCCTTAGCAGGTGCCAGGCACTGTTCTAAAAGGTTTCCATGTATTATCTCATTTCATCTTCACAACAACCCTTGAGAGGAAGCACTACTATTTTTTTTCTGTTAGAAAACTAAAGGCATTCTCACTCCAAAGTCCATTTGCTTAACTACCCTGTTCCTCTGCCTCCTGCCCATCAGTCTGGGGGAAGATTGGCACCTCCCCGAAAGGCAGCTCACGAGAAGCATTGGAACAAGCTACTGTCTTATTGACAGGGTTACTCAGTCCCATTATTTGAAATAAATACAGAAACCAAGCCCACAATCGTCCTTCGAAGCCTCAAATATATGCTTACTATAGGAAGTGATGAACACACACACATTCATTCCTCAAACATCCATCAACCCTCCTGGGCCAGGTCCCATGCATGGCCCTATGAAGTACAAAGATGGATAAGGCAAGAGGCCAGCCCAGGGGCAACGGCACAGTCTAGTGGGAAGTCAGACTCTGCAGTGGCTCGCCTGTGAGCAGCAGATCCTAACCCTACCCAAGGGACTATTGGTCAGATGCAGAATTGGGGCTCCAGCCTGGCTGCTCCCCATATTAGATTGAGGCAGCAGGAAGAGAGTGGGTAGCAGCCACATGGGCAGTGTTATCATGCCATGATATGCCACGTGACTGGGACCCTACTAATGAGCTACTTTGACACTTCTTAATTTGCACCAAAAGCATGACGTGTTTGGCTTACAAAGTACACTGTCCTTCAAATGACCTCCAAATCCATATTCTACCTTGGAAATTAAGTATTACTTAGTGAATTTTTAAAGCCACACTCTTTATCAATGGCAGGAAATTTGGAGGGTGGCGGCGGGGGAAGGCAAGGAGAACAGCAAAATCACCCATCACCCCACCACCCAGAGGCAAACACTGTTCACTTCCTTCCAATCCTTCCTATATACATTTTTAACACAGTTGAGATCATACTGTATAATCAATTTTGCATCTTGCTTTTCAGAAATGTGAATTTAAAAGTCAAGCGCCCAAGAACCCCAGCTATCTCATCAACACTTCAGATGCCTCAGAAATGCATTGGAATTTTTAAAAATTGATTCTACGAATCTCCCCCCTCCACTTCTCTCCTGACCACGTGGGATTTGCAGCAGGATACACACGATATAGACACATCCCCTGAAGTGTAATAGATTTGAATTGCACACAAGTTGGTGAATGAATGTCTAAATAATTAGGAGGTTAATTAATCTAAAATAGAGGAGGATGAGAGAAATTTGAAGCTACAGATTCAACAGAGAGATCTGCAAGCCTGTCTTGCCAATGAAAATACGGAGAGGTGAGAGACTGCAGCTATTTAAGACGGTAACAGATACAGTTACGCAAAAGGGCGTCAGATTCCTCAGGACCCATCGACTGGGCTGTGCGGTGCTTGTGGTCAAGAGGCCCCTCGGTAGCAGAGATCAAGAACACAGATGCTAAAGCTGAACAATCGAGGTTCAAATTCAAGTTTTGCTGCGTATTCACTTTGTGACCTTGGGCAAATTATTTAATCTCTCTGAACCTCAGTCTTCTTATCTATAAACCGGATGACGTTAATAGCACCCAACCTCACAGTGTTGTTGTAATGATTAATTAAGCCCATATATATAGAACATTCCAAATACATAATGAAATCTTAGTAAATGTTAGCTATAACTAGCTGGAAAGCAGTATGTCCTAGAGAAGTAGCCCTCTCAAATTTTTTGACTACGAGTCATGGTAAGAAATATATTTTCCATCATCACTCAGAACATACAAACATACGTGTTATAGTTGTATATACGGATGTATGTGTGTGTATATATATATGGGTGTGTGTATATATGGATATACATATGTATATTTCATTAAACACAAGTTATCCTTACCCAAGCAACGCAGTCGTATTTTCCATTCTATTCTATTTCATTTTTGAAAATGCTGGTTGCAGTCCAGTAAAATGATTTCATGACTCACTACTGGGTCTTAGTACTTGGCAATTTGAAAAACACTGGCCTAATGGAAAGCACACAGATTTTGACGTTCAAAAACAAAAGATTCAAATCTCACCTCTGCCACCTATAGGAAAGTTTTTTTGTCTGTTTGCTTTTAAAAAAAAATCTGACCTTCAGTTTCCTCATCTGTAAAACGAAGACATTTCTGTGGCCATCTTACCAGTATATATTCTATGGCACAGGACTTGGCACTCAGTAGGTACCCCATAAGCTGTAGCTTTTGTAATTGATCTGCTTTGCGTAGCAGTCAGGACTTCCAGAGAAGCTTGCCCCCATTACCAATGCCTCTGGGACCTCCAAATGCAATTACCATGGGGCTTTGTCTCAGGACTGTGGAAGCCGCTTCTGAGGTCCATGATACTCTGGCTTAACAGCACGTTTCCAAGCCCTGCTATTTGGATTTGATTTTTTAAAGTACTTCCTTTATTTTAATTCAGACCCCAGGGACCTGGAAAGTACACCACTGCTTTTTCCCAATAAAAATCAGACCGGCAATAAGCATATTGCATTTGAAATGGTGAAGCTGGACGCGCCTTCAAAGGACACCGCATTAGGGCTTGGCTCACTCCCAGCCTGTGTTACAGAGTCGATTTCCCTAGAGGAAACTCGGCCAGAGCCTCACAGTCTGGTGGGCTGAAAGAAACCTTGGCTCTAACTAACTCTTTTACGACTGGGCCAGTGAGATACTAAGGGGAGAGAGAAACTGTCTGGCGACATCAACTGATGGCAGCAGGCTGGGACTCACACCCTACAACCCATCCCTCCTCCTGGAAGCCCTGAGCCAGAAGGGGTCATGCACCCTCTTGGTCTCCCCAGCCTGACCCTAGGAGAGCTCTTCTCAGTTATCAGAGGCATTTTCATTCCTGGGGAGGATACCCTCAATGTTGCTATGCTTATAAAACAATTTCAGTAGTAAAAAAAAAATTTTTTTAAATATATAACATTTACTAGATGTCAGTCACCATTTCGAATGCTTCACACAACTTCACTCATTGAATTTTCACAGTCCTATAAAGTAGCTTTTATTATCATTAACTCCATTTCAAGTTTAAAAAAAACTAAAGTGCAAGGGGGGTTAAGTGATTTGCGCAAGTTCTCTTAGCAGACCTGAGATTTGAACCTAGGCAGACTGGCTCCAAAGTCTGTGACCTTAACTACCTTTGCCCCTGATCATGACATGAATAGCTAACCTTTCTTGTGGGTTCACCAGGACCCAGGCACTGTCCTAAGCCCTTTATTTTTTTAAATTTATTTATTGGTTTATAGTTGACCTACAGTGTTGTGTTAATTTCTGCTGTACAGCAAAGTGATTCAGTTATACGTATATATACAGTCTTTTTCGTATTCTTTTCCATTACAGTTTATCACAGGATACTGAATACAGTTCCCTGTGCTACACCGTAGGACCTTGTTGTTTATCCGCCCTATATATTACTAAGCCCTTTATATGTACCCACTTATTTAATCTTCACAACAACCTAATGAGTAGACGTTGTTATTATGCCCACTTCCTATGCAGTTCTATACCTGTGCCCAGAGCTACCTCTTCTGGAACTTCCATGACAGAGGAGCGTGAAGGATCCTCCACTGTGAAACAGCATGGGGACCACGTTGCCTGAGGGAGAAAGGTTTTGCTTGTCAGTGGTGCCTGCAGCCTGAGTAAGAGAGGCTGCAGCTGTTGACCTGATCGCCAGACATGCATGTGGGGTTTTTTCTTCCAGTTTTATTGAAATATAATTGACATACAGCACTGTATAAGTTTAAGGTGTGCAACATAGTGATCTCATTTACATACATCATGAAGTGATTATCACAATAAGTTTAGGGGACATCCATCCTCTCATAGAGATACAATATTAAAGAAATTTTTAAAACTTTTTCCTTGTGATGAGAACTCATAGGATTTACTCTCTCAGCAGCTTTCATATGCAACACACAGCAGTGTTCATCATCTTTCTCATGTTGTCCATTACATCCCTCGTACTTATTTATCCTTTAACTGGGAAGTTTGGACCTTTTGACTGCCTTCATCCAATTCCCCCTCCCTCCACCTGCCTCTGGTAACCACACATCTGACCTCTTTTTCTATGAGTTTGTTTGCTTTTGAAATATATTGACTTACAACACTATGTTAGTTCCGGGTACACAACATAGTGATTCATTATTTCTATACATTTCAAACGGATCACCACAGTAAGTCTAGTTAGAATCTGTCACTATACAAAAATATTACAGTTATTGACTATATTCCCCACACTATATTTCATACCCACAAACACACATTTTCTAAAGACCTACTCCAGGCCAGGCATCTGGGTGAGTTCTGAGGAGTCAGAGATGCACTCAGTCCCTGCCCTCAAGCAGGTTACAAGCTACGAACAAAAAGGTTCATAGCTACTAGATTTAAGCTCTTGCCATTGGTCAGACACAGTGTTCAGGGGTTTCCATACATAAGATCATTGTCTCCTCCTAAAAACACTTCTCAAGGTCGATACAATTACCCCTGAAGTCAAAGTTGGGTGAAACCAAGCTTCATAGGTTTTCCAGACTGCAAAGCCCAGATCCTCAACCACTATATCATACCCAACCCCCATCCTGGGTGTAGAACCAAGTTAAGTGGACATCAAGGTTATCACTCCAACATCCAGCCCACCCACCCTCCACTGTGAAATAGCCTGTGATTTGACTCCACCCTTGGCTCCAGGACGGATTGGTCTAAACCAATCTGAATGACCTCACCCTCTTCCATGACGATTGGTTCACGTACCAGACTCAAGCCAATCAGCACACGGCATGCACGCATGTGCGTTTGAATGGGTTTGACTGATCTAATTAGAGAGAAGCTCAGGACGCTCTTCTGATCATTGTGGGAAGGATCTTTCTTCCTTTATCAATGTGAGAAAGCATGAGGCGTGGTGACTCTTGGCAGCCATCTGGCCAGAATGAAGAAAGACAGCCTGCATGGCGTCAACAGTGGAAGAGGACAGAGGTGAGGGTAAAGCAAAGAAGGAGGTAGAGCCTGGAAAACAATGCCTGAAACTTACCTACCTCTCCGTTTCTCATTTATGTGAGTCAAGGGCTCCTCATTAATGTATAAAGTTAGCATACTTACTTTCAAAGGTGAACATCCCAACTAATAATAAGGTGTTTGGGAGAGGTTGAGGTTTATGAAGGTCAGAGTTATTATCCTAATCTTCTTGTCTATTCACCAAGTCAGTATGACAAAACTACCCCAAAAGCCATACATGAAAAAAATGTATACATTTGGCCAATAAAATTCTTTAAAAGAATTTAAATTCTCCCAAACGTAATATAAATACAAATGAATATGCAACAAACCGGAAAACATATTTTCAACCCATTTGACAATTAAGAAGCATATATCCATAAATTCGTATATATTAATAAGAAAAATAAGCACTTCTACAGAAAAGAAATGAACTTAAGACATGGAGAAAGAGAAACAATAATGAACATAAAATTATACCAACAGTGTGATACCTTGATTTTACTTGTCAGATAGGCAAAGAATAGAAGGGATGATAGTACTTAGGGTTGGAGAGGATGTGTGAAAACTCACACTCTTATGTTCTGCTGGATTCAGTGTAGATTGCTACCATCTCCCCGGAGGATAATTTAGCAATAAGTATCACAGTTTTTAAAATATGCATACCATTTGATTCACCTACTTCTCTTCTTAAAATTTTGTGTAAGGAAATAATTTAAATAGCATGCAAAGTTGTATGTTCAAGGATATTCATTGCAAATTTTTTTTTTTTTGGTAATAATGAAAATTAGAAACTATCAAGTACGCAACAGTAAGTGGTTGGTTAAATAAATGTGGCAATTCCATATAATGGAGTTCCATGCAACTATTTATAAAGACAGAATAGATATATAAAAAATTGAATGACATACTGCTTAGTTATAAAAGCAGTTTACAAAAGAAAAAGATGTAGGCATTATATATATATGACATACATATATATAGAAATGGGAAAAGATATTTTATCTGGAGTCTAAAACTAGAAGCATATAAACACTGGAACATAGGACACAGATGGAAGATCTAAAATCTTTCGAATAGAAAGTTTTATTCTAAAAGTTGTTTTTTACAATTCTTTTAAAAATCCTATTCCTTTAATAATTTATGACAAGTTACAGATGGTCCCTGACTTACAGTGATTCAACTTAAAAATTTTCAACTTTACGATGGTCTGATACACATTCAGTAGAAACCACAGTTTGAATTTTGACCTTTTCCTGGGCTGGTGATATGCGGTACCATACTCTCTAATGATGCTGGGCAGTGTCAGCCAGCTTCCAGCCAGCCTCACAATCACGAGGGTAAACAACTGATACGCTTACAACCATTCTGTACCCGATCAACCGTTCTGTTTTTCACTTTCGGTACAGTATTCAATAAAGCACATGAGACAGTCAACATTTTATAGTAAAATAGGGTTTGCGTTAGATGATTTTTTTCCAACTGTAGGCTAATGGAAGCATTCTGAGCACTTCCAAGGTAGGCGAGGCTAAGCGATGACGTCCAGTAGGGTAGGTGGATTAAATGCATTTTAGACTTATGATATTTTCAACTTATAATTGGCGTATCAGGACACAACCCCATTGTAAGCGGAGGAAGATCTATACTGTGATGGCCAGAGGTTGATGTGCAGCATCTTTGTAACAGACTTGCTTGAACAGGGTGGAGCAGGTCATCACGGGTAGATCAAATGACCATGATGGAGGTCATATATGCAGTGAGAATCCTGCCTTCTGAGAGGAAGGTCACTTACCACCCTGCTGAAGCGGTGCCCCGAGTGCTCCAGGTGCCCCGAGTTGAAGGAAATTTGAAAGGAAAAATGTGTTAAGAGCAAGGAGTTGCTGCCAGTGGAGGTTTACAAAAGAGCCGCAGTTTCTCAAAAGCTATTACAAAAAATCCTAATGACGAGTGATTTTCACCACAACCCCATCTATGGATCAGGTAGGATTTCCTTATACATAAAAATTTAGTATGCATTTTTATTATTGTATAACACTTCTTTAAAAATGTTTTCCTAAAGAAAAGTGTGAAAATTCATAAAGAAAATACTGTATTGCCTTTACATCACTAAATATATAGGTTTTGTGTAAGTTTTTTCCCCATTTTCAGGTAAAAGGAGACATTTTCAGTGAATACAATTCGATGACCTTTGTAATCCATACTTCACTACATTCACAGGGCATAATTATATTAAATAATAGTTTTTACATTTAATTATTTCTTACCAAATACTACATATCATATCTTCCATTCTAATGTATTTTGCCATCACTGTGCTCCTTTAAAGTTAAGAATCTAAATCCCAGAAATGTTGTCAATGTAAAATAAATCAGATTCTGGACCTTCTAGATATCTAATCTCTGTGTGTGTGTGTGTGTGTGTGTGTGTGTGTGTGTGTGTGCGTGTTGTGAAAATATTAGCAGTGGTTGTCTGTGGGTGATTTAAATTATTCTGGATTTTGAGTGATTTAATTTTTTTGACTTGCCAACATTTTCTAATTTTTTTACACTGAGCATACTGGTAATACTGGTAGTATAAATTTCAACCAACAAACCCAGGTATTTAAGCAATGTTACTTTCTTAATTTCCTCATGAGTGACTTTAATTCTTATTTCTAGCCCTTACTCCTCTTGTGGCAGAAACATAATCTTATTCAGATCAAGTCCCTGGGGGCTTACACAGTACCAAGCCACCGGAGGCCTCTGGTCCGCCATTGCCACCATCTGTGGACACTGGTCCCTTCTACACCCGCCTTGCCTGGACGGGGTGAGCTCTGGGAGGCTCTCTCAGGCCTCCCAACCTGTCTCTCTGAGCAGCCTCTTCTTGGTAACTGCTCCCCACCCTGCGGGAAAGTTCTGCAAGACTTGCTTCCTCCCAGGCTCTGCTCAAAGCCAAGGCAAGAGAAATGTATGTCCTTGCGTCCCCCAAGCCCATCGGGAGTGGCTGTCACCCCTGCCACTGCAGCGTGCCATCTGGGGGTCTGGGTGGGGCAGAGGGCAGGGCATAGGGTTCCTTCCACCCCTTGATCAACTAACACTCACTTGCTCTCTTTTCTGTCTGTTCTACCTCCCCTTTATCTCCCATCCCCTACTGCTTTTGTCCAGCAAATTTTATGTAGTCAGGGAGGCGTATGTTTGCTGGAAAAACAAAAACAAAACTGACTCTGCTCAGTCACATATGTTTCTAAATCATTTCTGTTTTTGTAAGTATAACCTGAAGAATTTGATTCTCTTGTTCTGATTATATGCTGTGTCACATGTCCTATTATACATATATTTAGTTATTTATTTCAAATACATAAATAAGTAACCTACATAGAAAACAATGGAGTTTATTCTCAATGTATTTTTATCTTGCACAATTATTGTATTATTATTGTAATGATTATAAAATTATAAGTGGTTGCACAATAATTGTATTATTATTATAATGATTATAAAATGATGTGTGAGCCATAATTTAATACTTCTTTTCCTCCATAGCAGGCACATATTTTCTATTAACTCTGTGGATCCTCAAAACAACCCTTAAAGTAGGGGCTTCTAAAATTCCCACTCCGTAGATGGGGAAACTGAGTCAAAGAGAGGTCATGTAACCTGCCGGAGGTCACACAGCCTGTTAGTATCAGAGCCAGGATTCAGACCCAGGAGTTGAGCTTCAGGGTCTTTGCCTCTCCAGACACTGTTAAATTTAACCTAAAATTAATTAATGATATTGTGTGCCAGTGGGAGGTGAAGCATCTGGCTGAGCATTACCCAGCTAGTTTAAGAGGTTCAAGGCTGGGAGTAGAACCCAGGTCTTGCGACTCCACAGCTCACCTTTTTCCTGTGCTTCTCTGCTTTCTGAGACTGACAAAGCTGATGACTTTGCCAACTAAAGCCAGTGCAAAACTACCAGTCACCTCCAGACAGGCTGCCTGGGAAAGCTTTGCTCTGATTTGTAAGTCTAATCCCTAGTGGGACTGTCATTGCTTAAGATTCTTAATAGACACGAGTGTAAGGTCCAGCTCTCAGGTTCAAAAAGATAACTGCTCAAGTACAAGACAGGGAAGGGGAGATTTAGCCACAGCCAGTGAGAAATTCTCAGTGGGGATTTTCACTGCAGTGGAGCTGAGAATGAGTCAGTGTTCTAGATGTGGGTTCCCAGATGCTCTGGGGCTGTATTCATGCAAGTTTCCCAGTGTCCTAAATAAGGGACCTGAGGGTCCTGTTCTTATCTGTCCCACCTGAGCCTAGGCTCACTCTACATTTCAAAGGGGGCACAACCACTGGAGCCCTCGAGGAGGACTCCAAGTCTGATGGGGAGAGGGTTGAGCCATGTCATAAGAGAATAGGGAAGGATCTGAACCGGGGCTCTTAAGAATGGAACAGTACCTCGTTCAGGAGACATGACCACTGTTTGCAAAGTTCCGAAGTGCTATCATGAGAAAGAGTGAGAAGACTTGGCCGGTGGGGTCTAAAAGAGCAAACCTGGACCCAAGAGGTGAGAGAGATAGAGAAGAACCCAAATAAGATATTTAAACGCTCAAGCTATGGAGTTAGACAACCTGAATTTGAATCACCACTTAGCTGTTACTTAACCCCTCTGTGTGTCAGCTTCCTTGTCTGTAAAATAAGAAGAACAAAATCATCTACCTCGCAGAGTTCTTCAGAGGATTATATGAGATAATCCACGTAAAGTGCTTAGCATTTGGCATATGGAAGTGCTCTATAAATGCTATCTGTAGAAATTATTATTATCATAGTGGTACTCTTACTATTATTGCCAGGGCGACTGAGCACTGCGGCAGGCTGCCTTAGGTAGTAACAAGCACCCCAACCCTGGACATGTATAAACACAGGTTCAAAGACTGACCACATGGTGAAGATGCTGTAAAGTAGATGCAGGGAGAACTAAAGCATCTCCAGGGCTCTGCATTCTGCCTCTTTCTGGCGCAAGTCAGAGTGCATTTCAGAAGAATCCATCCTTAGTCCACTCAGACTGCTATAACGAAAATACTACAGACTGGGTAACTTAAAAAACAATGGAATGTATCTCTCTGGAGATACATTCTGGAGGCTGGAAGGCCAAAATCAAGGCGCTGGCAGATTCGATGTCTGGTGAAGGTCCCCTTCCTATTTCATAGACAGCTGTCTTCTTAATGTGTCCTCATATAGTGGAAGGGATAAGGGATCTCTCTGGAGTCTCTTTTATAAGGGCACTTATTCCATTCATGGAGGCTCCACCCTCATGATCTAATCACCTCCCCAAGGCCCCACCTCCAAATACCATCACACTGGGGATTAGGTTTCAACATATGAATTGAGGGACATAAATATCCAGTCTCTAGCACCCCCCACCCCCATTTCTGGAGTCTAGGGAGCAGCCTCATGTGCCTGATGACACTGTTTCCAATGAGAGTCGCCAAGCCAGTCACCAGGAACAGCCTGGACTTGGTCCAGCAGAGAAGGCTCATTCCCTGGCAGTGACCTCCAGAGGTGTTGAGAACAAAGCACTCAGTAAGCGCCATCGCTGTGCCCACACAAGGTGCGACAGTGAGCCCATAAACGCCTTGGGAGTGCCCTGGAGCAAATGCAGACAGAGGCATCAGGCAAATGGTCTGGCTGCTGAAGACTCTGCTGCCATTGTATTCATATGTTCTGTGCGTATCTATGGAAAGCTTGGGGGTGAGCACAAACTTAATGTTGAAGGGGCTCGTTACAGAATCCTGGAGGTGGGTGACTAATAAGGAGGGGGTACTGGGGAATGGGGGAAATGTGCTCCCTGAGTGGGAGGGGCTTAGGGAGGACGGTTTCTCTGAACCACCCTTGTAGATGGTGCCCATCCAGCCCTCACCCTGCAGGTCTTGGTCCAAGAGAGACACACAGCAGAGTGCTTAAAATGTTTGCAAAGTTCATCTCAGTGAGATGGGGAGAGCCCAGGGCAGACATCTTAGGGCTCATCACAAACAGTGCAGCTGGCTACACTGTGCCAAGGGACTGTGGGGAGAAAATATTCTCTTCACTTTATCAGGGCAGCTTCCTCAGGATGTGAGGCTGACCCAGGACAATGTTAGGACCGTCGACAAGAGCCTGCACCTATGGTGATAAGCAACCTGGCAGTAATAACATTTTCACTCATTAATAAATTAACTAGTTAATTAATTAAATGATATTTACTGACTACCTATTGTGATTGTTAATTTTACATGTTGGGCCACCAGCTGCCCAGACATTTGGTCAAACATGATGCTGGGTGTGTCTGTGAGGGTGTTTGGGGATGAGATTAATATTTGAATTGATAGATTAAGAAAGCAGATGGCCCTCCCTAATGTGGGAGGGCCTCATCCAATTACTTGAAGACATAATGAGAACAAAAAGGCTGAGTAAGAGGGACCTTCACTTGCCTGACTGGTTGAGCTGGGACATTGGTCTTCTGTCTCAGACTAAAATTTACACCATTGGATTTCCTGGTTCTCGGGCCTTTGGACTCAGACTGTAACTTACACCACTGTCCTTCCTGGGTCTCCAACTTGCTGACTTCAGATCTTGGGACTTCTCAGTCTCCTTAATAGTGTGGGCAATTCCTTATGCTAAGGAATCTTTATACATCTATATCTCCATCCTGTTGGTTCTGGAGAACCCTAGTATACCTATTATGCATCAGACACTCTGTGCTCAAAATGCTTCAGTCAGCAGCCCCTTTAGCAGTGGACATCAGAGAAGAAAGAAATAGGGAGACACCACATCCAAGTGACTAAAGTTGTTCTTGAGCACCTGTAAGGCATCCAGAAATAATTTGAGGGGTAGGGAGGACCGAGAGGCTGGGGATCCTAAAATACGGGGCAAAGGCCAGAGCTAGTGAAGGACCAGTTCATTACTCCTGATGGGACTGCATTTGAAACCCCAGAGTGCAGTAGGCTAGGGAAATGTGTGTGTGTGTGTTTGTGTGGTGTTTGTATGACCGGGGACTGAATCCAGACAATCAAATGCCAAATCCTATGCACAACCCCCAACACTGTACACCACCTTTAAGAAAAGTGAAGGGCACAGGCCTGGATATTTAGAGAAGGATGAGAAAACATGCTGACATATAAAGTTTGTATACGCATGTCTTTTATATATGCACAGAATGTGTATAGATGCATTCACACAAATACACATACATACAGAGTTTTTAGGGTTCTTTAGGATTTGAGTCTTTGACCAAAATAGAGTCCTGGGTCTCAGGCCTTCTGGGGTCCTGGTATTCATGTGACCCGTCAGACAGAGCCCATGAAAGGAGAATGCTTCTCTCGTGCCCCAAATGCACCTCTGCAGACAAGACTAGAGCTGAGCTTCCCTTCTGTTTGATAAGGGGGCTCCCCTGGAATAGACCTGAACTTAGGGCAAACCTGCCCGGGCAGGAAGAGTCAGGTCTTCATGGCTCCTTGCACACAGAGCCATCGTAAGAGCTGCTGCCTAGTTTCTTGCCAAATCTCCGAAGCCCAGGTGTCAGAATTTCTCAGGCTGCCTCATGGTTTCTGTCCGTTGTCCTGACCTGGCTTCCGGAGACAAACACGGACTTTATTTCTCCTACAAACACTTTTTTTTTTTTAACATCTTTATTGGAGTATAATTGCTTTACAATGGTGCGTTAGTTTCTGCTTTATAACAAAGTGAATCAGTTATACATATACATATATCCCCATATCTCTTCCCTCTTGTGTCTCCCTCCCTCCCACCCTCCCTATCCCACCCCTCTAGGTGGTCACAAAGCACCGAGCTGATCTCCCTGTGCTATGCGGCTGCTTCTCACTAGCTATCTGTTTTACGTTTGGTAGTGTATATATGTCCATGACACTCTCTCACTTTGTCACAGCTTACCCTTCGCCCTCCCCGTATCATTAAGTCCATTCTCTAGTAGGTCTGCGTCTTTATTCCCGTCTTGCCCCTAGGTTCTTCATGACCATTTTTTCCCCCCTTAGATTCCATATATATGTGTTAGCATACGGTATTTGTTTTCCTCTTTCTGACTTACTTCACTCGGTATGACAGACTCTAGGTCCATCCACCTCACTACAAATAACTCAATTTCATTTCTTTTTATGGCTGAGTAATATTCCATTGTATATATGTGCCACATCTTCTTTATCCATTCATCTGTTGATGGACACTTAGGTTGCTTCCATGTCCTTGCTATTGTAAATAGTGCTGCAATGGACATTGTGGTACATGACTCTTTTTGAATTATGGTTTTCTCAGTGTATATGCCCAGTAGTGGGATTGCTGGGTCATATGGTAGTTCTATTTTTAGTTTTTTAAGGAACCTCCATACTGTTCTCCATAGTGGCTGTATCAATTTACATTCCCACCAACAGTGCAAGAGGGTTCCCTTTTCTCCACACCCTCTCCAGCATTTATTGTTTGTAGATTTTTTGATGATGGCCATTCTGACCGGTGTGAGATGATATCTCATTGTGGTTTTGATTTGCATTTCTCTAATGATTAATGATGTTGAGCATTCTTTCATGTGTTTATCCTACAAACACTTTTTATGGACTTATCATGGACCAGGAACTGTATTAGGCATGAAGAATTCAGGCATAAATAAAACACAGTCCTTTTCACAGAGCCCTGGAAATTAGTCAGTGTTTTTTAATCATAAGAAAGCAAGAAAACAGAAGGGCTGCAGAATCCATCACTAACTTACATCCATTCATATGTGACCAATCATTTCGTGAAGTCAGATTTTTGGAATGATTATTGATCCCACTCTTTTCTGCCCTTCCATAAGTAAGTTTGGAACCAACCAAGATATAAGACCTAGGATACAGATGGAAATCAAAATATTATCTTCGAAGGTGGTTTGAAGAACACGGCTTCAGACCTGTGGCCACAAGTGGACTTCCCGGCACTTCACTTCAGGGGTCAGTTTACCCATCCAGTAAATGAGCTGACCACCATGTGCCTGCTGCCTAGGGCGGAGCCTGCCCTGGGAAGCTTACCACCCTGTACTAGGTCTTAAATGTGTCCTCCCTGGAAGTGGATCCAAGAAAATAGAGAGATGGCTGAGCTGAGCATGCTCAGCTCCTTTTCTGAAACTTGCCCATCAGATAAGTCACTCCTCCTCTGCAGACTAGTTTGTGAAGGTGCATAAAGGCCAGAGTGTTACTTCTGTTGACACCCCTGAACTTAAGGACATGGGACAAAGGGAATGGAGGTTCTCCAGACACCTGGTATGTGTTGAAGTTATAGGCTGTTAATAATAAGAAGGTGAGTGTCATAGTCTGCTCGGGATGCTATAAAAAAAATACCACAGACTGGGTGGCTTAAACAACGGACATTATTTCTCATAGTTCTGAAGAACCTCATAGTTCTTGGAGGTTCAGAAATCCAAGGTCAAGGTGCTGGCATATTCAGTTCCTGGAGAAAGCTCTTTCTGGCTTTTAGACAGCCATCTTCTCACAGTGTGCTCACATGGTGGACAGAGAGAGCTCTGGTCTCCCTTCTTCTTCTTATAAGGGCACTAATCCCATCATGGAGGCCCCACCTTCATGACTTCATCTAAATCTAATTACTTCCCAGAGAGCTTACCTCCTTATTACCTCCATGTTAGGGGTCAGGACTTCAAAATATGAATTTGGGGAGGACAAAAGCATTCAGCCCATACCAGTGAACTAGGGATGGGTAGGCTCCTGCTCCCATGGAAACCACAAAGGAAAGAACATTGAATCTGGTGTCCAGATACCTAACTTTAAATCTTGACTCTACCACTTATTAACCAGGCCACCTTGAGAAAATCGTCTTCTCTCTCCAGGCCTTAGGCCTGTCCTCTGAAAGACAGGGATAATGATGTTCAGTCTTCTGCAGAGGGTTGTTGGGAGGACTAAGTTTGAGCTTGGGTATGGACAGATGGGAGGGGTTGTATCTGTTGTTGTAATTTCTGGTGCCCTCTGACCTTGACACTCTTTGTCCTGAGAAGGGGAGTGCAGTGCATGAGCCTACCTGCCTTGAAGTCTTACCTGGACAACATCTTGAACTACTTGAAGAAAGGACTTCCACCTACAAGGTCTGTTGAGTCTTCTCTGTTTTACAAGGTCTCTCATGAGTTTGTTCAAGACCAAACCACTGGACTGGACACTGCAGATTCTCCAGCATTCCAACAACCTCTAAGCCCTTGAGTGGCTCAGGGAAGATTTTGGATGACATTAGACTAGAGCACTATTGGTCTTGTTCTTCTGGTCTGCTCCCTACACTGCACTACACTACACTATGCCACACATACACACACACACACACACTTACACACAACAGAGAATCCATCTCAACTCCAATGGCTTGGTTGTTTTTCAAGTACAGAGAGAATTTATAAACAATTCCTTAGAAGTTAAAGGAGAGAGAAAAAAATCTTGTATCCTGCTCACAGTGGATTTTTTTAAAAATCTGAGTCAAGCTTTCTCTTCCCCTGACATATGATTATGATTTTTCTCTTCTTTTCTCCCAGTGGTTTCAAGTGCATCAGATACTCAATATGGCACTTGGTGGTGCTGCTTACTGACATCTGGTTCTCCTTCCAAGCACATAATAGGGTTGCCTTTCCTGACTCCTGTGGCTGGATGCCACCAGGGGACCAGTCCTCATTGGCGAGTGGTCAGCAGTGGTGGTGGGTTTCTTCTGGGCCAGAGCATTTAACTATTTACCTACCATTCAAGTCCTTCAGAGCCCTATCCTGCGGCGGTGACGGGCAGTGTTCAAGATGGTGCCTGCTCCATCATGCAGACTCAGTCTCTCAAGAGAAGACAAGGAGCAGAGCCTCCGGCTGACATATGAGCAGCATGTAGGTGAGCAAGAAAGTCACCTATTGACATAGGTCATTAGAATCTGAGAGTTGTTCCTGTAGCTTAACCTAGCCTGTTTCATCTGATCCAGCCCTAACACATGAGAAACTTCAAACCAATTGTCCTGATGCTGTTCTATGCCCTAAAGGATCCAAGTTGGCCATCGATGACACCAATTCATAGGAGTCTGGAAATGTCCTAGTTCTGCGTTGCCCACTGCATGGCCTGGCTTCAAAAGAAGACCATGCTTCCCAGAGAACTGATTTAGCCTTTGCATTAAACATCAGGCTGCTTCCTCTACCGCATGGCAGGTTTTCATCTCCTCTGAATAATTTTTTAGCAACTTGAGAAACTGCAATCCAAACATATAGTATTTTTGGCTGGAAATTAAAACACGTCACTTTTAAAACATAAGCAGCATGCCCTGAATGTTTATGGTGAAAAGCTCACTCCTGGCCAGACTGCAAAACTCACATTACCGAGAGGCAAACCCTGGAGCATGCTAGCAGTTTGCCTCCCAGTTCGTCCTTCCTACACAGCGCGATGACTGTGAATCATTTCTCCTCTGGCACATGGACTCCCAGGCTTTCTCTCTGCTTCATATCCAAGGGCAACTGGCTAGAATCTCCCCTCGCTGTAAAGGGACAGCTGCAGCGATGAAGAGACAGGTTTCTGTCCCCTGCACTGCCCGTGTGATGAGCCAAAGCTACTAGATCCAACAAATTTCCAAAGACGCCCCACTGAAGGCTCAGCCACCGAGGCTCCCGTCAGGGGAGCCACCTTATTCCTTTGTTTACACATCCATTTATTTAAGCATCATTAGTTAATGCCTGCCATGAGCCCGTTGCTGGAAAAGGTGTGAGGAGGGACCCAAGGAAAAAGACAATATCACTCTGCTTCTTAGGAGGCTGTAGCCCAACCTTTGAGGCACTTGCTCACATAGCTCATAAGAGAGAGACAACATCGTATGGAAATTTAGAGGAAGGTGATGTGGCAGGGGCTCCAAAAAAGGAAAGAGAAAGAAAGAACATTTTTGACCGTCTGTTACCTACATTTTGTCCCTCCATTTCTACCCTACCCTAATGAGCTGGTGTTTCCTGTATCAGGTGTGGACACTGAACTTCAGAGCCATTAAGGGATTTTTTTCCAAGGTCAGGAAACAGTTGGAGGACTTCCCTGGTGGTCCAGTGGTTAGGGCTCCGTGCTTCCACTGCAGAGGGTATGAGTTCAATCCCTGGTCGGAGAACTAAGGTTCTGCATGCTGCACAACATGGCCAAAAAAAAAAAAAAAAAAAAGAAAGAAAGAAAGAGAAATTTGGAAGAGTTACGTTTCACTGCACTGGTAGGTTCCTCTGACTCCAAAACTGGCCTCTGTTGAGTAATTTAACCTCTCTAAGCCACAGTTTACACATCCATGAAATGGGGATAGAATAAAAGGACCTATCTCCTAAAGTTGTGTTGAGGATTAAATGAGATATCCATGACAATAAAGTTCTTAATCCGGCACATGGTAAGTGCCCATGAGTGTTAGACTATAACTGTATTCTATGGGCACCTACTGTATTGCAGACACTTGCTCGATTCTCACAAATATTATTCTTATCTTCCTTTTAAGGATAAGGAGAGTGAAGCTCAGACAAGTTAAAAACTTTCTTAATGTCACCTAATTGATAAGTAATTGTGCTGGGGTTAGGACTGCGGTCTGCCTGACTAGAATATTGATGCTCTTTCTGTCACTCCCAAAGCTAATTCAGAAGATCAAAAGCCCCCATGGAATGAATGGTGTCCACCACTACTTTACGCACTGGGTAGTACTCAGGAGTTGTAGTTCTTTGTGTTGCCCAGGCAGCTCCACATTTTCCCAACCCTATGACCTCGGGCAAGGTATTTAACTTCTCTGAGCCTCCCTTTTCCCCATCTGTATAGGATCTATGCCATAGGACTGTGTGAGGACTAAACAAGATAATGCATATGAAGTGCTCAGCAAGATGCCTGACGCATAGAAGAATCTCAATGAATGTGAATATTGATGATGATGTAATGGTGAGGATGATGATCTGGCATCATTGACATAGCCTGGGTGACACACCCATGGGAGCTGCCACAAAAGAGAGGAAACGGTATTTACTCCAAGACTATTGCCTGCGCCAACACACACTTCTGGTTAAACAAAGACTGTTTACGATGCAACAAATAAAGGAACCGTGGAGAATAATGATACCTACCAGAATTAGCGTGCTAAGAACATACATTTTCAAGGCATTGCTTCTTTACGTGACTTCTTAAAATGTTGGTTGGCGACAAAGCCAGAATTCTCTTATCAAAATGAAATCTGAAGAATACAATTTTCAGCTCAAACAATGTGGTTTATACAAAGCGCCACCCTTTCAAGTCAGATGAGGAAATATAAAACTGTTCTATAATATATATATTGTTTGCACACAAAAAAACATATGAATCCATGTTTCAAGTCAGGCGTCATTTGGCATCTTCAGTAAAAGGGGAAAACTTTCTTTTTTCCAAAGGAAACCCCCAAAGGAGACCTCAGCACCATATGAACTGTCCCTGTGGCTTCTCCCAAAATGTCAGACGATCACACTTACCTCTTTCCTCATTGGGATGCCAGGTTGCTGGGAGACAGAGACCTGGCCTTGATCACCATTGGTCCTTTTCATTAAACTGAGATACCTATGGGGTTGTTCCCTTCAGCAGTGGATTCAGTTCTACAGAAATGTACTGAGAGCTCATTTAATGCTCAGCACTGTCTCAGGTACCATGAGGATGCCTAGAAAAGTAAGACCCCATCTTGATCTCAATGCACTCAGCATCTACTAGCATAGGGAAAAGTCAAGTCCCTGGAGAATAGGCAAATCTTTACTGTCACAGGACAATCCTGCATACAACCTAGTCTTTCACTGCTCCCTTACAGAGTGCCAGCTGTGTGCCAGGTGCAGTGCTAAGCATGGAGGAAAGAAAAGCAAGAAGGCACCCTCTCTCTCCTCAGGACGATCAGAGCCCAGGTGCTTTAGAAACGCTGTGGAATGAGAGAGAGTATCTAGCTAGGAACCAGAGAAGTGATTTTGAAAAGGTCTTAAAAGAATGATGACATTCAGCACATGACAGTGCTTTCCATCTAAGGACCAGGACCCAAAGTCACGAGGCAAGTTCTAATCTGTGGGTTGTAATCACCGACTGCACAGAAATTCATTACCGACCTTTGAACTTAGAGCCACTGCAGGCCACTCTTGACATCCAGGGGCTGTCAGCATTCAGAACCCCCTTCCTTTCAGCTCCTAGGTTTCCTAAGAGAATTCTCTCTTGTATGAAAACTTGTTTGGAGAGAGAGAACACAGCTCTCTTCAAGGAGTAGGGAGACCTTCGTCACCCCTCTCCCTGCCCAGGCTCAGGCCTTCTAGAAAGACATTTGGAGGATTCCAACCAGGTTGAGAACAGAAAGAAGAATCTTCCAGAAACAGCAACTCAAAAGCCTGAGGCAGGAATGAATTTGGCTGGTTCAAGGAACCCAGAGTACGGTATGAATAAGAGTAATGAGAACAGAAGGGTGGGCTGGAACCAGTTTCCAGGCCTTGAGGGCATTGCAAGGGGGTCGGAGTTTATTCTGAAGCCATCGTGGGTTATCAGGAGGATGGTGGGACGCAATGGCTTATTTTTTAAAGCATCCCTCTGGCTGCCCAGGGGAGAATGGACTGTGGAAATAGAGGCAAGACAGAAAATAGGGAAACTAGTGAGGGGGCTCTTGCTGTGGCCCAGGGATGAATTGGTGACAACTGGGACCAAGGGGATGTATCCTTGACATGGGAGAGAAAGAGTCGGATTCGGGTTGTAATTTACAGGGAATGGCCATTGAACTTGCTCATTGATGTGAGAGGTGAGGGAACGAAGAATCCAGAATGACTCCTGGGTGTCTAGGTTAAGCAAGCAGATGGACAGCGCTTTTTAATGAATGACAGTGCAGAGTACTATTACTAGGGGCATCTCAGAGAAGGTCATGTTTTGATAGAGGAAAAAAAAAAAGAGTTTTACTTTGAGCATTTAAATTTGAGATGTCCATGAAGTATCCAAGTAGGGTACTTCAAGCAGGATTCTCTGATCGTGGAGTTGAGTGTACAGGAAAGAGGAACAAATTAAAAATCTCATGTCTTTAGCATATAGATGGCATTTAAAACCAAGGAATGGATTGTCTCCCAAAGAGAGAAATAGAGGTCCAGGATAAACAACAAGGTCCTACTGTAGAGCACAGGCAACTATATTCAATATCCTGTGATAAACCATGACGGAAAAGAGTATGAAAAGAATGTAGGTATATATGTATAACTGAATCACTTTGCTGTGCAGCAGAAATTACCATAACAATGTAAATCAATTATACTTCAGTAAAATAAATTAAAGAAAAAAAGAAAAAGAGGTCCAAGGGCTGAACCTTAGGGTAATCTGACATTTAGGAGTCAAGCCTCCTAGAACGAGAAAAATCCTCCACGGGCCTTCTCCCTTCTTGACGTTGAAGGACGTCTTGAACGTCTTGAACGTCTCCCTCCCTCCCTCTGCACTGCAGGATCAACCGCAGTGGGGAAAAAGCGAACCCGGAAGACCATTTTAACCTCATTTGAATACTGTGTGTACATAATTAAAAACATTTGGCCCCCAAGATTAATAACTCCTTTTACATCTTCCTTTGACAGTCACTCTGATTTGTCGGGTGGGACTGGCAGGGTGGGTGCTTTTTGAGTTGATTAACACCTCCACGTTGCTTTGAGCAAAAGTGTGGGGTGGCGACAGAAAATGCCACATTGCAGATGCCCGACTTGGGAACGGGACTCTGACTTCACGCCTCTCGCTAGAGGCAGAGACTCACTTCTGACGGAGGGAAAGTATTACAAAAATATATATGTAACACATATTCTATTCCTGATTTAGGTCTATAATCTTATGAGCCAGACTGTAATGAATAAAGTTATAATTAGCCGTAGATGAAGAACACGCAGCCGTGTTTTCTAGGGTGCACTTTAGGGCTCCGATCCAATCTGCACATTTACAAGCTGTGCTATTTGCATCGACTGCTACGGACTCCACTCAGACAGAAGAGGCTGCATTATTGATGACAGTGTGCGCATCTTGCTTATCTCTCTACTACACCCCGTGGGGTAGGGAAGTGCAGGAGGAGGGAGCAGCCAGGAAATCCGGAAAACACTACCCCATCCTCACAGAATATTTCCCCAAATAGTAGCATCCATGTCTAGTCTATGCCAGAAAACCTCTGGCATTCTCCCCCAACTAGATCTACGGGATGGAATTGACATGAATTGTTGTAACGTGGGCTGTGTGACCTTGGGCAAGTCACTTCCCCTCTCTGGGCCCTCGTTGTCCATCTGCAACATAAGAAATTAGACTTGACTCTCTCTAAGGGCCTTTCCAGCTTCAACGTCCTGAGGGTCTATGATTCTATCAAAAGAAAACCAGATAGGATCACCAGCAGGCAAGGTCCATGCTGCTGATGAGCCTTGCCACCCATACCTCCTCTGTGTTTTGATGTGGAATGAAGCAGTGTGCTGGGAAATGTTTAACAACTGGCTCTCCAGCGAAAAAGCTCTGATTTGTAGTGTTTGCCAATTTCTGTGGTGTAAATACTCCCACCATGGTGGATTTCGACCTACCCACATGATGTCCCTAAATACCAAGTTGAGAAAAGATGCACATAACCGGCCCTCAGAAGCTGGCACTCCTGCTGACTGTCGCACAGCACTCATGGTATGTGTGGGAATAACTGGCAAGTCACCCTTTCTCTCCTCTCCTCCACTTCTTCTGGTTAAAAGATTTTAAGTAAAAGCTAACACCACGTTGCAGGTAAGGAAGAGACTGACTCTGATCCTTTGACTAGTTGCCCTGCAGTGTGGCCCTTGGGGCAACTGTTGGCTGTGGCCTCAAGGTTAAGAGCACAGGCTCTTGCCAGACAACCAGGGTCCAAATTCTGGCCTTGCCGCTTACCAGCTGTGCAGCCTTGCTCAAATGACTTAACCTCTCTGTAAAAGATGTGAAATGGTGATAGCAAACACACCTACTTCAGAGGTGTCTTAGCTTGGGGCACCATAACAAAATGCCATAGACTGGGAGACTTAAACAACAGAAGTTTATTTTCTCAGTTCTGGACGCTGGAAGTCCAAGATCAGGGTGCCAGCATGGCCATGTTCTGGTGAGGACTCTCTTCGTGGCTTGCAGACGAACACTTTTTTGCTATGTCCTCATGTGTTGGAGAGAGAGTGATGGTGCCTCTTCTTATAAGGGCATCATTTCTGTAGCATAAGCGCTCCACCCTTATGACCTCAGCTAACCTTAATGACCTTCTTAAAGTCCCTATCTCCAACACAGTCACATGGGCGGTTAGGGCTTCAATATATGAACTTTGGGAGAACACGATTCAGTCCATAGCAATAAGGTTGATATAAGGATTGAATGAGTTCATATATATATAATGGGTCTGGTATATGGTAGGCACTCAATAGATATTAGCTGTTGTTATATATATTTTTTTCTTTTCTTTTTTTTCTTTTTTAGGGATTTCCCTGGTGGACTAGTAGTCGGATTCTGGACCCTCACTGCCATGGCCTGGGTTCAATCCCTGGTCAGGAAACTAAGATCCCACAAGCTGCACGGCACGGCCAAAAAAAAAATATATATATATATATATATATATATATATATATATATATAATTATAAATTTAAGTTTGAACCAGAGAATCAAAGATAAGACCAAAAGAAGGAAAAGAAAATTAACTTCAGCACAAATTTTATAAGTCTAGAATTCGATTTTCTTGCAAGAGCCTAAGACCCACCCTGGACCAACAAATGTCTAATCTGCTGATCAGGTCAATCTAGCAGTTGGTCTAGAAGCTCTGCATTTGGATTTACTGTTGTGCTCCGGGCAGATCATCAGCTTTGAGTTAGAAATCTGAAGAGCAACATTTAGTGTGCAATCAGTTTTATCCTCTTTTGTGAACCCATGGCTGTTAACTGAACCAGCACAAAGGCCTGGAGTACTTCCTGCTTCTCCTACCTGCAATACCAGGATGTTCCGTTCCTCACACCGATAGTCAGACTCTGCGAACCAACCCTTCCAGTCTCCAGATGAGCTCTCCTCAGATAACATCTGAGTCTGTTGCACCTTGACGTGGCTTCTCCCCAGCCAGCCCCACCGACCTCCATACATCCACCTGGGCTCTGGTAAGGAACAAGGGGAGGAAAAGAGAAGATTGGATGAGAGGAAAAGTAAGGAAAGAGAGAAGGGAATGTCCATTTCTTGAGCATCTCCTGTTTTCCAGGCAAGGAGCCAAAACCCAACTCTGGTGGAGTCTCCCAACAACCCTGTGAAACATTCAACAGAATTTCCATAAAACCCAGCAATTCTACTCCCAGGTATATATCCAAAAGCATTGAAAACAGGCACTCAAATACTTGTGCACAAATGTTTACAGCAGCACTACGCATAATAGTGAAAGATGGAAACAACCCAAATGTCCGTCAACACACAAAGAACAAACTATGACACATACATACAATGGAATATTATTCAGTCATTAAAAGAGAATGAAGAGCTGATACATGCTACAAGGTGAATGAACCTTGAAAACACTATGCTCAGTGAATGAAGACAGACAGAAACAGTCACATACTATCTAATTCCATTTATTTGAAATACCCAGAATAATTAAATCCACAGAGGCAAAAAGCAGATTGGTGGTGGCCAGAATCTAGGGGGAAGGGAGGGATGGGAGTGACTCCTCAATGGGTCCAGGCTTTCTCTGGGGATGATAAATGTTTTAGAACTTAATCTAGATGGTGGTTGCACAACATTGCGAATGCACTTGGTTGTACAGTTTTTAATTGTTAATTTTAGGTTATGTGAATTTCACCTCAACTTTTAAAAAAGTCATTCCACGCTCTATGTATTCTTTTTTAAACATCTTTATTGGAGTATAATTGCTTTACGATGGTGTGTCAGTTTCTACTCTACAACAAAGTGATTCAGCTATACATATACATATATCCCCATATCTCCTCCCTCTTGCATCTCCCTCCCACCCTCCCTATCCCACTCCTCTAGGTGGTCACAAAGCACCAAGCTGATCTCCCTGTGCTATGCAGCTGCTTCCCACTAGCTATCTATTTTACATGTGGTAGTTGGGTATTTTTGAGTTGGGTGTTTTTGAGTTTATTTATTTGTTTTAGAAAAATGACTTCAGCTGCTTATAAGAAACTCAGAGCTCCACGCAAAAGTAGAGGCAGAGAAAACCTGACCCCCAGGTTTTTTCCTAATCACAGAGGTCTAAGAGCCAGCCCTGGGGAAGGAGAGGCAGGAGGAACTTACAGTGATCACTCTTCAGATGTGCCAGGAGCAGTGATGGGTCTTTTATTGACTTATTTCATTAAGTTCTCACACTTTGCCGGGTACGATACCACTTTCCTTGTGCTTTTTATAGCTCTGGTTGATTCTCCCAACAACCCTGGGAAACATACAGAAGGGCCATTGTTCCCATTTTACAGATGGGGAAACTGAGACTCTTAAGTATCAGGAACTGGTTTGGAACCCAAGCCTGCCTGACTCCGGAGTCTCTGCCTCTCATATCAGCAAGTGTCCCTGAAGGGCGTCAGTGGAAATGGCAGCCGATACTCTTACAGCCACACACACACCACCAGCACGGGCCCTAGGGAGAGTAGAGAGAAAAGGGGGGGAGGTTTGTGGCTCAGCCGTGTTCATCTTTCTTGGGCTCCCCTTTCCCTGCCCTTTAATCAATAGGGTAGAAATATGGCCCTTTTGAGTATAAATGACATCCTCCATGACAGTTGGGATAACAGCTTATGTTTCTGAAGAGAGAAAACTTCCTTTGGCAGCCTAAGGCCTGGGAGGTATTTGTCAGAACTTTTAGAATAGTGGGTGGTGGGACTTCCCTGGTGGTCCAGTGGTTAAGAATCCGCCTTCCACTGCAGGGGATGTGGGTTCGATCACCGGTCTGGGAACTAAGAACCCGCATGCCCTGGGGCGACTAAGCCCATGCACCACAACTACTGAGATTGCATGCTCTGGAGCCCACACACCACAACTAGAGAGAAGCCCACACGTGCGCCACAAGGAAGAATCCACACGCCTCAACAAAAGATCCCGCATGCCAATGAAGATCCTGCATGCCGCAACTAAGACCCAACGCAGACAAATAAATAAATTAATATTTTTTTAAAAAAAGAATGGTTGGTGGTACCTTGCCCCGCCGTGGTCCAGGTTCTATGTGGATTGGGGGGAATCCTTTTTATTGCATTCCCTGGGTGCCGTGGTCTTCTAAAGGATGCCCTGATTTCCCCGAACAGGGCCAGAACCAGTTTCCCAGAACCGTGACTGGAACACAGTAGGAGTCAGAAGGGGGTGTTCTGGCTTCTGGTCTTCACTCTTCTGCTCTGTGAGCCGCCTCACCCTAGACCAGCCTCTACCCTTCTCTCCTCACATGACCTCCTTGTTTCATCAATGTGGAAAAAGGAGGGTGCGCTTCTGGCTTTAAGATGTCGATGATTCTCCCTCAATACTTTAACATTTGCCGAGGAACTTGGCAACGTTACGCCGGTACAGGTGTCCTCAAAAGTTGTGCATGAATGAGATCCTTGTTGTGAAACCACATGGTGTAAAGCAGAGGTTAAGGATGGAATGTGACTAACCAGCCTATAATTCATTGTGAACTCATGGATGTTTACAGAAAGTCAGGAAGGGAGAAAGAGGGAGAGAAGGAGGAAGAAAGGGAAAAGGAAGGAAGGGAGAAAGGGAAAGAGAATGGAAGTGGTTCAAAGCAGGCATGCTGGGGTCAGAAGCTGTGAATCTGAGTTTGCTCTCCCCCTCCCTGGCAGCATGACCTTGGACAAGTCACCTGACCTTTCTCAGTGCTGCTCAGTTGAGCACCAGAAGCAGATCATGTTCTGTTTATCAGAGAGTCCGCCAAGTCCCCTGAAAAAGGGTGGAGATGTAAATATTTTTTTCAAGGGAATCTGAGGCCTGAGTCAAGGGTGGAAAGTGATGGAGGGCACTGCTAAGGGTGGCAGGTAGAAAAAGGAAAAGGGATCATTAGCCTGGAGACCCCTTGGAGGTCGTTGGATCCTAATTGTAATAGACACAAAAATCCCAGCTTGGAGCTGGGAAGGCCACGGTGGGATCCACGCCCAGTCTGCCAGGAGAGAAGCCCTGAAGGTCGCTGCTGAGGACGGAGGCAGCTGCTCTGGATTCCAGGGAAGCTACAGAGCAGACAGAGCCAGAGGGTGAAGGCCCTGGACACAGGCGCTGGCGTATCGGACAAGGTCAAGGAGGGGGTCTGAGGCCTTGAGATCGTGCATTTGGAAAGGCGCATCATTACGTGCTCACTCATTCCTTTCAACATTCGATACGTACTTCTGAAATCTCACTGTGTGCCAGGCACGGTGCAAGGTGCAGAAGCCCAACAGACTTGGTCCTCCAAGTTCTGAAGCTGCAGGCTTAGAAGGAGAGGCAGATGCTGAGCAAATAACCGTGCACGTGCACGTGTGATGATGAGCTATGCCAAGTGCTACGCGAGAGAAGGGCCCCGGGCTTTTGACAGCATGCAGCAGAGGAACTGGGGCCAGTGGTGAGGGGGTGTGGGGAGGCTGGGAGAAAATAATGCTAAGATAATCAATTCCAAGTGATAGAAGGGTAACTGCTTTTGATTCTCACAAGGAGAAGCGTTGACCTTGGCTGCTCAGGCCTCGTTGGGTATGCATGTGGCTGTGCGGGAGGGTGTGCAGGAGAGGATTTGAAAATGCCTGGAGAGGGAGCGTGCCCTGCTCTTGTGATCATGTGTCCGTGCGGGTCTCAGTTAGGCTGCAGGATGTGCCTTCCCAGAGGACGCCAGCTGATTACTTGGGGGTGTATTTTTTACTTTTTTTTGTTGTTGTTGTTTTTGCGGTACGTGGGCCTCTCACTGTTGCGGCCTCTCCCATTGCGGAGCACAGGCTCCGGACGCGCAGGCTCAGCGGCCATGGCTCACGGGCCCAGCCGCTCTGCGGCATGTGGGATCCTCCCGGCCCGGGGCACGAACCCGTGTCCCCTGCATCGGCAGGCAGACTCTCAACCACTGCGCCACCAGGGAAGCCCTTGGGAGTGTATTTTAAAGCAACGTAAGCAGCAGCAACTGGAATCTGGGGTAGCCTAAAGAGGCTCCCCATCTCTGTCTCTTCACTTCATATCTCCAAATTTGAGAAAGAAAAAGAGAAAGCAGTCCTGTCTCTCAGTTTCCATGATAAACTTTTCCGTGATTCTAGGTGTGTTCCATGTGGAAATGTCTGTGCTGAGCGGGTGTTCAATCTTATTTCCCCTCCTCCTCCCTCTCTCTGTCTCCGGCTCTCTTTCTTTCTCTCCACTCCCTGCTCTCTCCGCCTTAGCTCCATCCTTTTAAAAAACTGCAAACACAGAAGTCACCGAGGAAAAGCTTTTCCTCTCCTAAAACGTAGATTCGTGCCTCCCTTACAGCGTGGGGGCGGGCGACTTCACTGGCCCAAGGGACCAAAGATTTGCTCTGCCTGGAAAGCCACAGGAATGACAAATCTTTGGACAAATTACTGATTTCTCATCTAATTTACATCCAATTAGTGTGAGTGAAATGAATCATGTGGTCAGCCCCTCAGGGGAAACATTGAGATAACAAATGCCCAGGGCTTCTTTCCTGGGGAACTGACAGGCCCTCAGGGAAGTCCATGATTTACCCCTGGGTCAGAGGCCCCCTCCCTTCCCCCAGGCAGGTTACAGAGCCCATAGATCAACCCTGCCCCCCTCCTTGCAGCCTGGACAGGCCCAAGGGAGTTCAAGCTGGTAAAAAGATGGGTGGGTGGGTGAGACCCACATCTTCTGTTGCTTCCCCACCGTGGAGGTCCACGTCAGGTTAGAATGCAGCGGTGAATTTTTGGAGCAAGTGACAATTCCTGGGCTCAAGGCCCTCATGCACAGAATCTCCACCATCCCGCAGGGACCTCGTGAGGCAGGTGGTCCGGGGCTCTGGTGACCTTAACTGACATTGATGCCACTCACCTTGTGCCAGGCCCTGCCTTTAGTGCTCTGTAGCATCTTAACCCTCTTAGCTGTCACAACCAAGTACCCTAGGAGGCAGGCACTACTATGACCTCCACTTTCCAGGGAGGGAAATTGAGGGTCCGAGAGGACTTGCATCGGGCAGAGGCAGGACCGTGATTTTTGAACACCTGCGGTGTGATGCCGGAGTCCAGGCAGTTAACCATTGTGCTCCATGGGCCCCGTCCATTTTGCAGAGGAGGGAACTGAGGCTCAGAGGGGCCAAGTCATTGCCCAAGGTCACCCCACAGTTTTGGCCAGAGTGGGAAGGTCAAGTCTAGCGGTTTCCCCTGCTCAGGGCAGGGATGGCAACCCTAGGAGTCCAGGCAGGTGACCACCGCTTCTGGGGGTGAACGTGGATGGATTATCTGAGGTTCTCCCGGCTGCTGAGAAAAAACCGAACCAAGCACACACCTTGCTACGACTGGGTCACCACTTGCTTCTTCATGCACGAAGAGCAGCAGACGGATTTCAGAAATGTTTTTCTAAAACAAGAAAGATTCCTCTCTGAAACCGTTTGAAGTGGGAAGGCAGGGGCGCGCGAGCGGGGCGGGGGGGGGGGCACGGGTTTCTTGTCTGAACGGTGCAGGGCTGCATGTTTAGGATGAGTTTGATCTTCCTGTGTAAACTTGTTTCTAGTCTGCTATTTAAAACCTGGCATATGGATGGGATCTCAGCTTCCAGTACTGGCAGTTCTTAACATTCACAGCGACTAAATAAAAAGGGAATTTTAAAAACCAAATGCAGTTTTACCCCATAACGAGGCAAAGAAATAACTACTAAGAAGTTAACAACTTCCAAACTTGGGCCCAGCCAACCCTCTAAATGTGGAGGCTTCTCCGACACAGGGTGGGGTGAGGAGGGAAAGGACCAGCATTTTCTGAGTACCTAACACAGGCCTAGCTTTTGCGCTGGGCTTAACCTTCGGGTTGGCCTTGAGGTAAGGGCGTGGTCTTTGCAGTCAGCCAGCCGGGCTTTGAAACCCAGCTCTGCCACTCACCACCTGAGTGACCTTGGATAAGTTACTCACCCTCTCTGAGCTTCAGTTTCCTCTGCTGTAAAACAGGCCTGAAATAGGATCCTCAGCCCAGCTCTGCCACTTAACTAGCTGTGTGACTCAGAGGTCCTTAAACTCTTGAAGCAGGCTGTTTTGAGGTCTACATGAGCTAATGCTTGTTAAGCGTGGAGCGTGAGTCCTGCCACATACTGAGTGTGCAAAGAGATTGTAATTATCTGCACACCGATGGGGGGCAAGGGTATGAATTTCCTCATTTTTCAGCTTCTGAGATTACAGACCATGCTGTACGTGGAGGTGGGTGACCAGCCCATCTCTTTCAAGGGGTTGAAGAGAGGCCTGGGCCGGATGAGGAGAGAACAGAGCCTGGAGAGAAGGAAGGGAACTCCAGGAGGTAGAGGACTTACATCACTACGGGCAGGATCCATGGGAGCAAGCAGGCAGACTCCTGTCTGGGTCCCCAGTAACAACAGCAATTAAATGCCTGCCTGCCACTGTTCTAAATGCTATGCAAGTTCGGGGTTTTTTTCCCCTCCCCATGAGCCTTGGCTCATGGAAGTGGTATTATTAATTTTGAATAGGAAACAGAGGCCCAGAGAAGTTAAGGCCCAAGGTCACACAGCTAGACAGTGAGTGACAAGGCTGGGACACCAACCCAGGGAATCAGGCTTCAGAGCCCCGCTCACTTCAGTGCCTCGAACAGCACAGGTCTTGGCACCAGGGGACATCCTGTCGCAGAGAAGAAAGAATTGTACCAGGGGAGGGAAAAAGCAGAAACAGCCCCTTTAGTCCAAGTAGACTATGGAGTCAGCTGTAAGCCCCCTACCAGCTCACTAGGGGCAGAGACCCCTCAGACCCATTCGGGATTCCTGGTACCACAGAGCAACCTGGGCCACCAGCGAGAGCCCCTGACCACCCGTACAAAGCAGGCCACCATGCCCTAGAGGGGTGGCTGCTCTGAGCAGAGTGACCAAGAGCGGCCCAGCGCTTTGCATGATCTCAGTTTCCTGTTCTGTAAAATGGAAAGATCACGGCACCTACATCATATGCTTGTCCACGAGGATGAAGTGAAGCAGCTAGGGTTCCCTGTTCTATGGTTACTGTTCCCAGCGAGGAAACTGAAGTTCAGAGCAGTGGGGTGACTCTCCAACCTGCAGCAGGAAATGCGGCCAGTGCCAACCATGTTGGATTTGAACAGGGCGTAGGTATGTAGGTATGGGGAGCCCCGTGGTCTGCAGAACCATGACCCCAGTGATGGTCATGGCTGACTCGAGTCTCCCCAAACACATCAAACTCCCCTGCTTCTCGAGGGCTGCTCCCAGACACATCTCATCCCAGCTCCCCATCTCTCCAGAGCATCCCTTGGGAAGAAGAACTTTGTCCTGACGCGGAGATTTGCCCCCAGCGCCGAGGACACGCCTGCTTGGAGTTCCTGCTTCAGAGCCTGCCACTGTCAAGACTTATGGCCGCTGCGTCTCTCCCCCTTGCTGGGTCTGGCTACATCACTTATCTCCCCGACGCTGACCTGCCAGCAGCTGCAGGAGGCTCTCTCCGGTAAGATTTGATTAATGAGTTTCAGCAGCAACAAATCAGTCTTGTGGAGTAGCCCTCCCTCCCTGGGACGCACTCTCACAACAGCCGCTGCATACAAACTGCCCGGCAGGTGTGGGGCTGCCTCCCAGCCTTCCTGCCAGCGGCCCCTGGCTCTGCACCGCTGGTTCCGTGCGCCAGACCTGGCTGGACTCACCGCTCACCATCAGTATGCACTGTGCCCGAGTGCAAGCAAGAGGTGCTTGCTTTTTCCCCCTTATCTTCAAGATAATAACGTAATTATTATCGTAGCGTAAGTCATGATATCTACTACTTCTGGACTTACTGGATGCAAGGCACTTTGCTAAACATTTGATGTGATTTTAGTTAATTAAGCCTCTCAATAACCCTATGAAGTGGGACTTTTATTATCCCCATTTTACAGATGAGGACAGTGAGGTGTGAGTGGGCTGGTATCTTGTCCAAAGTCACAAAGTTTAAAAGGGGCAGGGCTGGGGTTTGAACCTCGGCAATCCGGCCTTTAATTATACTTCTTCACGTGTTTGACATCTTAAAACCCTTTGGAAATATGATGAAAGCTATGGTCCTTTTCCTTGGGAAAATGCACATAATATACACATACTGCCATACAATCTCAGCATGTGCAGACGCACCCACCTTCAACCCCATCAGTCCTGAGGACCACACCACCACCACCCTCACTGTGAAACACATGCACAGCCCTTACCCCTCTGGGCCTCTGTCTCTCCTGTAAGAAGAGGAGACTGGGGGTCCCGTCTCCACCGGCCCATCCCTCTCCTACTCTTTATCTCAAATGCACGATACCCAAGTCCCCCTTCCCAATCTCATCTTCTCACTCCCCTCTGGAAAGTTCGCATCGTTGGAAGGCAGATCTGTTTTTCTCTTTGAGTTTCCAACCACTATATGTGCATCACCCCACCCCACCCCTTCTCCTTACCCTGACCATTTTATTGGAACTGTTTGCTTCTCAAGCAGTTACAGGAAGCCCATGGTCTGTCCACTCCTTCAAAGCATAATCTACACATCATTCAAGTGCATGTCCCTCCAGCCATCAGTGACCCCAAGTCACCTTCCCGGGAGACTTTCTGAAGTGGGTGTCCTGCTCAGCTCTCCTCAGATCCTCCACAACTCCTCTGGTCCCCCCCAGACCACCGGGCCTCCATCCCCACACCTTCCTTGCCAGCTGAAGGGGCTGTGGATCTCCCTGTTCCGGTCCCCTCTTTACCTTTTCTAAAGCCTTCACATCCCAGAAACATTTGTCAGGGACTTGCCAATAGTCACTTTTTCATCTGCTGGGGCAAGAGTCATCTTTGCATATAGATGTTTTGTAATAGATGCTGCATTGATTATGTAAAGTTCTTCTGGGAATCGCCTGGCCATTTCTGGGTCCTCAGTGACCAGTGCCACCTCCAACACCCATCCTGAATCTCCTGGGTGAGGAGCATCAGACCACCTGGGCCAGGGGCCAGGGGCAGGGCCACAGCCCCAGATGGCCTCGCGGGTGGCAGGAACAAATGGCTCTACCCATCTGAGATGGACTCACACGGCCCACTCTACGTTGGACAGGCTGGCTGAGGAAGGTCCGTTTAGTCTGAGTATGGCTTGTTCCTCGACTGGAAATAATGACGATTCTGGTGAAGAACGTATTTTATATTTTGTAGTGTACAGAGTAAAGTGAGTCCTCCATGAACAATATTATCCTCATGACTGTGTGGGGGATGGGTTATCATGACGCCCACTTTACAGATATGGAGGGTAAGGCACTGAGAAGTAATTTGCCCAGGATAGCAAGGTTCACATGTGGCAATTCCAGCACTTGAGCCCAACTCTTCCGACTATGAGATTGTACTTTTCCCCTTATATCCTGTTGCTTAAAGTAAGCTCATGCGAAAAGCGACCTTTATAAGGTGCTCTCAGATGTTCCCCTAGTCCCAGGGTCCTCCAGGAGCATGCAGGAAATGGCCTGGAGTTGTGTGCATTTGCGCTGGGGAGAGCTGTGAATAGCTATGTGCGGGCTGCTTGGGAGTCGCGGGGATGTGTCTCTGCGGTGGAGTGTGCATGCGTGTGGGTGGGGTGAGTCTCAGCGTGTGGAACGCAAGAGGGCCGTGAGAACCTCTCTGTGGAGGTGTGCGCTGTGTGGCATACGTATACGTGTGATGTGAGCCTCCTCTGATTCCTCCTCTGGTGGGTCACTCTGCCCTTTGCCTTCAGAACCCAGAGCCTATGAGTTAAGCCTCTTTGGACAAGAAGACCCAACGGCTCACCACTTGCAGACCATTTGGGGAGGCCTATAAAACAGACGCCTTAAAACAAACCTGCTGGGTCTCCCTCAAAAGAGCTCCCCCCAATCTAAAAAATACAGCAGCTAGGGACTGGAATGAAAACACAACAAAATAAAAAGCAGACTCACAGATAGAGAGAACAAACTAGCGGCTACTAGTAGGGAGGAGGGGGAGGGGTAATACAGGGGTGGGAAGTGGGAGGTACAAAGTATTGGGTGTAAGAGGCTCAAGGATGTATTGTACAACACAGGGAAGAGAGCCGATGTTTTGTAATAACTGTAAATGGAAAGTAGCTTTTCAAAATCGTATAAAAATTTTTTTTTTTTAATTTGAAAAAGCTCCCCCTTCAAGCTCAGGATGTGCCCCAAGGTTTTGGCGTTGGTCTCTGGGAAGTGCCTTTGGGATCAGCGATAACGTCACCCAGAGAAGAAGGTCTTGTAGGTTTGGGATGTAGGTACAGAAAGGCCCCAGGAGAATCAGGCCAACAGTCCCACAGGGCAGAGGTGGGAGGAGGGAGGAGCTGCCATGCCAGCTCCCTGTGGGACACAACGCCCCCTGTCACTGTGCCCAGGGGCCACGGGGAAGATCGCAGGACACTGAGGCCGCTCAGCCAGGCTGCTGGGTATCCTTTGTCCCAGGGAGGCTGAGCCCTGGGTGGGGTCTGGTGGTTGGCCCACCACCTGAAGGCATAGTAATTAGTCCCTCAACTCTTCCTCTGGCCAACCTCCAGATATTGGGCTGATAGGATCTGCGAGACCTCCTCATTGGATGGCCCCGGAGGTCTTGCAGTGCCAGAGTCAGCTCAGAGAGAGGTCTGGAGGTCCTCCTCGGCCCCCACGTCGTGGCCTCTGCGACACAGAGCAGAGTCTGCCTTCGTGGTACACTTGCTGGTTTCCACTGGGCAGACACTCTGAAAGCAGCCCTACACCATTCACAACTCTGAGTCCGTAACTGCGCTGTGAAAGGGAGACGGAGTCCAGTCAAGTTGCTGGGGTACCCAATATGGGTAAGCCACGGCCAGCAGAATTCCCTCTTCGCCTGCCCCCAGGCTGGCATCCCCTGCAGCAACTCTGGAGCTTTCCCTGGAGCTTCCTGCTCTGGCTCCTACCTGAACGTGGCATCCCCACGTGCCAATTAGAGTCACACCTCCCATTTAACCAGAAGCACATTTCCCAGCTTGTTCCTCCACCAGGCTGGGCTCCAAATGCTTCTCGTGGTTGTTTCCCGAAATCAAATCCAACCTCAAAGCATGAAGATTTGCCATTATTAAAGACGAGCAAAAGCATATGCCCCAGGCTCTGGAGAGAATTTCTAATGAGGATTCCAAAGATCACAGCCGACGCACGAGCTCTTGGAATCTGATGGGCCCTTAGCAGTCGTGGAGCCCCTAATTACGCTCCCTGCACGGCTCAGCCGTACCCACCGCCAGGCTGGGCCTCGCGGCTCCCGCGACGACAGGAGTCTGTGTGATGTAGAGACGGTATTTAAAGCCAGCGTATAAAGGGAAAAACCAGGCATAGTCAAAATGACCCTTACAAAGCCTTGAAGAGGGAGACCCATATGCCATCTCGGTAAGTCCAGCGCGGTGGGCTTTCCTTCAGTGTTGGAACAAATCACTTTTCTTTGGGTTAAGCGCAAGGTGAGGTTGTTGGCTTGATGTGAGGGGCCACGTTACAGGAAAGATGCGTGTCTTGAAACACTAGAATCACCCTCAGGGTGATACTCACAGGAAAAGAGGCCCAGAGAACTGAAAGCCACTGGGAAAACAGCAGGATCTACCTCCCATCTCATGCTTGCTCTGGGTGCAGCTCCTTGAGAGAGATGGGGGTGGGAAGCCCCACTTTATTCTCTATACACACTCTGTTATTGTTATCATTATGCTGTGTGCACATACCTGGTTGAATTCAAATACACGAAGCGGGATCTCCCTGGAAGACTCATTCTGTGCATGACAATATGTTTACATCCTTCAAGGCTACTTCCACATTCTAAATGCCACTTCTTCCAGGCAGCTTTCCCTCATTACCATGGCAGGAAGTGGTGTCCCACAACTGTGCACTCCCAGAGTACCTTATCTGTACCCATCTGATCACCAAAGCCACCCTGTGCCTCATATCATAGTAACTATATGTATGTCTTATCTCCCCAAATATGCCACGAAGTCCTTGAGGGCAGGGTCCTTGTCTGTTTTACCTCTGTGGGCCCCAAATCTCCAATATACCTCCATCAGTAAACTTTGATTCAAAGACTAGATATATGAATAAATGAACTACAAAATTGGCTCATCTTGGGAAATAAAAATATCTCTACTTTGTTAAAACAGAAATGCTATACTCCTTGGACTTAAGACACGCTGGAGTGAGGATTTCCATTGTGACCTGACCCTATAGATAAGATGCCGTTGGTGAATGTGTGTCCAGACCATCTCCACTGCCATACTCCTCAAAGCTGCCTTCTCTAATAGACTCCTTCCGTTCTGATGCACCGTGTGGTGCACACCTGCCCTGGCAGTAGAAGTGGAAGCCTCACCCCAGAGCCCTGCCAGGTAGGAAGGACAAACTTTAATAGCCCCATTTTACACATAAAGAAACTGAGGCTCAAAGAGGCATGTGTCTGGCCTGCAGTCACATGGCTACCGAAGAGCAGGGCCTGGATTTGTGTGAGCTGAAACCTGCTTTTTCTTGTCTTTCTATTTAATCACATGTTACTTCTGGATAGAGATGCCATTCTGTTCATAATAGGAATCCAGCTATGGTGGGGAGTCCTGCCCCTCCTAGACCAATGAGACACCATAGCTCTTGTCCCGTGGGAGTGCATGGTTAGAAAATAGTCTTGGAGGCTCCCCGCTGAAGGCCTGTGATGTAAGTGGCAGCAACCCCAAATGTCCCCTTATAGATGCCAGGTCACCTCCCTGACTCTCTGCCCAGATCTCTTGGGGTGCTGGAATCTCTGTTTTCTTCCACTGCACACAACTGGCTGGGTTCCCTTCCTTACCCCTTCTTCCCACCCATTTGCCTGTGACCGAGGACTGTCCCCAGTCCCCCAAAGGGATGGCACAGCACGAGGACTGAGGCTTTGGAGCAAATCTGGATTCAAATCTAGCTCAGCCTCTTTAGTACTTGGCTAAGTGTGAAGTCGCTTAACTGCTCCGAGCTCAGCTTCTTCATCTGTAAAATCAGGATAACACTCACTTCAAAGGTTTGCTGACATGACAGGAATGACATTTGTAGCTGAGGTCTCAGCTCAGATCTCATTTAGCTGGAATTCAGACCAGTCTGTAGGGCCTGCCACACAGTGGTTGAAAGCAAGTTTCAAAGTCAGATCACCTGGTTTCCACTCCCAGCTCCTGCACTTATTCACCAACTGTGCGTCCCTGGGAAAGTTACTAACCATCTCTAAGCTTCAGATTCCTCACCAGTAAAATAGGGATAAAAACAGTCCCTCACTCGTGGGGCTGCTTTGCGATGAAAGGAGATAACTTACATTCACAGCTTAGCACAGTGTCTGGCACTTAACCAGAACACAATAAACGTTGCCCATTAATTATTAACCAGAACACAATAAATGTTGCCCATTAATTATTAGCCAGTATTAATTTTGCCAGTGAACTGGCAGACAAGTCCGGTAGGAGCTGATCTGCATGAGGTTTTGACTAAAGGTATAAGAAGGGAAATAACGTCCTGATGTCTCTCTGCAGGGCCGCCTGGTGCCTGAGCCCTGCGGAGGAGCAGGCAGCAGGTGCAGTGAAGGTGCAGGAGCCGTTCTCAGGTACCCGGGCCACAAAGGGAAACACAGGATCGTGTAGTGCCGCAGCATCTCCAGGGACTCTTGAGACATCTATTTACTAAGCAGCTACTATGTTCCCAGGCTTGTGCTTGGCGCTGAGAATCGAGTGAGCGCTGACCTCACAGAGTGCACAGTCTGGGGGTTTCCTCTGGACCTCCACTCGCACCCGGAGGCACCTCCCCGGGGGCGAATCCTAGAGGTCTTGGGGTGGCCCAGCCGCACAAGCAGGAGGACGTGCCCTCCCCGACCAGGTCCAGGCTGCAGACATTCCTGGAGGAGTTTGGAGGCACAGATCAGGGAACTGATGCTGCAGGGGACTTCCAGAAACAACGGGTGAGATTGTGAAAGAGCAGACATTCTACAGGAGGGAGTGAATTTAGGGCTATGATGCTTGAGGGACCAGATTATTACCTAAGAGCCAGAAAAACAGTGGTCGGGGGACAAATGTGCAGAATGGGGGGCTACCTGCTCAGGAAGGAATGGTTTATGCCCCAGGCAGGGCCGGCCCACAGACCCAGACTCACTCGGTACATACTCCCACACACACCATTCCTTCTGCACATGTATGATTAAAACACACAGCCGCGCACACTGAGCTCCCCACGGTGCACTCAGCAGGCACGCGCCCCATGGGCCTTTCACACCCCAGAGAATCCTCTTCGCCAACATCCCACCCCTGCTCCCTTTCCCCTCTCTCTAGCCCTCTGTGAGCTCTGGGTCCTGACAGACCTGGGCCCCAGTCCCAGCTCTGCCACTTAACCAGCTGTGTGACTTAGTAGAGTTCCTTAAACTCTTGAAGCCTCAGCGTTCGTTTTCTGTAAAATAGAAATCATAAGAGTCCTGACCTCACAAGGTTGCTGTGAGGATGAGCTGAGCTGATGCGGGTCCGGTCCTTAAAGCCGGCCCTGGTACATATCAGGGCTCACTCCCCCTCCCGCACCACCGCACGGACAACACGTCCCTCCGTGGAGCCTGTGTCTGCTACCGGTCACACGGCGCACACGGCACACACCATCCTGGGCATCACAGCAGCCAGCCTGGAAGACCATCCCACCAGGCCAGGAAACCACTACACACATCACCCCAAAGACCCCGAGCCTGGCCTCCCTTCTCTTGGGGACCCTCTGGAAGGCCTGGCAGAGGCAGATTTGCCAGGAGTGCCCGTGGAGCCTGAGCCACCAGACACGGCCCAGGAGCAGCTCTGCAGACGAGGGCTGGGCCGGGTGGCCTCGGACCCAGAGGTGCCTCCCTCCCCTCCAGCCCATCCCTACGGGACTCATTCAAGACTCCAGTCTTGCATCTGCCTCCCCATCTTCCCCCATCGCTCTCCAGCAGCTCTCGTTATCTCAACTACTTTAGGAGAGTTCTCTTTTCTCCCCCTCGACTCCTCTGATGCTAATCTCTCTCCATAAATCATACCCTCTAATCTTTTCATCACCTTTCTCTGCTTAAAGCAGCTCGGGGGCTGGGAGCCACAATCCTCTACTAAAACCCTTTGATGTCCAAACTCAGCCCGAGGCAGGGTGCACCGGCTGGCGGCCCCCCACCCTGTGTGGCAGGCCTGGCACACACACCGGCCACGCGGCCACGTTCCTGACTTGTCCTGGGCTGCCGGTGCGGCCCGGCACCTCGAGGATTTCACAGATCTCTTCATGAATATTTCTCACTACATACTGGATGTCATTATTCTATTGAGAATCAATTAGCCCAAATGTTGTTATGACAGCTACAGAAAAATGATATTTTTAGCTTTGCTTCTGCTGCTCTGTCTCTTCACAGAATTATTGAAAACCTTAAAACTGATCTAGTGGAGACAGGGGCCTCTGTGGCAAGCCGAGAGCGATTGATCTGGGACTGGGGAATTATGGGGAATGCTAGGCTTTTCTCAATGACGTAGGAGCTCGTCAGAAACAACTACCAGGATGCAAGGCAGAGTGTGACCTCGGGCAAGATACTTACCCTGTCTGAACCTCAGTTTCTGCAACTGTGAAATGGGAATAATAATCATCCTCGCCTTTGGTGTTGGGAAGAAGATAAAAATGTGACAACGCATAAAAATAATTTAGCGAGGCCTGTGACAGCACCACAGCAGGCGTTCACCACATGAGTGGCCCTACTGCTTTGTGGCTGCAGGAAGGCTGCCTAGGTTCAAGTCCCAGCTCTGACGCTTCATAGCTACGTGACCTTACATAGGTCACTTAATCTCTCTGCGCCTCAGGTTCGTCGTCCATAAAATGGGATTCATCGTACCTACTTGATAATATTGTAAGGAGTAGGTGAACTAATACAAGCAAAGCACTTAAAAACCCCACCCGGCTAAAAAAGTGTCAGATCTTTTCAATGCAGGATGGCCGCCACTGTCGTCTGCTTCCCACCTTTGTTCAGCTGACCCCTCAGCCCAGAATCTTTCTCTTCCTATCCTTGTATGTTCACATCCTCTCAATGTTAAAATCGAGCTCAATTGTTACCTCAACTGCTATTCCTGATAGATGGGGATCAGGACGCTGGTTCCAATCATCTCTAGGTGACCATGGACAAGGCAGTTAACTTCTTTGTCTTAGTTTCCTTGTTGGTAGAAAAGGGATAATCATAATAGTTTCTTTACCCCTGAGATGAGGGGTTAGCCCTGTCCGGTTCTGAAGCTGGGTGGGCAATCCTGCATTCAAACACCAGTCCTCCCTGGATAGCTTCTAAAGATCACCTGCACACTTCCTCCCCCACCAGGAACAGTATTACAGATTTATAGCAAACAAGGAAGCTGTTTTACAAAAAGAAAAAAAAAGTCGTCTTTGGCCAGGAGGCCCCGGAGTGGAGTAAAAGCAGGGGGCAGTTCCAGGATGCCCCCTGCAGACACAGGTTCTGCCAAGCCTGGTGTCAGGAAAAAGGGGGAACCCATCTGAGCACCTTTGCTTGCAGCCAAGTCGCACCCCACTCTCCTGACCAGCGGATTTTATCCAGCTGGAATTTAACAGCATCTGATGGCTGACATCTTTTGGCAGAGAAAGGGCCAGAGGAGCAGGCTGGTAGGTTCCCTCAGGGACCCCCAGTGCACCCCGTATCCTGTGCTTGCCACACCTGGTTCTCTGCCTGAATGAATCCTTGCTCTGTTCTAAGGCTCAGGGCGAATTGAATGTTATTCATACAGCCTCCACAATTCCTTCATTTGGGATTACCTACTCCCTCTTTCCCATGTCCCCCATTGCACTCTTTCTGGCCACTGCTGTAGCCTTTGTCATAGCCACCACCACTGACCCCAGTTCTTTGTGTGCAGGGCTGTCTCCCCTGCTGGACTGTTAGCAAACAGAGAACCAAGACTTGGCTCTTACGTGCTGAGTGTATTTGCTCTGTCTTCCTTGCCTCAACACTGCTCTGCTTCCCCGTCACAAGTGTCCTCTCTGGAGACTTCCCACATCCACTGTTAACCCCTCTTTGGCCTCTGCCCAACCTTGTGTCCATGATCACCTCGTACAGTCGTGCAGGCTGTGCACTGCACAACTCTATGGTGCCGTTCACGTAGGCCATACAAATAACGCTCCTGTGCACCACAGCAGCCCTGCCTATGCTGGGGGATCCTTTAAAGACTCTGATTTTGGATACTCTGACATTTGAAGGCCCCACCTCACATAAAAACACACCCATAGACTTCAGTGAACATAGTTTCTTGCTGTGAAAATATTTTGAAAAAATATTTTATAATTTGACTTTTGAAATTATTTGGCTATGAGCAGCTGATTTACGTTTGGCTATGATTTTTCAGCAGTCATTCTTGAGGATTCTGGAGAAAAGAGAGAATTGAAGCTGTAAATGGGTTTCAATTGTAAAGCAGCTTTTATGTAAAGCAGTTAACAAATAACGAAGTTGACCTGATGTTTTATACACTTAATTTCTATAGACAATTTTTTCTCTTGCCGTTCTCTTTTCACATTTTGGGGTCAAAAGCACCGTGGTGTGCTACAAGGACAAAGGACAAGATAAACCCAAAGGACCAGTATTGCCGGAACACAAAGTTACAGGACTCCTATCACTCTGTCACAATGTGACCATTGCAATGTCCCAGCGCCCTCCCAAGCAGCATGCCTGTCCCTTTCCCATCCCATATAAGGAAGGACATTTGCCCCGTTTTTCTCCTGCTCAACACACTGAAAGTATACATACTCTGCCCGGTCAGCAGATGACTTGCAGGTTCCCTGGCTATAAAAACAGACAAGAAACCCATGCTCATTGTCAGCTCTCCCTGGTCTATCAGGAAGTTGGCCCACTGTATTTCCTGTGCCCCTCACCAACTCTGCTCTTTGTTCTCAATAAGCTCACTCTTTTCTAAAATACTACATGTCTAGGGCTTCCCTGGTGGCACAGTGGTTGAGAGTCTGCCTGCCGATGCAGGGGACACGGGTTCGTGCCCCGGTCCGGGAAGATCCCACATGCCGCGGAGCGGCTGGGCCCGTGAGCCATGGCCGCTGAGCCTGCGCGTCCGGAGCCTGTGCTCCGCAACAGGAGAGGCCACAGCGGTGAGAGGACCGTGTACCGCAAAAAATAAAATAAAATAAAATAAAATAAAATAAAATAAAATAAAATAAAATAAAATAAAATAAAATAAAATACTTTGTGTCCGGAAATTCTTCTTCCAACCGGCACTCGGACCACGGCAATCATTTCTTTTAGGATTCAGACACCTGCATAGGCCTCAAGCATGAGCACAGGCCCTTCCCTATAAGTCCGCACATGACAGACCAGTCTATAACTTTGAAAGACACTTTACTGAAGGATTAATGATAAACAGGTGGCTCCCTGCTCCCATTTATTCTTGCAGCTTAAGCGTAATTATTAATAGCACCCCTTTGACTCTCGATGGTGCCAGTGTGGGCTATCAATTTTATGGTCACCTTGTTAGAGGGAAGAAAGTACCATAGACAGGAAGTCAGCAGAGACCCAGACCTTCCCCAGACTCCCTTTCAAGACAGTCTGGAGGTCTTTCTCTCGGCCGCTCCCATGGGGTCCACGGAAGCTCACCTTCCACCCTCAAACCCACGCCACCACCTCTGTGAATGTTCTAGGGATTGCCACTGCTCGCACCACAGACAGAAAGTCTTTTCCTCGTCCCCACCTAACGCCCGCTTGCCAAAGTCCTCATTTTCTGCAGCACGAATGACATCTTTCTTAGAAGACTGACAATGGACATTTTCATTTCCTTTTGTGAAAACCCCACTCCCATCCACAAGGAGATGCTCTGGCCCTATGACCCCAACAATACAATCGCAAAATAGTTCCACATTGATATACATCCCAGAGTCTTTAATCTACATATCTTTAAATCTTAACTCTCTCACAGAATAAGGCAGAATATCAACGAATCAGTGCATCAATTTCTCTTTTAGCACCAATCAGATTGTATTATGATTGTATCCATGGTGCCCCTCCCTGGACTGTGAGTTCTTAGGGAGAGACGTGGGTGCCTCATTCATCTCTGCCTCCCCAATGCCAGTCCCATCCTAGCTCACTGAAACGCTTACTGAAGGGCGAGGGAATGAATAAATATGACAGCAATTTGCTGTTCGACTATGAGCTCCTTGAGAGCAAGGACTGTGCTTGTTCATTTTTGTCTCCACCAGAGTATGTGACAGCTCACGGCAGAGGCTCGCCAGAGGGCAGAAGTTCATGCAACATTTGATTAGATGATGGATGGCTGGACAGATCGTGCAGTAGATGGCTGGGTGGACCGTGGAGTACATGGCTGGGTGGATGGATGGGTTGGATGCATGCATAAGTGGGTGGATCTGTAGCCTGAAGGGTTGGTGTCCAGGGAGAAGATAGAGCTGCTTTGGCCTCTAATAGATTTTCAGGTCTCAGCTCCAATTCCCAGGAGTCTTGACTGTCATATGGTTCCCATCCTTGGATTTCCAAGAGAATTCTACATATCTTTACAATAAACTCCCTTCTATTTGAGACAATTTAAGTGAATCTCTGTTTCTTCTAATCAAAAGAGCCTGACTCAGATAAAAACCCTCCTCCTGGGTTGGGGGATGGGCAGGAATGAATACTTTCCTCTTGATTGTTCATCTTAGGAAGCATAGCCTATTCATTCCCTCTCATGGTCTTCCCCAAAACAGTGCTAGAAGGCTGGCCTGCTTATCAGAACCATGGTAGCTCAGTGTAGTTTAATGAACCTGTCCTGGGGGTTCCTGTGCAGGTCTGTGCCAAGCACTGGGTGAACTTTTGTGAACAACCTGGTCCTTGAACTTGAAGTAGTCCACCAGCTCCTGGTATCAATTCCAACAGTTACTGTGTCATTTCAGGTAGGTCACCTTCTGTTCTGGGCCTCAATTCTCTATCTATTAAATGCAAAGTTGGAAGGAGGTCACAGAGCCTTTCCTGCTTTAACCTTTTGAGGTTATATGACTTCCTCAAGGAAGTCACTGATATAACCCCGCTGTAAACGCTCCCCAACCTTTGGTGGGATAACGGGCTTGGGCTTGCCAATCCTGTTGCAAAAGCCCACCTTCTTTACGAGCTTCCACAAAAACACAGAGAACATGTCGTGATTTTATCATTTTTCTGAAGATGCATGGGTTCGCACCCTCTCATAACTCGTGTTCTTCTTGCCACCCAGAATTCCTTCACATTTTCACATGTCTAAATACAGATCACCCTTCTAGGTCAGTCCTCTCCTGCAGTATACTTTCCCTGCTCCCTCTTTTGGAAATGTCCTCTCCCTCCTGCAGAGTTAAACACCTCCCGTCTTGCATTTCAGCAGGTCCTATCTCCCTGGGGTGATCTGGTTTCCTCTTCAGGATGATGAGTTCCCAGAGGGCAGACAAGAACGGCTCTACTCATCCCTCTCTCCCAGCAAGGAGCTCACTCAGGACTTTGCACACAGTAGACACCACTGAATGTTTAATGTTATGGACAGCTAGCCAGTGATCTTTATGACGCTGTAGAAAGATAGTTTATGACCTAGTAAATGTTCGCAAACCATTATCAGATTTTTTCAAGCCAATCACAAGACAGCAAGGATTATATGATATAACATTTTCCTAAAAACGTATTTGAAAGAGTGTAGGGAGATGTATGTGTGCCCAAGACATTCATTCAGGCAGCAGGATTTGGGGTAACTTATTTTCTTCTTTCAGCATATCTGTCTTTCTAAATGTTCTAGAATAAGCATGTATTACTTTCAGAATGGGAAAAAAGAGAAAAGCTATTTAAAAATAAATAATCAATGTTTGCTTAGTGAATGAAAGAACAGGGCTGTAGTGTGTTACCAGAGACTAATTTGAGCTGAATCTTGGGGCAGAAGTCATCCCCTGCCGGCCAAGTCCCCCTAACCACCCAACCATTGCCACTGGAACCCCAGAGAAGCTTCTAACTGTAGAATTGCTCCTAAGGAGTTCGTTATGACCATCCTGCTTCAGTAGGAGTCATAGTGGTACTGTTTTTGTTGACAGCAATGATGACAACCCTTCCACGTATACAGCACTTTACAAAGCAATTTTGCATACACTTCCTCATTTTCTCCTTACAATCCTACAAGGCAAGTATTAACACCTCCTAGTAACAGATGAATAAACTGGGGCCTAGAGAGAAAAAGGAGGCCGAGGTCAAGGTCATGCAGCTAGCACCCACCCCCCCATCCCCGTGCATAAAAATTCCCTGGCTAACGGACCAGACCGGGCATCTGGGGTGACAAGGCACCCACGTTTCTTCGTGCCTCAGAGCGGTTCGATCCCCAGGAAAGCAGGTTTTGGGGACGGGAATTTCCTGCCTGGAGTCTGCAATGCTCAGGATGGCTCCAAGGAAGTTCCTCCCAGGAGAAAACCCTGCGTGAGGGGGTGTGTCTGCCACGGCCCCGTGTCAACCACTGTCTTGCAGCAGCAGCGCTGGCGGAAGGCAGGTGCATTTCTGCCGGAGACGCAGGCAGCGTCTGGAACTGGGTTGGGAATCCAGACTCTTGGAGCAGAATCAGGGAATCCATTCTCTTAGGCTGTATTCTGGGAAGGAGAAGAACAGAGATGGCCCCCCAAGCTGAGGTTGCTCATGACCAGAAACGACTTCCTGTCCCGGAAAAAACCCTCTGACCCCGATGCGACAGGGTCCTCAGAAATTCCCCATTTGCTGCCACTATCCCAACGGAAGTCCAATTCTCTGCTCCTCTGCAAATCTCATGCAGAATTGGGAGGCATCTAAAATGAACTACATTTTCTTTATAAAATATAATTACGACAAGAAAAAATAAAATACAAAGTACTAAGGAAGACAGTAAATATTGAGTTTGTATATAATTTCCAAATTAAATCCTTTCAGATGTCTTAATGAGAAATCTAAGTTTGCTCCCAGAAACAAATTTTTTCAATATCATGTATAAAACTGGAAATGATTACACACAATTGATCAAATGACTCCACACAAATAGTCGAGACTTTTAATGAGGATCTTTTCAAATTCTTGACAGTTACCATCAACAAGAAAGTTTGTTCTCACATGTGAGTGATGACATATTTAAAACCATTTTAAACAAGGATTCAACACAGCGACTGAAATTATATTTACAGAATCAAATAGGTCTTTTCTTTATTGACAAAATTAATGTTGGAATTTCTTGTGCTCAAGCAAACGGGTGCAGGGTCTAGTTGAACTTTTTCACACCAAGCATTTCAAAATGATGCAGCTCTATTCTGCAGACCAGCCATGCACTGTGAGAGCAGTCAGGCTGCAGAGAGCACGGATGCCTCTAGAAGGACAAAGCAGTCAAGGGAGGACAGAAATATCCAGATATACTTGAAACAGAGAACCAGGGTCACCAATGGGGCTTCACCACCCCTCTGACCCCACCTTAACCACATCCTGGGCTGGAGACACCTTGGGCACCTGGAACATGAACTCCAGCTACCCCACAGGGCCCCTTGTCCACCATGGACGGGGGCTACTCCAAAATCGATGGATATAGTAGATGTCCAGCTGGAGAGCGCCTCCTTGACCACACCCAGCCCATCGCAGCCTGCCTGCCACTGCAGGAACCTCAGGGTCCCATCCCTCAAACCCCTCCAAGGAACCCCAGCCCAGACTGCTCCCTGCCAGAAAGCACCAGCTCACGAGTTCCAGATGTTCCAGGACCACCTGGCTACTCTGAGGGTGGGCGGGGATGGTATTTCTTGGCAGATCAAGTGAACGGCTCTGGCTTAGAGTTTCCACCTGCTAATAGAGACTGGAAGATCTAGAATTTGCCGGGAGGAATTTTCAGCCAGCTTTGGATCAGCGGTGGAGCGCTAAGACTGGGAGAGGAAGTCCAGCGGAGCTGAGGAGAGCAAAAAGCAAACTGGGCTCGTGCCCAGAGCTAACGCCATTGGAATGTTCAGCCTGCCCCAGTTGTCCCAAAAGACACAGGGTTGATGGGGGCTTGGTCCAGGTGGGATCCAAGAGCCCTTCCCCTCTCCTAGGGCCCCAAGGACCCTCTGAAGGGGCCTGAAAGTACACTGGGGCCAAGAATCAGGTTCAAACCACCATGGAGGCGTCAGTCATGGGAATGTGAGGCATGGGCTGAGACCTGCATCCTTATTGTTTCTGCTGAAGGAGACGAGGTGGGAGAGACAGGGAGGGAAAACCAAGGTGGGGAGGGATAGGAGAAGACCTAGGAAGAGAGCAAGGAAGGAAGGAAGCAAGGAAGGAAGAGCAAGACGAGGAAGAGAGCAAGATTCGAGGGAAGAAACAGATGGGGAGAAAGATGCAGAGCTGGACTCGGGAGAGAGATGGATGGGGAGAGGCAGAAACTGACAGAGATAAAGGGACGAAAGAGATGGAGTGAATTGGAGGAAGACATGCAAAGAACCTAGAGGGAGAGAGGATCGGGATGAAGAGAGAGCCAGAGAGGAGGAGGCAGGCTCTGAGAGGCAGCCTGGACCAGAGAAACCAGAAGCCGGGGAGACAGAGAGAGGGAGCGTTAGTAACAGCCTCGGTTCCTCAAAAACAGGATGCGAGCGCCCTTTGGAGAAGTCCACTCGGCGGAAACGCTAACTCCACCGGCAAGTGCAAATGCAAAGAGGCCCTGAGAGCACTTTGTGCAAATAGCAGGCCGGGTAGTGCTGCGCCGCGGTGCTGCCGGGCCCCTCGGCGCCCCTGCGCCCTGGGCTGCGCGCTAATTCACTTTGCAGTCACCTCCCGGGCGGGGGCGGGCAGGCGCGGGGCAGCCGGAGTGAGCCAAGGGCACCGAGGCCTGCGAGGGCCGGGGCCGGGGCCCTGCCTAATGGAACAAAAGACAGATCAGCAGAAGCAAGGCAGGTGGGGCAGAAGGGGGAGCGCGGGCCCCGGGATGAAGTCAGAGGAAAAGTCGCAGAAGCGCGGAGGAAAGGACGCTGGGCTCAGCTCTGGTCCTGCGCTTCCGGCTGCTGGGTGGGAGACTAAGACCTCCTGATCTTCAGTTTGCTCGCCTATAAAATAGGAAAATAAAGCTTTTCCTGGTTACCGCCAAGGGTTTTTGTGAGGCCGAAATGGGAAGTGGTTTGGAAAGCAATAATGTTCATAAATGCTAACTAATGACGCTGATGATAATCGTAGCTAACCCTTTGACAACTGTGTGAGTGCCTGGCATCGTTCTAAAAACTTTATGTACATTTGCTGGTGTGATCCTCTCAACATCTCCACTTATGCCCATTTTACAGACTATAAAATTCAGGGGAATTCCACGGTGGGCCAGTGGTTAGGACTCCAGGCTCTCACTGCCGAAGGCCCGGGTTCGATCTCTGCCCTGGAAAAAGATCCCACAAGCCCCTCGGTGCGGAGGGGTGGGGGGAATCAGGCACAGAGCTGTTGAGTTACTCATCCAGGGTCACACAGATTGTAGCTGGTTGGTGAACCTTGATAATTTGGCTCCAGAGTCCAAGCTAAACTATAGAGGCATATTTTATTAATTCCCACATTTTACCGATGAGGGAAAGGAAGTTCAAAGGGCTAGGGCCTTACCCTATGTCCCATAGGTGGTAAGTAGCAAAACCAGTACTTGGGTCTTCGGGTGCAGAGGCAACTGTGGAAAGAAGTGAACAGTGGGGGTCAGGTAGATTTGGGTTCAAAGTCTTGTTCTGCCACTGTGTGATGTTGTGAGAGTTGCTTTAGTTCTCTGTGATAGGGAATGTCGACCAACTCCACGACATGACTGTAAAGATTAAATGAAAAAAGTGCATGAGGAGCCTGACATATAGTTGGCACTCAGTAGATTCATTTGGTCCGTATTTACCGTATTTACCGAGCACCGTGCTGCGCCTTGAGGATGCAGTGATGAATAAGACAAGGAGGATCCCTGCCCTAGAGGAATTTGCCTTTTCATAGGGAGACAGATAACAAGTAAACAGCCCATAGATTGTGACTAGGAAAGTTAGAAAGAAAATGAAGAGAGTGCTATAACAGACTCATATAGGGAAACCGGCTCTGAGAGGAGATCTGGGAGAGCCTCTCAGAGGAAGTGATATTGAAACTGAAAGATGAGATGGGGCTAACCTGGACAGGAGCTGGGAATCGTGTCCCAAGAGGGAAGACAGCCAGTGCAAAGGCCCTGAGGCAGAAAAGAAGTTGGCACATTCTAGGACTTGGTAGCAGAAGCACAGGGAATGGGGAGGACAGTGGAAAAAGAGGGCTTCAGAGAGGCAGGCAGGAGCCTGATGCCACAGGGCCTTGTAAGCCATGGATTTTATCCTAAGCTCAATCGGAAGTCACAGAAAGCTTTTAAGCAGAAGAGCAGAGGTGACATGATCCGATTTACGCTCTCAAAAATCACTCTGGCTACCAGGTAGAGACTGGAGAGGAGTGAGGGTGAAAGCAGGAAGTTGTTAGGAGGTGAGTGTCTATCCAGGCTTAAACAAAGAGGTGTCAGGGGAGATGGAAAGGCACAGATGGATGCAGAACTGTTTTATCATAATAGAAATGCAAACTGCTGCTCACCTTTTCATCGCTGATCAGTGCTATCTGGTCTCAGACTCAGTTTCTGGGTCTAGTAGAATGGGCTTCACCAGTTTCACTGGGATTGAGGGGCAGCGGTTCCCAGATATCTTCAGCTGACCTCCCTGCCCAGTTGCTTCCTAAGCTGAGTTGGGGGTCAGGCTGCCCATCGCCCTGTCAAAGGCTATAGATCAACTGGCAGATCTTGGGACGGTGAGCACTGACCCCAGAACCAGAGACCAGCTTAGCTGTCGTCCATCCTCCTCCCGTCTGCTGCGTTAGGCCCATGAGGGTGCAAGAAGTGATCAGCCATGGTCCCTGCCTTCAAGGTGGAGTTTTCTGAGGGTGCAGGTCACTCTGGAGGAGATCTCAGGAGAACACACGGGGGATTATCCTGCTGTGTTCCTTTAAGTATTTGTTGTTGAAATGGAAGTTACGATCCATGCTAATTTGAATACAGAATCCAGGAAAAACACCCTCTAACCACAAAAATGAATATTCAACATTCCCACCTTATCTTCCTTGCTGTTTCTCAGCTGCATATTAAATGGGCCCTTCATGTGAAGCTGGCAGAGTGGTAGTTTTGCAAGACAGAATGCTGCTGGGCTAAGGTACTAAATTCAGAACATAAGTCATTCTGGGCCCTCAGAATTTCAAGGATCTTACAGGGACAGGCCTAGCACCACAGGGAAGGTGCAAGGACTGGGGAAAGTCTGGATCAAGACCATGGAGGGTGTTGGGTGAGAACTGAATGGTCCTGACCAGCTCCCACCAGCCCAGAGGTCAAGCCAGTCCTGGCCTTGATGGGACTCACAGGGAAACCACCCCCGGAGAGGAACACCTGATCTGTGGTGGGCTCACAGGGTGGCCCTGCTAAATGAGTACTGTGTGCCCACAAGTGCCCCTGCAGAAATCCCACGGGGTGTGTTTACACTGAAAACCTTAGCATCCCCTGCATTCCGCTGGCCCTTGGGAAACACTCAAGACATGGAGGCTCTGTTTACCTCCTTGTTCCAGCCAGACGGAGCTTCTGCGTACGCAGCTACGTGCATTCGACGCCCCATGCCACAAGGGTTCTGCGAACACAGCACTCATTTTCCTTCTCCTTGACCTTGCATTTGCTGTGCCTTCTTCCTGGAATGCCTTTCCTCCCAGTTGGACTCCTGACAAGTACTTGCTCCATGTAGCCTCCACTGGCATTTCCCAACTCCCACGCCTACCAGGTTCCCACAGAACCTACACACTGAGCAGTAATTACCTGTTTTCACATCCTCCACCAAACTCAGTTGTAGGTTCCCCAAGGGAATCTCTGCATCTGCAGTGCCTCGCCAGAACCCCGCACAGAGGGCTTGGGGTGAGACTTGTGGGTGACATAGGTGAAAAAAGAGTAAATCTGTTGAGTGACGGAATCAGGATCTCAAAAGTTCTTACTTGTTGGATCTGTGGGCTTAATCCAACAAGAGGACATTTAACAGAAGTAAATGTCATCTCCTGCACCTGTATTTCAAGCCAGTGGCCTCAGCATAGGAGAGGAGCCAAAGGGAGAACAGCGTCTTCCATGAAAGAAAAGCCTGGTGTGGTGGACACCGACAGGTGTGCAACAGGCTGCCATAAACACCAAAGTCATCTCAGGCAGAATTAAGAGAGGTATTGTGCCTAGGACAAGGGGGGAAGTGTCCTGATGAATTCCAAAGAGACTCCAAATGACATCCTATGAGGAACATCTCAAGGGAATAAGATTAAGATCTTCAGATCTCCAAGGAGTTGGCCAAGAGAGACAAGGGCAGATGGGTTCTGTGGGGCTTCAAGAGGCAAAATAGGGCTGATGGTTGGAAGTTCACAGTAAAGAAGAAACACTGAAAGTCAAGCCTGTCCTAATATGGGTGGAAGTAAGCTCCCCATCCCTTGAGGTGTGCAAGTGAAGACAGGAATGACCACTTGGCAAGGAGGCTGTAGAGTCTTGCTACTTCTCTGGCCTCCTTTCCGACTATTCTCCTCCCTGTTTCCTGTGGTCCAGCCACACCTGACCTCAGGGCCTTTGCACTTGCTGTCCCTCTTGCCTGGAAAGCTCCTCCCCTAGATATGGGCATGTCTCCCTCCCTCGCTTCAATCATTTCTGCCCATCTGTCATCCCCAGAGAGGCACATTCCCTGACTATCCCATTTAAACCTAATATCTGTCTACTTGTTTATTACCTGCCTGTCCTACTACAATGTATACTCCTTGTGATCAGGACCTTGGTCTTACTCACTGCTGCATTTCCAGTGCCTAGAAAGGCCTGGCACTTATTAGGTGCTCATTAAATATTTGCCAAAGGAAGAAATGAATGATCTCATTTATTCTCCACCATAACTCTTGCTCAGTTTAATTCCTGCAAAAGCTTCTCATGAAATGATATGGTGGAGGAAATCCTCCACCAATGGCATGTCCCATGGACAAGGCATGGAGACAAGCAAGGAGAGGGAATTCACCTTGACTGGGCACCTGCCCTGCCAGACACTGGGCCAGGGCCTTCATGCACATTGTTTCATTTCATCTCTATAACAATGCTGCGAGGTGGGACTATTCCCCCCAAAGTTCAAAGTTCAAAGGGCCATATAACATTAGGATGCATCAGTTGCAAGCAACAGAAACAATGCTTGCTAATGGAAGCAAAAAGAAAATTCAATAAAAGGAATGGGAACGTGTACAGGATTGAAGGAAAGGGTGGAGAACCAGGCTTCAGAGAAGACGGGGAGCAGAGATGAGCCCCCTCGGTCAGGGGAGGTGAGGAGAACTGACTGCCAAGCTCACGAACGGTGTCCGTGACGGGCGATGGGGTGGCCCGAGGGAATGGACACACCGTTACCAGACAAATGGACAATGGGTGCTGGACGGGCACAACAAGATCAGACCCTCACAGATCATGGGTCCCATCCCCTGGTTTTGCAGAAGGTCTGAGAGGCCAAGTGTGGTCACATGGGAACAGACACAGATCTCCTAGCTCCAGATTTGGTGTGACTGTCAAGTCTCCTCAGGGTTTGGAATCCAGATCCGCTTTTATTTTTTTTTCCGGACAAGCCCTTAAGGAACAGCTCTCGTTCTCATCGTATTTGGAGGTCTTAGCATCACCATGGACTTTCTGCCACAGTCTCTGATTCCAGGTCCTAAAACACACCCACACAAAGGCTTTCAGAAACTTCTTTCACTGCAACTCTGATGGCCACCGGATCTCCAGTGAGAACAAGCATTGCCGACTTCAGGAAGTGACTGTCATAACTCATTTATTTTTATGTCTATTATGAAGCCCTCCCGGGGTGGTATAATCCACAAATACAAGCCCGCTTCACCTCTACTAGCACGGTTTAAAAAATGAAATTAGACATGTTTTTGAGGCAAAATCTCTCACAGTTAACTCCCTGGTTTGGCACAAATTCTCTTAGCATTCGTGACCAAAGGAGACTCCTCCAAACCATTTCCTGTCATCTCCTCTGAGCTGTCAACTTTGATTATTCCTTTCCTGGTGCTGTGCCTTGTCTTATACTAAAGGAATAATAAATACCTCCTTCCCCCTTTCTGAATCTAGGACTCCAGCACTTTTTCTTTCCTGCTTTCCGCAAAACTTTGCAGAAAAAGCACAGAGGCAGTAAGAGCAGCTTCAATAAATCACCGGGGAAGGAGATTGGGACTATTTCTAGGCGGTGACCCAGAAACTGGCTGGTTGGTCCAACGTTTGGTGAGGACTACTACGTGCCAGACTTCCCCCTATCTCTGCCCTGGGCCCCTGAGATGGGCCATTTGCCACCAGGTTTGGCAGGCACGCATCCCCCATAACGGCTCTCTGTGGTCCCACATGGAAGGCAGATTGAAGAGCCTCTTTGCAACTCTCATCCCGATTAATCTCTTCGGCCACATTTCTTCACCTTTTTTCTGTGTCTTCCTCAGGCAAGCTGGGGGACTGGTTTGATGACTACCGACTCCAGTATCCGGAGCAGTATTTGACACATAATAGACACTCGATAAATAGCTGCAATGGATGAAGGAGTGAATGAAGAGGTCTCTCGTTTCCTCAACTCACACCGGCATCTCTGAATTTCAGCACGGGGCCTGGCGCAGAGTCAGTGCTCTAAAATATATGATACGTTTGAATGAAATCCTCCTGCTGCTCCCCCTCACGGCTCCTTGCCCTTCTCCCCAATGGAGTGTCATCCTCTCCTGCCTCTCTTTTGCCCCTCACTTTTTGTCTGCATTCCTTCGTGTCTTGTCCTTGCTATTCTACTCCCCCTCTCTGCAGGGAGAATGCTCTGGGAGTGATCTCATCCACTTCCACACTTTGGACTTGCACCCCCACACGGATGCATGAAGCTGAAAGTGGGAAGAAAAAAGGAAGAAAAGTGAAATTTTGGAGTTGGGAGTCCTCAGGCATCTCAGACCTTGGCAGGTTGAAGTTGTGGCAGAATAATGGACTGAAAATTAAATTTACATTTTGTTTTCCTGATGTAGGAGAATCAGAGAACTATGAGTATTTTATTCCCTGGAATTTTTCCTCACCACTTCTAAGAAAATACCCAGGACTTCTTGCCTTGGAGACATGGCATTGGCTGGGCTGAAAGCAAAAGTAGCCTGGAGCTTGGCACTTGTCTTTGAAAAAAAAAAAAACTCGGTGAGATGATTCTAGATCGCAGTTTTTCAACCTCAGCACTGTTGACATTTTAGGATAGATAGTTCTTTGCTGTGCGGGGGGTCTCCTGTGCCTTGTAGGATGTTTAGCAACATCCCTGGCCCATAGATGCACTACCCACTCCTCCCACCCCCACTAGTGTGACAACTGAATGTCTCCAGACATTGTCAAATGTCCCCTGGTGGGACAAGACTGCCCCCGGTTGAGAAAAACTATTCCAGATTATCCAGAAAAGGAAAAGAAAAGAAAAGATAGAGGAAGGGCCTTGTGGAAATTGCCCAACTTGGGGACTGGATAGCTTCCCCTGGAGTGGGAAGGGGGGTGCTCGAGGTTCCAGGAATCACAGCGAGCCCTTGTCTCCTCCTTTGTGTTATGGAATAGGCTACTACCAGTAAAGACCATGGGTCTCTTTTCTTAGCATCCTCCTGGCCCAGCATCACCCCCAGGCCTTCCAAGGTGGCATCATTGTGTAGAAGGAAGGCAATCTGAGAGTCCCCAAAGGCACTTGGGGTGCTGCCTCCTCAGTCGCACACTGTCCAGATGTCTGCTTACATGCTTCCCCATCCTTCCGCACCTGGGTTCATGGACCAGGGATCCCTTTCTGCCCTCTGTGTCCTGAGCTGCTCTTGGCTGCCCCTTTCGATCAGGAGGCCAGATACCCTTGGATCAAATCTGTGGGAAGTTTGGCAGTTAATATTAGGATAACTTTTGACAAACTGCCTAAAGCACCCCCTGGATCCCGCAAATGTCTTTCGTCCTCCAAGACTGACTCTTCTGACAAAAACTGACACCTTTGCTGGATCTCTGCTCCAGCCTTGTCAGAAAGTAGTCCGCTACTGAATAGAAGAGAATAACACTGTTCTGTGACTGGTAATTCAACCCCACCTCCTCAAGATGATCCAGCGCTTTATGGAATCTCCTGCTCCACTGGGTCCTGAGCAAGTGACATTGTCCAAATACATCGGCACTTCCCACCCGCATCACTCACACATTTTGCCCTGAGCCCTCCCACTGGTAGACCCTGGGGAACTGCCTGGCTGGGTACCAGGAGCCCCACCCACCCCTCCCACCAGTGGATAGAAGATGCAAGGAGTTGGGCGGTTCTCAGCGTGGCCTGTGGCAGGCTCCCAGGGGCCCACTGAGCTGTCCTCTCCCTCCAGGTCCCTGGGATGGAGCCCCGCCTTGAGTTTCTGCCTGTTGGACTCTTCCCAATCTCTACAGGTTCTTCTCCACTTACACAGATCACCCTAAACCTTGCTCTGCAAAATCTTTTATGATAGGAAAGACTCTGGCCCAGAAGCCTAACTGGCCATGGGTCAAACCCCAAATCAGAGCTCTTAGAAGACTCTGCTGGTCACACCAAACCGCTTTCCCTCTGGCCTGTGTGTTATGATTCCTGGAGGGCACGTCCAGAAGGGAGTTAATTTCCCCACCCTTGGACGGGCCTTGTTCAGGTTTTCTTCCCTGTTTCCACACCCTCCATCCCCCCATCCCCCAATGCAGAGGTTCTAGATGCCCATGGCTGATGCTACACAGATGCCCGGTTGGTAACATAATCCCATAGGTTTGAAAATAATCCACCGTTCATATTGATTAAAGGGTTAGTGCCAACCTGCAGAAGAGTTTAAACACTTCTCTTAATGTCTGTTTTTCAGGTCCTAAATCAGCACACACTTTTTTGGGGCAGCCTCTGTGCTGGGTGCTGTGCACAGCACTTTCACAGATTCCATCCTTCTATGACCTGGAGAAAGGCATCCAGGGCTGACAGAACAAGAGCCCAGGAGCCAGAAGCAGAACACGAAAAGAACTCACGGGAAGGAGCAACCAGACAAGATGCCACGTCCTGGGGTCCCATTGTGGGCCCTGGACTTCCAGCAATGCAGTGAACAGAGCTGACACAAAAGGGCCTCCTACCTCCCAAGCCACATAGAAATGCTAGCCAAAGCACAAGATCAAGATTACAAATGCTAGTCAAGTTTAAAAGAAAGAATTGGAATTCCCAGAGGTCAGATACAACAAGGGACCTCAAAGCTGAAGCTGGAAGCAGAAACTGATACTATGGTGGCCCACAGGGGTCTTGAACCTAATGACTTGCGGGCTGGGATTTTAATACTCACAGGGCAATACTGTGGCCTCCAGTCTGTGCAGGTGGAGAGCATAAAGCTCTCACAAAGGGTCAGGAAAAACTTTTTCCATCAGCCCAAGGAAGCATCAGGCAAATTGCTAGGGCTATGGATGGAAAAAAATTTCAAGTTGTCTGCAAGAATTCAAAATCCCAGATGACTGTCACGGATAGATCTGAATTTATATTCCCTAGGTGGCGCAGGAGCCCAAAGCCCCAAGTTGCTTCTCTCTCTCTCTTTCTCTCTCTCTCTCACACACACACACACACACACAAACACAGAGGATGATCTGAGCCATTAAGGACATTCCACAACCCAGGAAACAAACTGAATATCCATCAACAGGAAAACTAATAAATTATAGTGTCTTCCTACAACAGAAAAGTATTATGCAACATTTAGAATGAATGATGTATAACTATATGTGTCAACATGGATAAATTTTTTAAGAAACATAATTTTGAGTAAAAAGGAACAAATTGCAGAAAGATTATTCTTGTTTCTTTTCCCATATGAGTTTTATAAACACCTTGTCTAGTTCCCAGTCCTCCCATTTTCCCCCCAAAAGAACTGTTGGCATTTTTATTGGGATCATGTTAAGCTTATATGTTAACTTAGAAAAAAATTGACTTAGGAGAAATGAAATGTTTATGAGGTCAAGTCTTCCCATCCAAAAATATAGACAGACTTCCATTTGTTCAAGATTCTTTCTGTATCTTTTGGGGCTGTTAAAATTTTTTTTTTTTCTTTCATGTATGCCTTGAACATTTCTTGTTAAATTTATTACTAGGTATTTTATCTTTTTGTTGATATTGTAAATAAGCTTGTGTCTTAAGTTATATCCTCCAACTAGTTGTATCTCTCTGTCCATCCATCCATGTGCATCTGTATGTATGTGTATATATACATATATATGTTAATGATTTCTGTATATTTGTCTTGTATGCCACTACATTATTGAATTCTCTTATTCTTGGCAGTAGTTCCAAAATGTATCTAGGTTTTCCAGATATATAATAATATCATCTGAGAATTGTAATTTTACTTACCCTTTTACAATTTTTCCATACTTCTAACCTCTTCCTCTTATCTAATTTCATTGACTGCTGCCTCCAGTACAATATTAAATAATAGTGCTGAAAGTGGGACCTCTTCCCTTGTTCCTGACTTTAATAGGAAATCTTCCATCATTTTCCCATTATTTATGATGCAGAGATAGATTTTTTTCATCTTAAGAAAATATTCGGGGGCTTCCCTGGTGGCACAGTGGTTGAGAGTCCGCCTGCCGATGCAGGGGACACAGGTTCGTACCCCGGTCTGGGAAGATCCCACATGCCGTGGAGCGGCTGGGCCACATGAGCCATGGTCGCTGAGCCTGCGCGTCTGGAGCCTGTGCCCCACAACGGGAGAGGCCACAACAGTGAGAGGCCCGCGTACCACAAAAGAAAAAAAAAAAAAGAAAATATCCAGAGGACCTTCAAGATGTTGGAGGAGTAAGACATGGAGATCACCTTCCTCCCCACAAATACATCAAAAATACATCTGCATGTGGAACAACTCCTACAGAACACCTACTGAATGCTGTCAGAAGACCTCAGACTTCCCAAAAGGCAAGAAACTCCCCATGTACCTGGCAGTGTCTTGGTGGTCTGGCCTGGTGTCAGGCCTGAGCCTCTGAGGTGGGAGAGCCGAGTTCAGGACATTGGACCACCAGAGACCTCCCAACCCCATGTAATATCAATTGGTGAGAGCTCTCGCAGAGATTTCCATCTCAACACTAAGACCCAGCTCCACTCAACGAAGCTACAGTGCTGGACACCCCATGCCAAACAACTAGCAAGACAGGAATGTAACCCCACCCATTAGCAGAGAGGCTGCCTAAAATCATAAGTTCACAGACACCCCAAAACACACCACTGGACGTGGTCCTGCCCACCAGAAAGACAAGATCCAGCCTCATCCACCAAAACACAGGCACCAGTCCCCTCCACCAGGAAGCCTACACAACCCACCAAACAAAACTTACCCACTGGGGGCAGACACCAAAAACAATAGGAACTATGAACCTGCAGCCTGTGAAAAGGAGACCCCAAACACAGTAAGTTAAATAAAATGAGAAGACAGCAAAATACACAGCAGATGAAGGAGCAAAGTAAAAACCCACCCCAGACCAAACAAATGAAGAGGAAATAAGCAGTCTACCTGAAAAAGAATTCACAGTAATGATAGTAAAGCTGATCCAAAATCTTGGAAATAGAATGGAGAAAATACAAGAAACGCTTAACAAGGACCTAGAAGAATGAAAGAGCAAAGAAGCAATGATGAACAACACAATAAATGAAATTTAAAATTCTCTAGAAGGAATCAAGAGCAGAATAACTGAGGCAGAAAAATTGATAATAGACCTGGAAGATAAAATTGTGGAAATAACTACTGCAGAGCAGAATAAAGAAAAAAGAATGAAAGAATTGAAGACAGTCTCAGAGGCCTCTGGGACAACATTAAATGCACCAACATTAGAATAATGGGGGTCCCAGAAGAAGAAGAGAAAAAGAAAGGAACTGAGAAAATATTTGAAGAGCTTATAGTTGAAAACTTCCTTAATATGGGAAATGAAATAGTTAATTCTGGGAAGCACACAGAGTCCCATACTGCATAAATCCAAGGAGAAACACGCCAAGACACATATTAATCAAACTATCAAAAATTGAATACAAAGAAAAAATACTAAAAAAAGCAAGAGAAAAGCAACAAATAACATAAAAGGGAATCCCCATAAGGTTAACAGCTGATCTTTCAGCAGAAACTCTTCAAGCCAGAAGGGAGTGGCAGGACATATTTAAAGCGATGAAAGGGAAAAACCTACAACCAAGATTACTCTACCCAGCAAGGATCTCATTCAGATTCAACAGAGAAATTAAAACCTTTACAGACAAGCAAAAGCTAAGAGAATTCAGCACCACCAAACCAGCTTTACAACAAATGCTAAAGGAACTTCTCTAGGCAGGAAACACAAAGAAAGAAAAGACCTACAATAACAAACCCAAAACAATTAAGAAAATGGGAATAGGAGCATACATACTGATAATTACCTTAAATGTAAATGGATTAAATGCTCTCACCAAAAGACATAGACTGGCTGAATGGATACAAAAACAAGACCTGTATATATGCTGTCTACAAGAGACCCACTTCAGACCTAGGGACACATACAGACTGAAAATGAGGGGATGGAAAAAGATATTCCATGCAAAGGGAAATCAAAAGAAAGCTGGAGTAACAATTCTCATAACAGACAAAATAGACTTTAAAATAAAGACTATTAAAAGAGACAGAGAAGGACACTACATAATGATCAAGGGATCGATCCAAGAAGAAGATATAATAATTTTAAATATTTAAGCACCCAACATAGGAGCACCTCAATACATAAGGCAAATGCTAACAGCCATAAAAGGGGAAATCGACAGTAACGCAATAATAGTAGGGGAACTTCAACATCCCCACTTTCACCAATGGACAGATCATCCAAAATGAAAATAAATAAGGAAACACAAGCTTTAAATGATACATTAAACAAAATGGACTTAATTGATATTTATAGGACATTCCATCCAAAATCAACAGAATACACTTTCTTCTCAAGTGCTCATGGAACATTCTCCAGGAAGGATCATATCTTGGGTCACAAATCAAGCCTTGGTAAATTTAAGAAAATTGAAATCATATCATGTAACTTTTCTGACCACAATGCTGTAAGATTTGGTACCAATTACAGGAAAAAAACTGCAAAAAATACAAACACATGGTGGCTAAACAATACACTACTAAATAACCAAGAGATCACTGAAGAAATAAAAAAATACCTAGAAAAAAATGACAATGAAAACACGATGACCCAAAACCTATGGGATGCAGCAAAAGCAGTTCTAAGAGGGAAGTTTATAGCAATACAATCCTACCTCAAGAAACATCTCAAATAAACAACCTAAGCTTACACCTAAAGCAATTAAAGAAAGAACAACAACAACAAAAAAAAACCCCAAAGTTAGCCTAAGGAAAGAAATAAAAATCAGATCAGAAATAAATGAAAAAGAAATGAATGAAATAATAGCAAAGATCAATAAATCTAAAAGCTGGTTCCTTGAGAAGATAAACAAAATTAGCCAGACTCACCAAGAAAAAAAGGGAAAAAACTCAAATCAACAGAATTAGAAATGAAAAAGGAGAAGTAACAACTGACACTGCAGAAATACAAAAGATCATGAGAGATTACTACAAGCAACTATATGCCAATAAAATGGACAACCTGGAAAAAATGGACAAATTCTTAGAAAAGCACAACCTTCTGAGACTGAACCAGGAAGAAATAGAAAATATAAACAGACCAATCACAAGCACTGAAATTGAAACTGTGATTAAAAATCTTCCAACAAACAAAAGCCCAGGACCAGATGGCTTCACAGGTGAATTCTATCAAACATTTGGAGAAGAGTTAACACCTATCCTTCTCAAACTCTTCCAAAGTATAACAGAGGGAGGAACACTTCCAAACTCTCTATGAGGCCACCATCACCCTCATACCAAAACTAGACAAAGATGTCACAAAAAACGAAAGCTATAGACCAATATCACTGATCAATATAGATGCAAAAATACTAGCAAACAGAATCCAACAGGACATTAAAAAGATCATACACCATGATCAAGTGGGTTTTTTTCCAGGAATGCAAGGATTTTTCAGTATACACAAATCAACGTGATACACCACATTAACAAATTGAAGGATAAAAACAATATGATCATCTCAATAGATGCAGAAGAAGCTTTTGACAAAACTCAACACCGATTTATGATAAAAAGCCTCCAGAAAGTAGGCATAGAGGGAACTTTCTTCAACATAATAAAGGCCATATAGGACAAACCCAAGACAACATCGTTCTCAATGGTGAAAAACTGAAACCATTTCCTCTAAGATCTGGAAAAAGACAAGGTTGCCCACTCTCACAACTATTATTCAACATGGTTTTGGAAGTTTTAGCCACAGCAATCAGAGAAGAGAAAGAAAGAAAAGGAGTCAAAATTGGAAAAGAAGAAGTAAAACTGTCACTGTTTGCAGATGGCATGATACTATACATAGAGAATCCTAAAGATGCTACCAGAAAACTACTAGAGCTAATCAATGAATTTGGTAAAGCAGGATACAAAATTAATGCACAGAAATCTCTTGCATTCCGATACACTAATGATGAAAAATCTGAAAGAGAAGTTAAGGAGACACTCCCATTTACCATTGCAACATAAAGAATAAAATACCTAGGAATAAACCTACCTAAGGAGACAAAAGATCTATATGCAGAAAACTATAAGACACTGATGAAAGAAATTAAAGATGATACAAACAGATGGAGAGATATACCATGTTCTTGGATTGGAAGAATCAACATTGTGAAAATGACTCTACTATCCAAAGCAATCTACAGATTCAATGCAATTCCTATCTAACTACCAATGGCATTTTTCACAGAACTAGAACAAAAAATTTCACAATTTGTATGGAAACACAAAAGACCCCGAATAGCCAAAGCAATCTTGAGAAAGAAAAACAGAGCTGGAGGAATCAGTCTCCTGGACTTCAGACTATATTACAAAGCTACAATAATCAAGACAGTATGGTACTGGCACAAAAAACAGAAATATAGCTCAGTGGAACAGGATAGAAAGCCCAGAGATAAACCCACGCACATATGGTCACCTTATTTTATTTATTTATTTTTTTTTTTGCAGTATGCGGGCCTCTCACTGTTGTGACCTCTCCCATTGTGGAGCACAGGCTCCAGACATGCAGGCTCCGCAACCATGGCTCATGGGCCCAGCCACTCCGCAGCATGTGGGATCTTCCCAGACCAGGGCACGAACCCATGTCCCCTGCATTGGCAGGCGGACTCTCAACCACTGCGCAACCAGGGAAGCCCTGTCACCTTATTTTTGATAAAGGAGGCAAGAATATACAATGGAGAAAGACAGCCTCTTCAATTAGTGGTGCTGAGAAAACTGCACAGCTACATGTAAAAGCATGAAATTAGAACACTCCCTAACACCATATACAGTAATAAACTCAAAATGGATTAAAGATCTAAATATAAGGCCAGACACTGTAAAACTCTTAGAGGAAAACATAGGCATAACACCGTCTGACATAAGTCACAGCAAAGTCCTTTTTGACCCACCTCCTAGAGAAATGGAAATAAAAACAAAAATAAATGAATGGGACCTAGTGAAACTTCAAAGCTTTTGCACAGCTAAGGAAACCATAAACAAGACGAAAAGACAATCCTCAGAATGGGAGAAAATATTTGCAAACGAAGCAACTGACAAAGGATTAATATCCAAAATATACAAGCAGCTGATGCAGCTCAATATCAAATAAACAAACAGCCCAATCCAAAAATGGGCAGAAGACCTAAATAGACATTTCTCCAAAGAAGATATACAGACTGCCAACAAACACATGAAAGGATACTCAACATCACTAATCATTAGAGAAATGCAAATCAAAATTACAATGAGGTATCACCTCACACCCGTCAGAATGGCCATCATCAAAAAATCCACAAACAGTAAACGCTGGAGAGGGTGTGGAGAAAAGGGAACCCTCTTGCACTGTTGGTGGGAATGTAAATTGATACAGCCACTATAGAGAACAGTATGGAGGTTCCTTAAAAAACTAAAAATAGAACTGGGTCTGATGACCCAGTAATCCCAGTACTGGGCATATGCCCTGGGGAGACCATAATTCAAAAGGACATATGTATCACAATGTTCATTGCAGCACTATTTACAATAGCCAGGACATGGAAGCAACCTAAGTGTCCATCAACAGATGAATGGATAAAGAAGATGTGGCACATATATACAATGGAATATTTCTTAGCCATAAAAAGAAATGAAATTGAACTATTTGTAGTGAGATGGATGGACCTATAGTCCGTCATACAGAGTGAAGTAAGTCAGAAAGAGAAAAACAAATACCGTATGCTAACACATATATATGGAATCTAAAAAAACAACAACAAAAAAAACGTTCTGACAAACCCAGGGGCATGACAGGAATAAAGACACAGATGTAGAGAATGGACTTGAGGGCACAGGGAGGGGCAAGGGTAAGCTGGGACAAAGTGAGAGAGCGGCATGGACATATATACACTGCCAAATGTAAAATAGATAGCTAGTGGGAAGCAAACACATAGTACAGGGAGACCAGCTCGGTGCTTTGTGACCACGTAGAGGGGTGGGATAGGGAGGGTGGGAGGGAGATGCAAGAAGGAGGATATATGGGGATGTATGTATACGAATAGCTGATTCACTTTGTTATACAGCAGAAACTAACACAACATTGTAAAGCAATTATACTCCAATACATATGTTAAAAAATAATAATAAAATAATACAAGAAAATATCCATCTATTTCTATTTTATTGTGTTATTTTAAAATCAAGAATTGATCTTTCCTTCTCATAGATGAATCATTTCAATACGATGAATCATTTAATTGATTTTTTAATGTTAAGCCATCCTTGCATTCCTAGAATGAATTCCACTTGGATGTACTCTACTTTTAAGTGCTGCTAATTCTGTTTACTAATATTTTACTTAGGATTCTAAAATTGATATTCATAAGTGAAATTAGTTTGGCATTTTCTTTTTATGTTCAATTTTCACTGAGATTTAGTCTCAATGGATTTCCTGATTCATTTAAATAATTGGGGTTTTTTCCTTTTTTCAATTTCTAGAACAGAGTAATTTATATTCAAATTATTTGTTTTTAAAGCAGGTAAAATTCTTCTGTGAAACCATTTGGCCTAGTGCACTTGGGGATATAACTCTTTGACGACTTGCTCCATTTTTCCATGAATTATCATTACATTTAGAATGTTTTTTGTCTTCTGGAATTAGAAAATTCTATAGCCATTCTGTTTCAAATTTGTCTTCGTAGAGTTAAGCAAATGGTTTTAACGGTTACCCTGTCTCTGTGTCAGTTCCTCTTTATTATTTCTTATTCTGTATATATTTGCCTTCTAAACGTGTTCCTTATTGGAGCTGTCAATGTATCTGTCTTAATGTTGTCTTTTAAACCTTTTTTGGATCTTAATTATCGACTGTTATTCTATTTTCTAAATCATTAAATTATTCTTTCAAATTACTTTGCTACCTTTTCCTTCTGCTTTCCTTAAGTTTATTTTGTTATCCTTTTCTAACTATGTGGCTTCGGTGCTGTGTTCTCATTCTTGTTTATTGAATTCAGGGTGGAGCATTTAAGCCTATATACACTTTTCCTCTGGCACTTCTAGGCTGCTCCCACTGCCCCTCTACCCCCATACAGCAGGGGAGTTTTGTTTTCTAATTTTGTGTTATTTTCTTTTTTTTTTTGCGGTACGCGGGCCTCTCACTGTCGTGGCCTCTCCCGTTGCGGAGCACAGGCTCCGGACGCGCAGGCTCGGCGGCCATGGCCCACGGGCCCAGCCGCTCCGCGGCATGTGGGATCTTCCCGGACCGGGGCACGAACCCGTGTCCCCTGCATCGGCAGGCGGACTCTCAACCACTGCGCCACAGGGAAACCCTATTGTTATTTTCTACTCACTGTACTAATGATCTGAAAATGTTGTCTGGGGCTCATTTCAGCAGTACATATACTAAAAATGATGTCTGTACTTTTGATGGGGAGAGTTATTGAGGTTTAATGTATAGCCTTACACATGGTCAATTTTTGGAAAGGTCTCATGGGCACCTAAAGGAAAACTGTAGCAGAGGAGTTGTCTCTCTGTCTCTTTTTGTCATAGGTATGTCAACTTTGTTAACGATGTTATTTAGGTCTAATTTATTCATATTTACCTTTTATCTACTTACTCTGCCAAACGGAAAATAAAGTAAAATCTTCTACTGCTAGTGTGTTTCTTTCTCCTTGTATTTCTCATACATTTTGTTGTTTTGCATTTGCCTGCTACCTTATTAATTAATTAAGGATCTAGAGTTGAGATCATCCTGGATTATCTGGGTGGGCCTTAACCTCAGTAACAAGTGTTCTTAAGAGAAAAGAAGACACACAGAAGAGAAGGCAACGTGAAGACAGAGGCAGAGATTGGAATGATGCGTCTGCAAGTCGAGGAATGTTGTCAGTCACCGGAAGCTGGAAAAGGTAAAAAACATATTCTTTCCTAGGATCTCTAGAAGGAAACCTGCCAACACCTCAATCTCAGAGTTCTGGTTTCCAGAACTGTAAGAGAACACATTCCTTTGTTTCCAGCCCCCCAGTTTACAGTCGTTTGTTACAGCAGTCACAGGAAACTAATACAGCCAGTGTAAATCCTGCCTCCGGGGGTATGTGACCTTGAACTAGTCTCTGAGATGCAGTGGAAGGAACTGAGCTGGAAGAAGGTGTGACAGGATTCAAATCTTTGCAGAGTTGTTGTAAAACACTATGCTGTGTGTGTGGCCACAGAGGACAGGGCTAAGATCGAGGGGGCAAGTTTGGGCCTCAGGGAAGAAAAAGCCTTTCTGAAAGTCAGAACAATCCAGACCCGGAAAGGTGCCTGGCTTGAGTGGTTGCAGGGGCCCCGCTGCTGAAGATGTGGAAGGAAAGGCAAGGACCCCCTGCATCGTGAATGGGAAGATCACGAGGCTGGAGTAGAAAGACCTATTGCGGCTGCTCACTGCTGGTGACATCTGGCAAATGACTTAAAGTTTCTGAACCTCGGGAATCTCACCCATAGTGTAGGGCTAATACAGCAGCGAGGGCTGTTGTGAGGATGAAGTGAGAATTACAGTTCCGGGAGCACTTACTACATGCCAGGCAATCCGCTAAGCACCTCCACTCGTGTTAACTCATGTAGAGATGCTGAGTGTAGTGACTGGTACCTAAGTGTTCAACAAATGACACCTATCATGACTTTGTGGTGGTGTTTTCAATGTCATGCTAAAATATTCTTGACCTGAAGGTGTCCTATGGATTGAATTTAGGGAATCCACACTCCCACCCCTCTTCAAGGTGTGTGCACAAGTTGGGGTGTGCTTTTCTGGAGCGTGGATCCACAGCTGTCTTCTGAGTCTCAGAGGGAGCAGTGACCCAGAAAAGCACAGAATATCTGCAGTAGAGGGAATTGGCCTCTCGGCCGCAGGGATCCCTTCCAGCCTGGAACTGAATGAGATGGAGAAAAGCCTGCTGCATTCAAATGTGTGCCCAGCCCCAGATGAGCCTGGGCGTTCTGTCTGATGCAGGGACCCTGCTGCCTCCCATGAGATCCTCCTCTCGGCTCACTGCGGCCTGGGAGTGATCGGCACATTTTGGTGGGGGAAGCAATACGAGAGGACAAAAAGAAAATGTGCGATTTTGATGCACAAGGGGCAATTTCTACAGACAATCCATGGTGCGCACGAACGCCCACCACCTCCAGCGGCTCCACCTGAAGCCCAAAGAGCATCACTTTCCATTCTCGTCTCTGAGATAATAAGTTGGAGAGACGCTTCATATTTCAAATCAAAACTATTTTCCAACTAGAGGAAAGTGGAAACTTTTCAGGCAAATTTCATATGCAGTAACACAATTTCCTCCTGTTCCACTTCTTTTTTCACCTAATACATGATAAATATTCAAGATCTCCTTGAGGAAGCGTGAGCAGAAAGCTGGAGGGGGTGGGGGGGGATTGGGGGGGGATCGTCACGGATGCTGGGTGGAGGCAGCTAGCAGTCCTACAAAGGTCCTTCGCCTTCAACCCCTGCCCGGTACCGGCCTCAGCTCTGCTCGGTACTGCCGCTGTCCCTGGGACAACCCTCACTCCTGGAGGAATTAGCCCTGGCAGGGCTTGGGGCAATAACTGAAAACTAGTATTATCTTAATGGCTGTCCCCAGAATTCTTCTCAGGCAAAAACTATGTTCACTGGGAAGATGCCTGGAAGAGGTACTTGGTATAGAAGGTGAGACCCAGCACAGGTATTAGTAGGAGGTTTAGTCATTTGGAGGCTTCCTTTTTCAGGGATTAGAGGTCAGAGGACATGTATAAGGGGACACAAGAGAAAGAAGCCTCACCACGGGGGATCTGTGGGCCCCAGCAGCCTGGTAGAAGGTTGATGACAAAAGAAAGGTGGTTGTGTTTGGGAACAGAGAGAACATCCCTTCTGCCAAGAGATAACATAGCTAGCTCTTCTCCACTGAGCGCTGGCCACTTGCCCAGTACTGAGCTAACGCTTTACCTACAGCATCACATTTAATCCTCACAGCATCACTATGAGGTGGGAACTATTATTATTCCCATTTTACAGACACAGAAACCAAAGTTCAGAGAACTTAAGTACGTTGCCTGAGATCATGCTGCTAGCAAAGTAAAACGTGAGATACCATTACACACCCACGGAATGGGACAATTAAAAAGATTCACCATACCAAGTGTCGGTGGGGGGAGGCTTTGGCGCTCTCACACACTGTTGGTGAAAGTGTCTAATGGCACAACCGCTCTGGAAGGCTGGCCGTTTCTAATAAATTGAAACATACACTTACCCTACGATCCACAATTCCACTCAGTTCTTTACCCAAGAGAAATGAACACATATGTCCACAACAAGTGGATAAGAATGTTCATAGCAGCTTTCTTCATTAGAACCCCAAACTAGAAAACTCCAAATGTCATCAACAGGTGGATGGATGAATACCTTGGGTATAAACAAGGGAAAACTGCTCCGCAACAAAAAGGAGCAAAATACGAATACACACAATGTGGATGAATACGCTGAACAAAAGAAGTCAGACACAAGTGCGCATACTGTGAGATGACGGTGACAGAAAGCAGATAAGTGGCTGCCCCCTGGGGGCGGGTGAGCAGGGATTGATGGCAAAGGGGAGCGAGGGTGATGGAAATGTCCTATATCTTGATGGTGGTGGTAGTTCCATGGATGTAGACATTTGTCAAAACTCATCAAACAAACACTGAAAATGGGTGAATTTTATTGCATATAAATTAAATCTCAGTAAGGTTTCTTTAAAAAAAAATCCAAAGTGCTCATCATGCCTGTATGCTCTGACCCCGATTCTCTCCCCAACCTCTCCCATGTCTCTCCCCCTTACCCCTTCCTTCTGGTCATACCAGCCTCCCCGCTATTCTTCACATCATTCAAGTACATTCCCATCTTTAGGGCTTTGCCCTTGATGTCCCCACTGCCTGCAATGCCCTCCCTGCAGACGTCCAAATGACTCACCCCCTCACCTCCTTCAGATCTCTGTTCAGAAGTTACCTACCATCATGGCCGGTTCTGGACCAGCACTGCACCCACACACCACACGCGAGCGCGCACGCACACGCACGCACACACACAAAATAACACCCACCCCATAATTCCCTAGCCCTTTACCCTCTGTCTTTTCCATAGTGCGTATCACATCCTGATATATTATACTCGTGTTGGTTTACTGTCTGTTTTTCCTAATAGAGTAACCCTCCATGACACCTGGGACTCCATCATGACTGACAGTTCTCGGAGGGTTAGAACAGTGCTTGGTGTGTAGCAGACAATCATTCCTTACTGAATGAATGAATTAGACCCTTCTATCAAGACTTCCACACTGTTCTTCCCCTAAAAGAAAAAAAAAAAAAAGAAAGAAAAAGAATCTATTAGTATCCAAAAGTTCTCTCTCAGAGACGTACCCACTCTACCACAAAGCAGTCTTTTCCTCTGAAAATTAATAATAGTAATAGAATAGTTTACTTCTGAGTTTTATCAATTGCCTTTGGGTATTTCCCCCATACTCAGTATTACACCCACCCACCCCCTCCAAGACCACTGAAGGGATACTTGTCCTACATTTGCGTAACTAAGGAACCCCCGTTATGGTTTATCACAGGATATTGAATATAGTTCCCTGTGCTATAAAGTAGGACTTTGTTGTTTGTCCATTCAACATCCTGTGATAAACCATAATGGAAAAGAATGTAAAAAAGAATGTATGTATATATATAACTGAATCTCTTTGCTGTAGAGCAGAAATTAACACAACATTGTAAATAAACTATACTTCAATAAAAAAAAAAGAACAGAAAAAGAAAAGAACCTCCAAAACCAAGAACAATTTTTCCAAGGTGACTTCTGTCTTTGACACCAGAGACTGGTAGGAACTTTTAAAACCTGCAGAATCTCTCTACAGTATTTTTGTTCTGCCTCACTGATCACCCTTCTATATGTATATTATGTTTATTTATTTATTTATTTACATAATCGGGATTATACACCATGATGACATATAGTTCAGTATCCTGCTTTTTCTCATTTAACATTAGAGAGTAAGTATTTTTCCATGTTATTAAAAATTGTTGGAAAATATAATTATTAATGGTTAGGGAATGTTGTACCATATAAATGTACCACAGTTTATTTAACCACTCTCTTACTGTGGAATATTTAGGTTGTCTCTTTTTTAAAAAAAAAAAAAATTCTATTATAAATAATGAATGTCATTGTGTATAACTTTTGGCCTGAATTTCTGAGTATTTCCTAGAGGCAGAATCCTAGCCCTGAGGGATATGGGTTTTTTTTTTTTAAGGTTTAATACATAGTCCCAACTTGTATTTTAAGGTTTCAATACCTGGTCCCAACTTGTTTTTCAGAAAAGAGATGCCAATTTAAATGACCTACAATAGAATATGAGAGTGCTGTGTAGCTTCATCCTTGCTGGCATTGAGCATTACCATTTCTTAAATCTTTGCTGATTTGGTGGATAAAATGCTATTTTTGTCTTAATTTAAATTTCCTTGATTACTGGTAAAGTGGAACATCTTTTTACATGTTTATTGTCTATTTGTATTTTAATCTTCTGTGAATTGTTTATGCTATTTCCCATTTTGTAATTGAAGTGGTGGAGTTAATGAGTTGTCAGAGCCCTCGGTAGAAAATAGTGATATTAACTTTTTAAGTTATGCTTGTTGAAAATCTTTGTTTGCCTTTATTTAGGCCATGCCTTGTGGCTTGCAGGATCTTAGTTCCCCAACCTGGGATTGAGCCAAGGCCCCGGCAGTGAAAGCGCCAAGTCTTAACCACTGAACCTCCAGGGAATTCCCCACTGCTTCTTGAACTATATACACCTTTAACTCTCTTTACTGTTATAGATGTTGCTTTGTTTTGGAAGACCTTCCCCATCCCAGGATGGCTTAAAACCCTGCTGAGTACCAGGAACATTGCATAAACTATCTCCTGCCACCCTCACTTTGTTACTTTTTATTATGTAAAAGTTTGAACATATACAGGAGAAGAGAAAATAAGTATATTGATTTTAGGATTTGCTTCAAGATAATCTGGATGGGGGGACACAGGGAGGTCATAGATCCAATGAGAGGGGCCATGAGCTGATGACCATTGTCACTGGAGGTTCTTTATACTTTTGTAAGATGATGTGACCTGGTTGACACCTTAGGGAGCCAAAGGACAGCCATTTCCTGGCCCCTTTCCTATGACAGGCACTGCCCTGGGAGCCTTGCATCATCCCTTTGATCCCTACATTCACACTTGGAGGAAGGGCTCATTAGTCCCATTTTACAGGTGAAGACATTGAGACAAATGGATGAATCATGCAAGGTCACATGAGTGGGAAGTGCAGAACCAGGATCTGAACTCAGATCATCCTGACTCAAGTTTTGTGTTTTTCCCACTGGGCCATCCTATGTCCTTGGAGGCAGGAAATTAAATGGAAGGGAAGATAGGCTTCTCTGATAGAGCTTGGCTTGCTCCCAGGTTCCTCCCAGGCATACTTCCAGGAGAAGGGCTCCGATTGGAAATTAATCTGATTTTTTTTAAAAATAAGAAATGTATGCAGCATGGTCACTATATTTAATAATACTGTATTGCATATTTGAAAGTTGCTAAGAGAATAGATCTTAAAAGTTCTCATCACTAGAAAAATATTTCTGTAACTATGTATGATGGATGTTAACTAGACTTATTGTGTGATCATTTTGCAATATATACAAATATCGAATCATTACGTTGTATAGCTGAAACTAATAGAATGTATATGTTAATTATGCCTCAATTTTTTAAAAAAGAAAGAAGTGTAATACTTCTCGTTCAGCTGACTTTAGGGAGCACGGTTCAGGCCTGCTACTCATTCATTTCATCAGTCCTTATTTCAGCAATCATTTTTAAGCACCAACAGTATGCCAGGACCTATGCTAGGATGAGAACTTAATTGAAAGTCAAAAGGACAGACAAATTAGAAGAGTCCAACACCAGCAATACCATCAGAGTCACCCCACCCAAAATGGTCCCCTGGACCTTACATCACAGACATTTGGTCAAGAACTTTCTTCCTAACACGACACTTAGATTCACATGCCCAGTGTATTAGTCAGCTAGTGCTGTAACGAAGCTGCTGCATAATAAGCCCGAAATGTCAGTGGCTGATGACAGCAAGCATGTATTTCTCCCTCATGTCTGCAGGTTGGTTTCTGGGGCCACTGCTCCATCTCCTACACCCGGGATCCTCATCTTTCTATCTTCCCAAATATATAAGTTCACCTGTATACAACAGTCTGGCACGCAGACCCAGATTTTGATGATACCACAAGTGTTTTCAAGACACTGAAGCACTATATGAGTTTGAATCCTTATTAACAGTACCTAACTGGCTATTAGGTCTGGAAAGCTGAGGTAGGGATGGGACTGGGGACACAATTCCCGATTCCCTGGTTGTGACTCCTCCTTTGTCTCTTTCACTCAGAAACCATGTTGGAATTTGAAAAAGCGAGAGTGTTATCAGGATGGTGATGACCTTGAACCTGCTCTTTTTTTTGTTGTTGTTAATAAATCACCCACAGCCATGGTACTATATTCTTCACCGAAAATCCCTCATGGTACATCCTACCACTGAGAACTGCTAAATTACACAGCAGTGGGTAGGAATGGTAAGTCTGCTAGCTATTTGGACAGCATGTATTAGTTGAGCATCTACTATGGGCCAGGCACTGGGAAGATCCTGCTCTCAAAGGTCCATGTTCTAGGGTGGGAGGAGGGGGAGACAGGCAGCAAATGAATATATTTTTAAAAGATAAGTGCACTACATTCAAGGGAAATAAAGTATTACCATGGGCAGAGTGAGAGCAGGCACATCAGGGCAGACCTGTCTGAGGAGGATGATTAGAGCTGAGTCTTGAAAGGTCAGGAGTCAGCTGTGCACGTCTAGAAGAGCGTTCCAGGCAGAGACCTGCAGGGACAAAACCTGAAACAGAAGCAGGTTCGGAACAGAAAGAAGGCCGCCTGGCTAGAGCAAAATGAATGAGGGAGGTGAGGTGGAAAGAGGGCCTTGGAGGCCTAGAGGAGGGGTTGGGCGTTTCCTCTAAGGCCAATGGGAGACCCTAAGTGTTCCTCAGGGGATGTCATGATCTGACATTCTCTCTCTGCCAGGCCCAGGGACCACCCCATAGTGCTGGCTCACCTGGCTGACTGCATTTTCCATGGCCCCTCCCCCGATTGCACCTCCAAAGAGGAGGATGAGCCCCAGTGGTCCAAGGGAGCCAGCAGCTGCGCTTTCCTGCGAGAATCTCCAAGCTTCCACGTGCGATGGAAGCCACGGTATTTTAACTTCCAAGCAGCACTTCAGCACACACAACCATCCAGATCCACGTAGGTGACCCGAGTGGTGAGAACAACGCCAGGTACTGGGGCTCCAGCTCACGTGTCGACTGCCCCTAAGCCACCACCAGGCTCCAGTGGAGTCTCCTGGGTCCTGTGGTTCTCCACCAGATGAAATTCTCTCAAGCATCACCACCACTTGACAGCTCCTGAAGGGGGCTCAGCTCTCACCTGAGCCCCAGGAGGCAGCCAGGCCAAGGCGGCCCATCCCCAGTCACAAGGGAGGAAACCGAGGCGCAGAGAATTGAAGTTTGAGGGCAGAGTCACAGAGGCCTAAAGGACAATGTCAGGAATCGAACCCGAGACTTCTGTTGCCACCTGTGCTCTCTGACCTCTTCCTCAGCTCCTGTAGTGGAGACAACCCCAAGGGAGCTCACCCCGTGCTAGGCACTGTCATGAGAGCTTTATACATATTAACATAAGAATCCCACGAGGTAGGTACTATCATTATCCCCATTTTACAGATGAAGACACTGATACCTGGAGAGAGTAAATAACTTGCTCAAGGTCAGACAGAGCTAGAAAGGGGCAGGCCCTAGAATTGGACCAGAGAGTCTTCACCACTCTGCTGTGCTGCATCTGACACTCATTTGTAGAAAGGAGAGAGGGAAGGAGGGAGGAAGAGGTGGATGAACACAGCACACTGCGTGTATATTAGTGGATACAGCTGCACGTAGGTGTACACACGCAGGTGCACCAGAATGCCTGTACGCAGGTGGGTGCGTGTGCAGGTCTGCCTTTGCATGAGGCTTTTGCTGAGGGCCTGTGTACCTGCTCTTTGTGAACATAAGCACACGTGAGCCTCTAGCTGTGTCTTTTTGTGTGTGTGTCCTCTCATAAGTGCAGGTGTGCACACAGGCACTGGTGTATTTCCATGTGTCCATGCATATGGATGGGCTGGTCGGCGTAGCTGTGCCCACGCACACCCGTGTGTCAGGGGTGCAGGTATACATTCTCATCGTGTGTGTGTGAGCTTGAGCATTTGCCCTTGCAGCTGGAAGTGGTTCTGAAAGCAGGCACACTGGCTTATTTACACACTGGTGTCTGTAGCTGTGTTGGTGCCCGCAGCTGTGTTGGTGCCCAGGAGTGCACATCCCCCCCGGGGTCTGTTCTGCTCAGCCCACCTCCAGCCAGGGTTCCACGTGGGAGACCTAGGGAGCCCCGAAGTTATCGGAGCTTCCCTGCAGAGTCCAGTTCTGCACCAGCCTCCTCAGAAACTCAGCAGAAAAGCAGTTTTGAAAGTGGAAAGATCGATACATTCATTCCCTAAACCCTGAATTATTTCTCCCTTCGTTTTGGTGGGTTTGGAAGCTGCCTGCAGCAGTTTGGAAAGATGCTGCGTGCAGCGCAGCGCAGCCTGCATGTGATCTGGTGCCCAAGGTCAGGGGAAGGTCAATTCCAGGTGAGCCTCTCAGAGATGCCACTGCCAGCAGCCTGGGAAGTATGGGCTGCTTCCACCCCGCCTCAACCCTGGCCCTGCTCAGCCTGAACCCACATCTGCTGGCAGGTTCCAGGGAAAAGGGAGGGAGGATCCGCAGAGTGAGGGTCCTGGGGAGAGGGGACAGAGCGCTTGGCCAGGGCTGTGAGGTCAGGGCCAGAGTGTGGACACTGAACCCTCCTGCTTTGTTTCAATGAGCCTTTGGTTTATAATTCCACACCTGAATTGAGTATCTCCAAATAGGAAATCCAGGATGGTACTGTCTTCTGAAGGGGTGGCTGGTTAGACCATGTTCCACTGGTTGTTGTGCCTCGGCTTGCATAAATTCAGGGATGGGCAACTCACCACCTTCGGAAGCCACTGGTTCCTGTTGGACAGCTGTTAAGAAGTGAGGGCATTCAGTATTTCCTGATCTACTGCGCGCCCAGCACAAGGCCAGGTCCTGGGGTACAGAGGAATGTGGGGCAAAACCCGCATCCTCCTGGACTCACAGCACAGCAGAGGAGAGGCCCAACCCTACATGATCCCTCTCACCATCCTGTTCCCGTCTCAGCAGCTGTTCAGCCTCGTGGCTCCCTCTATCCTGGGACAGCCCTGCAGAAGGGCGCATACCCTTCTTCCTCTAACCAAATACCTCCATTTCTTTTACAGCTCCTCAAAGGCTGGGACAGAGAAATTTGTCTCCAATTCTCTCATCACATCCCTACCCTCACCCCCCACCTCACCCCTCATTGCCTCCTCTCCATCCCTTTGCTTCCCAAGAGACCCCCGTAGGCAGAGGTAGTCATCCCTATGGGTTTGGCAAGGCTTTGGAATCCAGGCAGTTTTCAGGCTCCAGAGGCCAGATGCTGGGAAGAGAGAAAAGAAAGGAGTCCCTAGACACCTTCTCCAGGTAAGGCAAGGCTCCTGGGGCAGGCTGGGCCTCTCCAACTCAGGAAATCCCTAGACTCTCAGCCAAAGACAGAACGTAAAGTTCTGTGTCGACACCAGTGTGAAGGTCACGTTTTACAACAACGACAGGACCAAGTGTCTGGCTAAAATGACGGTTGGAGATGGAGCGAAAAAGCAGAAGATTCATAGGGAGAGAGAGAGACAGAGAGGCCGACAGAGAGTCCAACAGAAATAAAGACACAAAAATGTGCACAGAACAGAGAGATTAAGAGAGAAATACAGAGGCATAGAGACAGTCACAGAAACAGAGTCTCAGAGAGAACAAAGATGAGAGGTACAGAGATCAGTACAGATAAAGACGATTCTAGAGACAGGGAGAGATGCTCATGGATTGCGCGAGCAGCTACAGGAGCAGGAAAAGGTGCCCAAGACCCAGAAAGCCAGGAAGACAAGCAGAGAGGCACGACCACATAACACCCATATTTCCTTACTGTTCTCTTTCCTAATTCAAAAAAAAGAAGAAAGAAAGAGATTTGATTTGAGGTTACTTGCAGTAAAGATCCATGTGCACTAAATGGTGACCATGGAAGTAAAAATCCAAAGGCAAACTATTATGGAAAAAAAGAAAAATAATGATACCAAAGACCTAGGTGTAAAAACTGTTAGTTGAACGGTCTGTAGTAAAGCACTCAGTTGAACGCCCTTGTGAACCTACCTCCTCTCGATTCTGGGTTGGCCCCATGACCTGTTATTAACCAGTAGGATGTGGTGGACGTGCCAGTTCGGAACCTAGGCTTTAAGAAGTCCTGGCACCTTCTGTTTTTGGATGCTCTGGGGGAAGCCAGCCACTGAGTGAGAGGTCTGACTGCACGGAGGCCAGCGTGCTGCTGTGAGGATGTCCCAGCTGACCATGTGGAGAGGCCACGTGGAGAACAGAGGCACTCAGACCGGAGTGAGAACCAAGAATCAGGAGAAAATAATAAAACAGCTGTGTGTTAAGTCATTACGTTTTAGGGTAGTTTATGATTCAGCCATAGATTAAATACTGGGTTACTACAGTACCACTGAGTCGATCCAGTGGATTCCATCATTCTCTGACTGTTGGATGATGCGGAGACTTAAGAGTATCGCTTTCCTCTGAAGAATCACAAATGATGCTCTCTGATGGTAAAATCAGCGAAGGTCCAACAACAGCAACAAACTTGAAAGAACACTGTCACACGCACTCCCCAGCTGGAGGATGGCAAGGGCAAGTCTGCTGCTGAGCGCTGATGGGTTGATTGCTTGATACAGACAATCAGAGCTGTTTTTGATTAGCATTTACCATATGCCAGTTTATCCCATTTTATAGATGAGAAGACTGAGGCTTAGGGGTGTGAAATGCCTGCCCGAGGTTTTACAGCCAGCACTCATCAGGGCCAAGATGTGAGCCCAGACTCCACCTTTGGGCTGTTAGTGTCCAACTAACTCAAGAAGAATATATGAATCCCCATCCAGGAGCTCTCAGTTCAGAGCCACCTTCTGCTTTCCAGAGACGCAGAAGCCTAAATGCTCCCCAGACCCTCTTGTCCAGGGGAAAGGGGAGAGGATGGGCAATCCTCTCACCGTCCCTTAGGGTGGGCTGACTCCTCGATGGGGTCCTTTATCCAGATCAGACCCCCGGGGGGATGAGTCCAGGTGAGCCTCCACACCAGGACCTGCGTCAACCTTGGTCCCGAGCATCTGTCAAGTGCACCAGCAGTCCCACGCCTGCTGGCTCCCCTGCAAGGCCCGGAGGAATCGTTTGACCCTGAAACTGGTTCCAGGAATACTTTTGCTCCCATTATTCTACTGCCTTCCCTGACACCCCCTCCCTTCTCCCAGCACTTTATTTTTTTACACTAAACTTTCTCTGAATTCACCTGATTTTTCCCATCTCCTTTACATTCTTTATGGCAATGGAGAAATAATCACTGCTTCTCCGGCAGGGTGATGGGAGTGTGCAGTATTAACTGTAAATCAGGCAGAAATTGGTGGACGGGGAAGGGTTTGATGAGGTGCAGAGACATTATATCATTTTAAAGCGCTTTTCTGGTCTCCAGTAATCCCCATGTAAATGAAAAGGAGATGACGTGCTCTCTCTCTGAGGCTGCCTTGAGGAACGCAGAGAAAATGCTCCTGGCAGGACACAGGGCAGACCAAGGCCGGCTGGGGCCTGATGGTGGGGAGGCAGACAGGCCCGGGGCTGTGCCCCCAGCCCCTCCAAGCCAGGCTGGGCACACACCTCAGACCTGAATAATCCTGGCAGTGCTGTGACTTTTTGGAAGATGAGTACATGAGGCTACAGAGCAGGGAGGATAGAGCTGTGCCAACAGGCGGCAGGCCTGCATCAAACCCTCCACATCCCGTAGCCCAGTGGACCCAGCCAGGAGTCGTACCGGCCCCAAGGGGTGTCTGGAATGTATGCAGACTTCGGAGACTTTGTCTGTTGCTGTCATGACTGGAGATACTAGAGAACTTGGTAGAAGCCAAAGATGCCAACATCCTATAATGCACAGAACACTCCCACGTAATGAAGAAAGGCCCCTTCCAAAATGACACTAGCTCCCCCAACCCATGCAGCCCTCATATAAAGAGCATGATTTTCCTGAAAAATGACTATCTATAAAGACCCATCACCACAGAGGCCATCTCACCAGGGAAAGGTTCATGCCCTCCTGGGTTCCTTTAAATTTAAGTCAATTAGTCTAGGTTTACTGACTGCTGGCTTAACTGAATCCAACTACCTGTATTTCATCCAATCTAAGGTGTCGCTGATCGTAAAGGCAATCATTGTTTCATACATTCCTAAGAAAGGAAAAGTGCTGTGACACAATGCTTTCTCATCACTTAGATGTTTACTTTCTACTGTTGAAAGTATTATTTAATACTTCTTTAATTGTTAATATATATCAAGGAATACGATAAGTGTAAAGAATATTCTGAGTGCGATGAATTGTTCCGGTGTTTCTAAACTTCCTATTCAGGGTCCAACTCTCTGGATCATGTTTTCACTCAGAGTCATCAATGTCCGTGTTTTCCCACCCAGTATTGCCCTCTGAGACATCAAGAATGTAGATGATGCCGGGTTTCTTCAAAGAGCACTCCACTAGAATCTCTGGATTTTCTTCTGAGCTGGATACCCATTTTGCATTTGTGATGCTGACTCTTTCTCGATCTTTCCAGAAGGTGTCAACAGATGGTTTTTAAACAATAAACTTATTTCCTTCCTCAAACGGTTGCAGAATATTTTGTTGACTGACCCACCGAGGGGCTTCTAGTGTCCAGTCAGGCTTCCCAGCATAACCACAAAGACTGCACTTGCTGAGTGAGTGATGGCTACATCGCCACCCATGCCCAAAGATGGGTCCCCATTACAGAGATGCTAAAATGGGAAAAAGTGGGACTCTTAGACGCCATCTATGAAATGTATGATATTAGAAAATTAGTTGGCCTGTATGGATACATGCCCAGAGTTAGCATGCATAGACACACCCGGGGAAGCTGCCTCAGAGACCACTGTCTGCAGACGTGCCTGGGATGCCTGTCCAGGGCAGCGTGTATAGATGTGCCTGTGTCAGAGGGCTGGCAGATTCAGCAAATAAAAATACAGGACACCCAGTTAAATTTGGATTTCAGATCAAAACCAAATAATTTTTAGTATAAGTCCCAAATATTTCATGGGAACATTCTTATACTAAAAAAAAAGTGGGGAGGGGAGAAGGTAGCTGAGATTTATCCTATATTTTATCTGGCAGACCTACTGTGGTGCCTAACACAAAGCTCATATGTGCAGGACCTGGGTTCCTGCAGGCCTCTGGCTGTCCTGCTGACTCTCCCCTCGAGCATATGAGCTCAGGGTGTGAGTAAGGCAGGGATCAGGTGGTCTCACCTAAGCCCTCCTGGCATGTTTATAACAGCCTAGAAGCAGCCTCAGTTTGATTCATTTATCGCTCGTACTGCACTTGGTCAATGATAAGGTTGGGATAACAGGGAGGAGATGGGCCAGGCCCGGGGACCTGGGGGTCACAGCCCAATGCAAAGACAGACCTTCACAACCCAGGATCAGGCTCCAACAGAGACACCCAGCATGAAGCAGTGACTGCCCAAGGGGCTTGGGGAGGCTTCCCAGACCAGGATGTATTTTGGACAAGCAGCGAAGTGGAAAGAGGTTTCTAGACGAGGGAATGATTCGTGCAAAGCAGCATAAATATGAAGGTGCCCGGGATCTCTAGGAAAAGGGGGAAGTTCAGTGTGCCTGGACTAGGAGGTACCTTGGGAGGAAGTGTAGAGGGAACCAGCTTGGCCTTCTGGCTTTGTAACGTCATATCTGAGTGACCTTAGGTACCACTCTGAGCCTCAGCTTTCCTAAACATCAAACAGACAAGTACTCAGCCTCAGAACTCCTAGGGTACCAAACAGTACGTTTGAAAACCACTTCTGAGTGCAGGAGGATTCATGAGGGGTTTCAGGCATGAGATGCCCATGATCAGATCTGTTTTAATAATCGTAATAACAATAATAGCTCTACCTACTGATGGAATACTTACTATACGCTAAGCACTTTGCTATTATTAAAAGTAATGAAAACAGAAGCTACCGTATAGGTACCACATACCATAACATCATGGCATTTGGTGCCAGACGTGGTGATAAGCATTTACTTGCATTATCTCATTTGGTCTCCACAACATCCCTTCAAGCCTGGTTTTTATAATCCCCACGGCTCAGAAAATGAAACTGACATGCAACGCAATGACCAGTCTTGCCCAAAGTGGCACAGACATTGTTGGCAGAGCCAGGACCGAAACCAAGATTGCTGACATTTAGGCCCAGTTGCCATTTCTCCCCGAGTAATTGAAACTCCTGCAAAGCCAAGGTTCCCTTGTGTAGCATACTCTGCAGCCTTCCCCGGGAGAAGGCAGAAGCCTTGCCTCTCCAAGCACAAAGAGATGCTAGAATTAAAATCCCATGTGCATCCTAATTTCTGTGCATATTTTAAATGACAAATCAGGCTGTAATTAGAAAGCCCCAAACCCAAATTCAAGCCACATGCAGACAGGCTGTGACCAACAGCCTCACAGGGGTCGAAGTCGCTGAACTGGAGGTCCCCAGGGGATGCAGCCTAAGGGACTAGAAGCAGGCACCTGATTTCTCTGCCAAGTGCCTGCAATGACAGCAATTCTCTCAGTGCCACAGATTCCCAGGAAAGAGTCATCTGTAGTCCCGTTAAACTGACTAGGAATCATGTTCCCTGTTTCAGCATCATTCCTGAATCTCAGCAGTGAGTAAATTTGCTGGCCAGGCTTCCAAATCAACACGGACCTTAACTCTTCCACGATCATCCCAGATACTCCTGGCGGTCCTGGGGGTTTTGTTTCTTCCCTCTTCCCCTCTGACCACGTTTGGTCATAGCGTATTACGTGGATACAGTAGTGTCCGCTACTTTCAGGCCTCACCTTAGGGATGTTCTGAAAAAAACAGTTCAGGACATTTAGGGTCGTGAGGTCCCTCTGAAGCTAGGGGTGGCCTGGATGGTGGAAGAAGGCAGCCCCTGGGGTACCCATGATTGGCCTGCCCTGAGACAGGGCATCCTGCTGCCCCTGGCCTTGATGGTGTGACGGGTTCTCTATCACACCCGGCACCTGGACACCTGCAGGGTGCTCATCCTCGGCCCTTTCCTGGCGGTTTCTCACCTTCGTTGGTATATTAGTCGGTTCTTTGTCACAGGCAACCTCAAAATCTCAGCGGTTTACCACACACACGTTTCTTTGCAAATTCGTGGGTCTACGGTCAACCTAGGTTTGGCTGATCTACAGTGAGTTCACACAGACCAGGCTGGACCCGGGCTCGGCGTTGGGTTCAAGTCTCCCGGGCGTGTTGCATTCTGGGGCCCAGGCTGAAGGGGCAGCAGCTGCACAGAGCGTGCTCTTTCCATAGCAGATGACAGGGGCACAAGAAGGGCTGAGGAGAAACAGTGATGTGACCTAGGTCTCAGCTCCAAGCCAGCATATGACCACTGCTCTCCATATTCCAAAGGCCAAAGCAAGTCATCTGACCCTGTTCGCTGACCGCCAATGGGGCGGAGAAATATACACTGCCCGCTGTGGTTGCAGAAACAGCAGAGTCCCATGACAAAGGGCGGGGATGTGTCATTCTAACCTGGGGAGGGACTAAGGAATTGGAGCGACAAAGACAGCGTCATTCAAGTTCCCGCCAGGACACCCATTCCTACGTTGGCAGCGGGACAGCCAGGTACACCTGAGATGAGCAGTGAGCCCAACACCGAGGCTGTGACTCTGTGCACATCTGGAGCTGCCGTGGGAATGGGGGGTGGGGCTGCGGTTCCTTCCAGAGAGCACATGTGACCCCACTGTGACCCTGTGACCTCCCTGGAATCATTGAAACAATAGAACAACTTGAGCATCCGGATTTGCAGGCCCAGTATCTGTGCCCCAGGTATCCTGACTTGTCCTGGAGACCCCAGTCTTCAAGGGGGCAGGCTCAGGCCCTCACCCTCCAGATCCAGAGTCTCACTGGGCTCCAGAAGGACTCAGATGTCTCAGCATCCCAAGCCGTTCACAGCCCACCTCACAGACGGGATCTGCCAGACGCCCCAGAGTCCCAGTCCAGAGACTCCACACCAGGCTGGGAAGCGTGCCTACGGGGCCTCTCACTGGACCCCTTATGTGCAGATGGGGAAACTGAGGCCCAAGAAAGAAAAAGCACCACAGAGGGTCAGTGGCAGGGCTCCAGCCTCCCACCTCAGTGCTTTCCCGACACCCCAGGGAACCCAATGGCCCCAAGGCCATCCCTCTACTGACCTTGACTCTGTCCTGACTTGGACTCTTCAAGAGTCCTGGCAGAAGCTGTTGGGCCAGCTCGTCTGTTTCTCTTGAGGGGAATGGCATTTTCCCAGAGAGGATGAGCTGGTGATGGAAGCAGGGACAGGAGCTCGGCCAAGAAAGCCCAGGCCTGTGCAAGGGCTGGTGGAGAAGCATCTGAGTCTCAGCACCCAGTGAGCACCCTCTGTTCTTGGGGCTGCCGGCTGACACGGCTGCTGAGCAGCTGGAAGGGAGCAGGCTGGCCGGTCAGCTGCTGAATGAGCACCAGTTGGGTGTCAAGCATGCCAGGGCCAGCAGCTCCCCTCAGCTCCCCACCAAACCCTCGGAGACCACTGCAGAGAGCTGAGGGGCAGAAGGCAGCTAACTGGTCCGGGCTGCCCAACAATCCCTTGCTGCACGTTCTGATGCCCTGTCAGTTGGCTGCCTTTGCCTTCCATTCCAAGGGCTTGGAGAAAACTGCCCACATCTGCTGAGAGGTTTCCCGTAAACCCTGGGGTGCGAGGGGACCTTATTTTCAAAGAGGCTCTGAGCAGGGACACATTGATGTGTTTCCCACAAGTGGTCCCAGGTGTCCTGACTGTGGAGAACCATGGGGACAGCCCTCCTACACACTCCTTCACACTCCTGCTTGTCCGTATTTTTAGACAAGCGTTTCCAAGTCACCGGAAAGCTAGTGAAGTGTTTGTGTTGCCTTTTGCCTGGCAGCACCACTGTCCATTTAGGGCGGAAAGAAAAACTGTTAATAATACTTCATTTTTTCCACCCTTTAACCAGCAGAAACCAGACTTACGTTAGGGGAAGCAGGCGTGGATCTGGACAATGGTGTGGGCACACATGCACAGCTGTCCCGTGACCTTCGTTTCAAGTACACGTGACACACAAAATGTTGAACTTGGAGATGTGATGAAGGAAGGCTGGAATTTGTGTAACAGGTGTGGCTGAGATGATATTTTGAGATACGAACTATCCAGTCTGTGGCTTTGCTCCCCTGTATTTTCCCAGCTCACTTCCACCCCCAAGCAAGTCGTCAGCACCATGCTTGCTGCCTCAGGGGAGAGATACAGCCGGGCAAAAACAGATAACCTGCAAATGTCTCTGGTCTTTGTGTTTCACCGGGGAAGAGGATTTCTCAGGGCCCGGACAAGCATCCTGGACAGGAGCAGGAAGACAGCTGAGCTTTACTCTCTAGCCCATCCTCAGAGGACCAGATAGAAACCACTTTGCCCCCTTCTCCCCCGCCAGGGCAGGAAAGAGAGACAGACAGAAGGAGAAGTAACACCTGTTCTCATCAGCCCCTCCAGATGGGTCACCCAGGCAGATAGAACTGTGAACAGCCCATAAATCATTCCCCATCTCAAGCATGACCCAGAAGCTGCAGAAAGCCACTGGACTATATAGGAAGCCATAGAAGAGTGTTGTAGGGACAAATGACCAGGAGCAAGAGGCCTAGTCCTTCACCCTCCACCCCAATGCTTAGGCTCTGCCTAAGAGCCCAGGCAACTCTTCCCTGGGAGAGGAAATCCCAAAGGAAGACTGAGGTTGATTTCTACCCCCTCAAGCTCTATGAAATAAGAGTTCGGAGGCAAAAATTCAGTTTAGGGACTTCCCTGGCTGTTCGGTGATTAAGACTCCGCACTTCCACCTCAGGGGACACGGGTTTGATCCCTGGTCGGGGAACTAAGATACCACACAGCAGTGGCCAAAAAAATAAAATAAAATAGCCAATCATAAAAAAAAAAAAAAAAAATTCAATTTAGTAATAGAAAAAAAACTTTTAAGGAACTATGCCTTACACACGTGAATGGCTAGACATGCCAGCTGTGACCTTAAGCTTTTTTATATCACCTTCTCAGAGGCCTTCCTTTGCCACCCTATCTAAAATAGCTCTCACCCCCTATTCAGCTTCTATCCTCTTAGCCTGCCCTTTCTCACTAGCATTCATCATTGTCTGACATTGCATTATATATCTAAGTGTTTAGTCATTGTCCTTATTCATGAGGGCAGGGATATTGTCTGTTTTGTTCACTATTTAACCTGAAATACCTAGAAGGGGGCCTCGTACCCAGCAGTCTCAATCAACATGTTGAATGAATGAGCACATTGTGTGCTCAATGGTGACACCTGCTGGTAACTGGGATATTGCAGCCCAACTCTATTAAACCTTATCACTGCTTAAACAAAAGGAGGAGGTGCTTTTCCAGGTACTGTAAGCAATAGAACTGGGATTTTTTTTTTTAATTTATTTATTTATTTTTGGTTGTGTTGGGTCTTGTTTCTGTGCGAGGGCTTTCTCCAGTTGCGGCGAGCATGGCCACTCTTCATCACAGTGCGCGGGCCTCTCACTGTCGCGGCCCCTCCCGTTGCAGAGCACAGGCTCCAGATGCGCAGGCTCAGTAGTTGTGGCTCACGGGCCCAGTTGCTCTGCGGCATGTGGGATACCTCCCAGATCAGGGCTCGAACCCGTGTCCCCTACACTGGCAGGCAGATTCTCAACCACTGCGCCACCAGGGAAGCCCTTTTTTTTTTTTTTTTTTTGCTTAAAACAACACAAATTTATTCTCTCATAGTTGTGGAGGCCAGAAGCTTGAAATCAAGGAGTCAGCAGGCCACACTCTGTGAAGGCTCTAGAGAAGAATCCTTCCTTGCCTCTTCCAGCTTCTGGTGGCTCCAGGCATTCCTTGGCTTGTGGCTGCATCACTCCAACCTCTGCTTCCATCTTTGTCTGACCTTCCACTGTGTGTGCTCTCCAGTTCCGTCTATGTCTTCTCTTCCTAAAAGAATACTTGTCATTGCATTTAGGGCTCACCTGGATAATCCAGGATGATCTCATCTTCAGAGCCTTAGCTTAATTGCAGCTGTAAGACTCTTTATTCAGATAGGATCACATTCACAGGTTCGGGGTCACATGTCTTTTGGGGGCCACCATTCAACCAACAACAGGTGCATAGGAGAAATTTTTCTGGACCTATGATACATACTTAAAAAGAAGCCTGGGGCTGGAGGTAGAAGAGAGGTGGGAGTGGAGCATGGGTCTAGTGAAGAAACAGGGAACATGAGGTGGGGCTTTTGGCCCTCAAACTGTAGCCACCAAGCCTCACATTCTGCAGGGCAGTCACCTGCCTTCAGTTTAATTCTCCTATTCTCCCTCTTTTATTTCAATTCCCTTCCCTCAATTTTTTATTGAATTTAAGCACCAGATGGGGAGAGAGAAAGTGAGGAGAGGGGACAGTTGCAAGAGAAGTATGAGGCCACCCCAGAGGAGCTTAAGGTAAGGAGATAGAATGAGTTTGTCTTGACCTCCTCCAGCATCTACTGAGGACTTTGATGCTTGCAAAGCACTTTCCCAGTTATTTCCTTATCGGATCTCCCCATGATCTGTCCTGGCAGGCAGGACAGTCATTCACAAGCCCTATTTTATAGATGATGGAAGTTGAGCTCAGTGAAGGAAGTGGTTTGTCCAAAGCTCCTCTATCCCCCCAAGGGCCAGGCCTCACACCCAGGTCTTCTCTAATCTTAGACCTTCCTGTGTTTGAGTTTAGTGGTCTCCCGCTGGAGAAGTGAGTCACGCAGCTACAAAACAAGCAGTAGACCACATCAGAGCACCGGAATCTACAGGACTCTGGGACCCCAGGGGCAGGAGGGCTAACCCCACCCCCTACAAAAGTTTTCAATACAATTATAATACAATTCCAATACAATACAATTTTCCAATGCAATGTAATTTACAATACAATTTTCAATACAATTCCCATAAATGATATCACTTTATGGCTGGAAATTTGATAAAATGGGAGCGTTGAGTTTCTCCAGCTGGTGTCAGAAAGCCAGGTCCTTCCCATCAGGGCATCCACACCCTGGTCCTTGTAAGAGGAAACCGCTGACTGCAGCCCTGGGAATTTTTGCCCCAATTCATTATCAAACCACATGCAATTATCAAACTGTGCTCCCTGGAGCTGACCTTTAGCTGGGGAACAGCTATATTTAGAGAAAACGAGCCCTTTGTAATTACCCCCACTCAGATTGCTTAAAGGTCGGTTGCAGATGTGACAGTTTGATGGTGGAAAGGGCTGTTTCCAGGATCCCTGGATAATTATTCAAACCAGACAATTAGCAAATGTTTTCTGCATATGAATCCATCCCTGTTGTTCAGCCCCAGAAGTGAGCCCAGGAGGCTCACCAGGCCAAAGTTGGCCCCTATGGATGTAATAACAACAGTTCTCTTGTGCACATCCGTTACAGTTTACAGAGAATTCTTTTTTTTTTTTTTTTTTTACAAAGGACTTTCTATCTTACCTCATTTACTCCTTACATCATCCTCATATGAGATACATATTCCTACTTTACAGATGAGGAAACTGAGGCTCAGAGGTTAAGTGGACTTACCCAGAGTCACACAGATGAGTCAAGACTTAAATACAGGTCTTCTGACTCTCTCTTTTCCCTAAGAAAATCTCTCATTCAGCAAATATTTATTGACTGCTTACCTTGCGCCTGACCTTGTAGCGGGCTGCAAAAAGGAAAGGAAGACCTTAGGTTTGTCCCTCGTGTTTGAAACTCCAGATGCTGGAGTAGGTGGGGGCGTATATGAACCTTTGGAGCCCTAGAGGTAGCAGCATCTCTACTGAGTGTCCATAAATCTCCCTGCACGAAGAACTTTGGACATCAGAAATTAGGAATCAATCTCTCTGAAGAGGTTAAGAGGGGGTTTGGGTGTAAATCAATGAAAGACAATGGATGAAGCCTCCAGATTGAGAGGGAGAAGAAGCATGAAAATGAAGGCAACAGATATCGTCAACCAGCACATTTAAAGGAATGAAGTAATGAAATGACACATGTTGCCTGATCACAGTGTGAAGAGGAATTCAGGATGTGAATGACATTCCTTCAGGCATAATTTTCTTGGTTTTAAAGGATGCACCCAGAGCCCAGAGGTTCCAAAAAACCCATGGAAAGCCAGCTTGGGCAGGGAGGGTCTTTATATCGCACTTTCCCTTCACCCAGAGAAACTCCATTCACATTTGTTGTACATTTTGGGCTTCCATTAAATAAAGAAGTCCATGATTTTTGTTCTTTTTTTTTAAAACTTTACTGGAGTATAATTGCTCCACAATGGTGTGTTAGTTTCTGCTTTATAACAAAGTGAATCAGCTATACATATACATATATCCCCATATTGCCTCCTTCTTGCATCTCCTTACCCCCTCCCTATCACACCCCTCTAGGTGGTCACAAAACACCGGGCTGATCTCCCAGGGCTATGCGGCTGCTTCCCACTAGCTATCTATTTTACATTAGGTAGTATATATTAGTCCATGCCACTCTCTCACTTCGTCCCAGCTTACACTTTCCCCCACCCCGTGGCCTCAAGTGCATTCTCTACATCTCTGTCTTTATTCCTGTCCTATCCCTAGGTTCTTCATAACTTTTTTTTTTTTTTTTAGATTCCATATATATGTGTTAGCATACCATATTTGTTTTCCTCTTTCTGACTTACTTCACTCTGTATGACAGACTCTAGGTCCATCCACCTCACTACAGATAACTCAGTTTTGTTCCTTTTTATGGCTGAGTAATAGTCCATTGTATATATGTGCCACATCTTCTTTATCCATTCATCTGTCGATGGACACTTACGTTGGTTCCATGTCCTGGCTATTGTAAATAGAGCTGCGATGAAAAATTTTGGTACATGACTCTTTTTTTTTTTTTTTTTAACATCTTTATTGGAGTATAATTGCTTTACAATGGTATGTTAGTTTCAGCTTCACAACAAAATGAATGAGTTATATATATACATATGTTCCCATATCTCTTCCCGCTTGCATCTCCCTCCCTCCCACCCTCCCTATCCCACCCCTCCAGGCGGTCACAAAGCACCGAGCTGATCTCCCTGTGCTATGCGGCTGCTTCCCACTAGCTATCTACCTTACGTTTGGTAGTGTATATATGTCCATGCCTCTTTATCGCTTTGTCACCGTTTACACTTCCCCCTCCCCATAGCCTCAAGTCCATTCTCTAGTAAGTCTGTGTCTTTATTCCTGTTTCACCCCTAGGTTTTTCATGACATTTTTTTTTTAAATTCCATATATATGTGTTAGCATACGGTATTTGTCTCTCTCTTTCTGACTTACTTCACTCTGTATGACAGACTCTAGGTCTATCCACCTCATTACAAATAGCTCAATTTCGTCTCTTTTTATGGCTGAGTAATATTCCATTGTATATATGTGCCACATCTTCTTTATCCATTCATCCGATGATGGACACTTAGGTTGTTTCCATCTCTGGGCTATTGTAAATAGAGCTGCGATGAAAATTGTGGTACATGACTCTTTGAATTATGGTTTTCTCACGGTATATGCCCAGTAGTGGGATTGCAGGATCGTATGGTAGTTCTATTTTTAGTTTTTTAAGGAACCTCCATACTGTTCTCCACAGTGGCTGTATCAATTTACATTCCCACCAACAGTGCAAGAGGTTTCCCTTTTCTCCACACCCTCTCCAACATTTATTGTTTGTAGATTTTCTTGATGATGGCCATTTTGATGGGTGTGCGATGATACCTCATTGTAGTTTTGACTTTCATTTCTCTAATAATTAGTGATGTTGGGCATTCTTTCATGTGTTTGTTGGCTATCTGTATATCTTCTTTGGAGAAATGTCTATTTAGGTCTTCTGCCCATTTTTGGATTGGGTTGTTTGCTTTTTTGATATTGAACTGCATGAGCTGCTTGTATATTTTGGAGATTAATCCTTTGTCACTTGCTTCATTTGCAAATATTTTCTCCCATTCTGAGGGTTGTTTTTTCGTCTTATTTATGGTTTCCTTTGCTGTGCAAAAATTTTAAGTTTCATTAGGTCCCATTTGTTTATTTTTGTTTTTATTTCCATTTCTCTAGGAGGTGGGTCAAAAAGGATCTTGCTCTGATTTATATCAGAGAGTGTTCTGCCTATGTTTTCCTCTAAGAGTTTTATAGTGTCTGGCCTTACATTTAGGTCTTTAATCCATTTTGAGTTTATTGCTGTATATGGTGTTAGGGAGTGTTCTAATCTCATTCTTTTACATGTAGCTGTCCAGTTTTCCCAGCACCACTTATTGAAGAGGCAGTCTTTTCTCCATTGTATGTTCTTGCCTCCTTTATCAAAGATAAGGTGACCATATGTGTGTGGGTTTATAACTGGGCTTTCTATTCTGTTCCACTGATCTATATTTCTGTTTTTATGCCAGTACCATACTGTCTTGATTACTGTAGCTTTGTAGTATAGTCTGAGGTCAGGGAGCCTGATTCCTCCAGCTCTGTTTTTCTTTCTCAATATTGCTTTGGCTATTTAGGGTCTTTTGTGTTTGCATACAAATTGTGAAATTTTTGTTCTAGTTATGTGAAAAATGTCAGTGGTAGTTTGATAGGGATTGCATTGAATCTGTAGATTGCTTTCGGTAGTAGAGTCATTTTCCCAATGTTGATTCTTCCAATCCAAGAACATGGTATATCTCTCCATCTGTTGGTTTCATCTTTAATTTCTTTCATCAGTGTTTTATAGTTTTCTGCATACAGGACTTTTGTCTCCTTAGGTAGGTTTATTCCTAGGAATTTTATTCTTTTCATTGCAATAGTAAATGGGAGTGTTTCCTTAACTTCTCTTTCAGATTTTTCATCATTAGTGTATAGGAATGGAAGAGATTTCTGTGCCTTAATTTTGTATCCTGCTACTTTACCAAATTCATTGATTAGCTCTAGTAGTTTTCTGGTAGCATCTTTAGGATTCTCTATGTATAGTATCATGCCATCTGCAAACAGTGACAGTTTTACTTCTTCTTTTCCAATTTTGACTCCTTTTATTTCTTTTTCTTCTCTGATTGCTGTGGCTAAAACTTCCAAAACTATGTTGAATAAAAGTGATGAGAGTGGGCAGCCTTGTCTTGTTCCTGATCTTAGAGGAAATGGTTTCAGTTTTTCACCATTGAGAATGATGTTGGCTGTGGATTTGTCATATACGGTCTTTATTATGTTGAGGTAAGTTCCCTCTATGCCTACTTTCTGGAGGGTTTTTATCATAAATGGGTGTTGAATTTTGTTGAAAGCTTTTTCTGCATCTGTTGAGATGATCATATGATTTTTCTCCTTCAATTTGTTAATATGGTGTATCACATTGATTGATTTGCATATATTGAAGAATCCTTGCATTCCTGGGATAACCCCACTTGATCATGGTGTATGATTCTTTTAATGTGCTGTTGGATTCTGTTTGTTAGTATTTTATTGAGGATTTTTGCATCTATGTTCATCAGTGATATTGACCTGTAGTTTTCTTTCTTTGTGACATCTCTTTCTGGTGTTGGTATCAAGGTGATGATGGCCTCATAGAAAGAGTTTGGGAGTGTTCCTCCCTCGGCTATATTTTGGAAGAGTTTGAGAAGGATAGGTGTTAGCTTTTCTCTAAATGTTTGATAGAATTCACCTGTGAAGCCATCTGGTCCTGGGCTTTTTTTTGTTGGAAGATTTTTTAATCACAGTCTCAATTTCAGTGCTTGTGACTGGTCTGTTTATATTTTCCATTTCTCCCTGGTTCAATCTTGGAAGGTTGTGCTTTTCTAAATATTTGTCCATTTCTTCCAGTTTGTCCATTTTATTGGCATATAGTTGCTTGTAGTAATCTCTCATGATCCTTTGTATTTCTGCAGTGTCAGTTGTTACTTCTCCTTTTTCATTTCTAATTCTATTGATTTGAGCCTGCTCCCTCTTTTTCTTGATGAGTCTGGCTAATGGTTTATCAATTTTGTTTATCTTCTCAAAGAACCAGTTTTTAGTTTTACTGATCTTTGCTATCATTTCCTTCATTTCTTTCTCATTTATTTCTGATCTGATCTTTATGATTTCTTTCCTTCTACTAACTTTGGGGTTTTTTTATTCTTCTTTCTCTAATTGCTTTAGGTTTAAGGTTAGGTTGTTTATTTGAGACATTTCTTATTTCTTGAGGTAGGAGTGTATTGCTATAAACTTTCCTCTTAGAACTGCTTTTGCTGCATCCCATAGGTTTTTTGGGTGGTCATGTTTTCATTGTCATTTGTTTCTAGGTATTTTTTTTATTTCTTCTTTGATTTCTGCAGTGATCTCTTGGTTATTTAGTAGTGTGTTGTTTAGTCTCCATGTATTTGTATTTTTTACAGATATTTTCCTGTAATTGATATCTAGTCTCATAGCGTTGTGGTCAGAAAAGATACTTGATACAATTTCAATACCAAAGCTTGATTTGTGACACAAGATATGATCTATCCTGGAGAATGTTCCATGACCACTTGAGAAGAAAGTGTATTCTCTTGTTTTTGGATGGAATGTCCTATAAATATCAATTAAGTCCATCTTGTTTAACGTGTCATTTAAAGCTTGTGTTTCCTTATTTATTTTCATTTTGGATGATCTGTCCACTGCTAAAAGTGGGATGTTAAAATCCCCTACTATAATTGTGTTACTGCTGATTTCCCCTTTTATGGCTGTTAGCAGTTGCCTTATGTATTGAGGTGCTCCTATTTGGGGTGCATAAATATTTACAATTGTTATATCTTCTTCTTGGATTAATCCCTGGATCATTATGTAGCGTCCTTCTTTGTCTCTTGTAATAGTCTTTATTTTAAAGTCTATTTTGTCTGATATGAGAATTGCTACTCCAGCCCTCTTCTGATTTCCATTTGCATGGAATATCTTTTTCCATCCCCACACTTTCAGTCTGTATGTGTCCCTAGGTCTGAAGTGGGTCTCTTGTAGACAGCATATGTATGGGTCTTGTTTTTGTATCCATTCAGCCAGTCTATGTCTTTTGATTGGAGCATTTAATCCATTTACATTTAAGGTAACTATTGATATGTATGTTCCTATTACCATTTTCTTAATTGTTTTGGGTTTGTTATTGTAAGTCTTTTCCTTCCCTTGTGTTTCCTGCCTAGCAAAGTTCCTTTAGTGTTTGTTGTAAAGCTGGTTTGATGGTGCTGAATTCATGATTTTTAAAAACATTAAAACTATTAGTTTATAGACTTAAGCATATGTATGGTATATAAAGACATTCATAAAATGCCATAGGTATCAACTTCACAATTTTTTATTTAAAGAAAAGATAGTCATCAATAGTATCTTCAATTAAACAACTCATCTCAACTGATCAATCATCATTCTAAAAAGATGAAATTATCACTTGAAATAACAATGCCAATATTGATCAGTAACATCTGTTTAGAGTTTACTGCATGTCTAAGTACTTCACAGGCATTTGCTCATCTCCACAACCCTGTGAAGTGGGTACAATGGGTCCTAATATCATCCCCATTTTATAGGTGAAGTCACTGAGGCACAGAGAGTTCACAGGAGGTGATTCGCATGGGATCATGCACTTACGTTGGGCAACACTAACTGCCTTAAGATTGGTTAGTGGTTCTGCTGAGGACCAGTAGCCAACGTGAAAGAGGTGAAAGAGTTCTGGTAAACTTCTTGCTCCATCTCAGTCACCAGATCAATAGGAATGTGGACACCTTCCCTACCAACTGTGACCCACTGGTGAGATGAGCTTGAGAAAGGTGGGCTGCAAGGATTAGATGGAGGGGCTGCTGAGTCTCCTTCCAATTCAGAGGTTCTGTCTTTTCCATGATGTGCATTTGGAGATGGAGGGCCTTTTGAACAAGCCAGGCATTGAGATAGCAAGCTCACAAGGGCACACTAAGGTGAGGGGAGGATAGTAACAGCAGCTTCATTATATCACTAATTAAACCTCCACTGGGGAGAAATTAATCCCTTGTGCAAGCATGAGTTTGAGATTTGCTTGTGCTAAGCTGGAGGACGGCAGGGGTGGAGAGAAGACAAATTGGCAGTTTTCATAAATTTTAGGATAAACTCCATCATAGATCTACGGTGTAATTCTCCAGGGAAGATATTTATCCAACCCTTCAGAAGCATTTATTTATTTACAAACAATATTTATTTTTCCATTTATTATATCCGGTTTCCATCATTCTATTCAGTAATGCAAATCCCCCAAGACCTGCCCTGGTCCAAGGCCCTTCTGTCAGCTGATGTTTGCCCAGCAGCATCCCAGGGTCAGGCCCTAGACTAGGCTCTGGGGATGCAGTGGGGAAAGAACTGTGTGGAACTCACAGTCTAGATCTGCACTGTCCAGTACCTGTGTCTATTTAAATTTAAAGTCAAATTAATGAAACGTAATTAAAATTAAAAATTCAGTTCTTCAGTCATAGCGGCCACATTTCAAGTGTTGAACATGTGGGCAGCATTGAGTCCTGCAAAACAAGGGCAGGCACAGGACATTTCCACCATCTTGGAAGGTTCTATGGGCAGCCCTGGGAGATGAAACAATGCCCATATGGGGTGGGAGGTAAGCTTGCTTGCATTATTAGCTATTCTGTAGAGTAATGGTTGCCTATCTTTCTAAATATTCAATAATGCTGTGTTTTTAACCAATTCACTCTGGCCTAGCTCAGATTAGTCTGAATGAGTGAGGTAGAGTAGTTCTCAGATACATTTGGACACCAGGAGCTTAGCAGCAAGAGAATTTGGGGAGGGGACATAAAGCATGGTCACAACCAGACGGCAGCGTGCAGTGCACCTGCTCATCTGAGCACATGCGTGTATATGTGGACTCACACACATACACACACACACACACACACACACACGCGCCTGCATGTATCTACTCACTTAGAAACACACACATAGACAAACACTGGCGTGCACAATCATACACACTCAGACATGCACACTCTTACACACACACAATTTTACATGCAATCACATCCAACTGTGGCAGATACACTCACATACACACACACACACACACACACACACACACAGTGTTGTACACAAACGCATCCTGCATTACTGCTAGGTTGTCACATATGATTGAGTTGGCTACGGTTAAGTTCTGTGGCTTTTTGCTATCCTGATATAATACAGAAACAGATGGGCCAATTTTTCTTGCATTTTCCAGATTCAAGATAAATGCTTGGGAGCTCCACAGTAGCCCTGTCGTTGGGCTCCATCCATTCATTCACCGTTCAACAAACATTGATTAAGGGCCTAGAAATCGACGGAATCACAGAGGAGAGTTGGCAACTAAACCACAAAAATTGCACCGTGAGTATCAGACTCAGTCCGGGGAGGGAGAGGGTGTCATCTGACGGAAGGCAGGGTCCCCGGTCCCTACCCTGGGACCAAAAATGCAAGCGTCGATCCTACTACCTCCCCACGTGTCCCTGCCAAGGATAACAGGCTGTTGTTGAGTTGGGGATTAAATCTCTAGTTGGTGTGGATTCAAAGGTAGAGAAATCTGCCAGCTTTGATCAAACCTGTTCCTTCCTCTTGCCTGCACCTTCAAGCTCACCCTCACACCCAGCACTTGCCATCAGCCCACGTGTTCCCTTCTTAAAAAGACCTCGCTTTATTCCACAGCCCCACTTCCCAACCGCCAGCTATTGTCTAAATTGTCTTAGTCACAGCAAAACTCCCCCAAAGGATTGTCGACCCTTACCTCTTCCTCTTCCTGGTGCTCACTGATTCTTGAACCCACAGCACCACGACTTCTGACTCTGCCTCCACAAAACTGCTCTCCCCGGATCGCCAGTGGCCACCACCCTGTTAAGTCTGACAGTCACCTTTTCATTCCTTCTCGTGCCACTGTGCTGTACATTATGTGGCTGGTCAATTTCTTGAGAGTTCCTTCCAGTTACCAAGTTCTGCCATGTGCAGCATGGTGGACATGGGAGAAGCTTGAGTGTCAGGTCCCACTATCCAGGGACTCAGGGTTTAGTTTGCCTCTCTGGGGAGGCTCTGTTATGATACTTTATGATGCCATAAGCACCCGTGGTTTGGGAGGAAATTATGTCCTCCAGCAAGGAAGGGTCCAGCGTGATGCCATTTACCCTGTAGCTGAACCCCAAAGTGTAGCCTTGCTTTCTTGGCAGCTTGAACCAAGGGCAGTAGAGGAATTAACTGATGGATTTGGGGAAGGTACATAGGAGCTAAGGTTTTATAAGCCCTTATTCTGGTTTGAATTGTGTCCCCAAAAGATATGTTAAAGTCCTAGAATACCAATACCTCGGAATGGGACCTTATTTGCAAATAAGGTGGTTGCAGATGTAATTATTAAGATGAGGTCGTATTGGAGGAGGGCAGGTCCTTAATCCGATATGACTGATGTCCTTATAAGAAGATGGCCATGCGAAGACCAATACTGAGGCTACCGTATGATGGCAGAGGATTGAAGTGATGGATATAAGCCAAGGAACACCTGGGGCCACACGAAGCAGGAGAGGCGTGGAACAGATTCTCCTTCAGAGCTTTCAGAAGGACCCAACCTTGCTGCCACTTGCTGTTGGAATTCTAGCTTCCAGAACTCTGAGACAATAAGTTTCTGTTGTTTTTAAGCCACTCATTTTTTGTATGTTGTTAGGGCAGCTCTAGGAAAAAAATACAGTCCTGCTCTTCAGCTTCTGAAATGGAGCAAATCACAGTGAGGCAACTTTGCCTGAGGCCACCAGCTCCCTGCACCAATGAGACAGGCAGAACACACAGAAATGAGTGAGCTGCGACATCCGCCAGACCCAAGTTCAAGTCTTGCATCCAGTGTGACCTAAGCAACTGAGCTGCTTCACCCTCGGGGACTCGGTCTTCTCACCTATAAAATGGGCTTCATGTGTGGGATCAATAGATCCCATATTTGTGATCTCACCAGCCTTTGACGAGAAAACAAGGTCACGTTGACTTCTCATGACCAAACGATTGTGGCTCCAGGCCTTACCAGCTCGACAAATGGAAATTAGTCTCCCCAAAGTGTCCCCCATTTTTTTTCTCGAAATCGCCAGAGGGAATCTCACACAGTCTCACAAAACCAGACAGCTGCCCTCACCATTTGGGATCAGCCCTGTTCCTCCTCTCCCACCTCAGTTCCACCATCCCCCTTCCCCACCCCATCACCGTGAAGCTACCTAGGGAATCCCAGCCACAGGGAGTGTGGTCAACAGCTGCCTCAGCTCCCTCGGAGGCTGCCTCAGAAGCTTCACCTTTGTCACCCTTCCTGCGGCAGCCTGCGCCTGGTGACCGAGTGACGTGGGGGCGGGAGGGTGACCATTTCTACCAGATATGGACACTCAGCTGAAAAAACTCGTCTCAAAGCCCCTCATCAGGGTGGCCAAGGCCTGGCTGGGCTTGCACCAGAGCTGAGCTTCTTCCCCACCCTATCCTGTTTGCATGCCCTCTCCTCCAGAGATGCCAGTCCCTCAAAACACCTCGTTATCAGCATCTGCCTCTGGAGCCTTCGACCCTCAACAAGCGCCTCATCACCACACTGTCCATCAAGAGGTGGCCATTGTCTGTGCCCACAGGGCTGCTTCTGGTTGTTTCCAAAGCCACCAATCTTTGGGGTCCAGGCAGAGATGGGGAGAGGTTCACCCTCCAAAGCAGCTTTGCTTTGCCCAGAGCATAAGTCTCCCTGGATTTCTGTCCATTTCTGTCCAGTATCTCTGGCACAGAATCTTATCAGGTACCTCATGAGAAAAGAGTCTGTCTATCCCTGGCCTTCTCCTCCTGGCCAAAATGCTCAAGCCCAGACCACACAAGGGACCGGATGAGAAATAATGCATGTTATCTTCTCCCACCTGGTGCCCAGAACAGCCCTCCCCTGCTCCAAACAAAAGCTGCCCTGTAAATCAATGGTTACGTTCCAGACCTAGGGTGGGGGGAGGTGGCTGGAGAGAATGAGGGGAGGAGAAGGAGTAGGTCCTATTCTGCATGTCAAACACCTATAGCCCGGAGCCAGGTCCACAGCAAGCGTCCAATAAATGACAGCTATTAGCATCATGATTATTACTATGAACCAGGAAGCTATCACCAGTAGTCGGTCTGCTGGCAGCAGGAGGCCGCGTGGGCTGGGCTGCTCCCTGCTCCAGATCACTAACCCAGGCTAAGTGGTGGTAATTATGACTTTGAGGAATACTAGTAACAGTGCCAAGTTCCAGAAGAGCTACAGCAATGAGTGGAGAGGACTCTGGTTCAGCTCCGGGCTGCAAGGCTGAGCAACCATTTGCACAGTTGGCCACGTGGCATGATGGGTGCAGCACGGAGACACCATGGGAAGACTCTCCCCCCTGGCAACCAGGAGAGGAGAGCCCCCTGTAGACACACAGCAGAAAGGGGCCCAGCACCCTCATGCAGCTGGACCACGGGGTCCCAAGTCTCTTGCCACGACCCCCGTCCCGGGTACCTGGGCCCTGGGCCAGCCCTTCTGTGGCTAATTAAGGGTCTCTGCTTGGGCCTTGCTTCACAGGGAGCCGCAGATCTCCACGCAGCCTGGTCCAGCCCTGGCCTGCACGCTGCTGCCAATTGTTTTGCCATGAAGTCACCACTGCCAGATGAGGCCTCCCGGGAATCACTCAGGCTGCCTGCACAGGGGCTCGAGAAGCCCCGTTACACAGGAAGCTCTGGCCCAAGGTGTCACTGCCTTCCTTTTTAGAAAAGTGATTCCTTCCTCTCTCTCTCACTGAAAATTTGCCCCTGCCTTACCCTGAATAACCAATGGGCAAATAGGCCCAGTGAATCTCAGCTGCTGAGTGAGTAACTAAAAGCTGTCTTTCCTGCAATTCCCCTTGCCTGTCTTCCTCCCCACAGCTGACGGACGGTCCAGTGAGACAGGCTGGGACCTGGGACCCTTTGCCACAATGCCTGCACCTGGACAAATCTCTCCTCAAGCAACAAAATACAAAGAAACTATAAGGAACTAAAAATAACCGCATGCATGTGCAGTTGGTGCAAATTCTGGACAAAAGATACAAAAAGACCAAAAACAAGACCAACTGCCACTTCTGAAGAGCCAGGAGCAAAAGCAAGGTACTGCGCATGTCCCCTGCACTCAGCACCACCAGGGACTGGGCAAAACACCTAAGCCATCCCTCCAGTGACACACCCCTACCCTCACCCTATATAAGGAACCAGCTCACACCCCCGTCGGGGAGCGAGCAAACAAGGGACTCCGTCACTTGTTCTTGCTGCCCCCCTGCTGGAGCAGGGACCCCGATAAAGCCTTGCCTGGATTTCTTGTCTGGTCCCTGATCAATTTCTATTGATTAAGGAGACCAAGAACCCTGGTCAGTAACACCGGGACAGCAGGACGGGACAAGGCAGGGCAGAGCCCCGCAGTGAGCTTCAGGTAGCCCAGCACCCAGACTCTGTCTCCTGTCTGTTCACAGCTCATTGGTTCCCTCCAGCTGGAAGGTGAAGGGAGGAGCCCTTCCCAAATTCCTTCTGGCCAGGGCCTTGAAGTTGTGCAGAACGCTTTTGTTCAGAGTGTGGAGTGTGTTTCCCCCTCCACGTGATAAAGCAGTGGGATCTTTATCGCTGGCATCCATTATCTGCTACTTCCCTCCGAGTCCACACCCCCTGAGATCCAGGCTCATTGGACCACCAGGCTCTTCCTGCCTCCAAGCTTCTGGAATATGCTGTTTCTTCTCCTGGGAGGCCCTTCTCCCTCATCCACCTGTGAATTCCCAGCCCTTGGTCAATGCCAATCTCAAGTGTCACTTCCTCATTGTAAGTCTCCCTGACCCCCCACTCCCATCCCACCCCTGATACCCACTCATAATGGTCACTCCCTCCTCCGTGCTCTCACTGCACCTTAACTTTCCTCCTAACTTGGCAATGCACTTGTCTGTCTCCCCTCCAAGCTGCTCCACTGTGGGGGACACTGACCCTTCCGTCTCTGTTCCTCTGGCCTCTGGCAATTGGAAAGCATGCTTTTTTTTTTTTTTTTTTTTTTTTGCGGTACGCGGGCCTCTCACTGTTGCGGCCTCTCCCGTTGCGGAGCACAGGCTCCGGACGCGCAGGCTCAGCGGCCAAGGCTCACGGGCCCAGCCGCTCCGCGGCATGTGGGATCTTCCCGGACCGGGGCACGAACCCGTGTCCCCTGCATCGGCAGGCGGACTCTCAACCACTGCGCCACCAGAGAAGCACGGAAAGCATGCTTTTTATTCGTTGCAATGATATAAAATGAATACAGGTAGAAGGAAAGGACAGATCAATAGAAAGAGAAAAGAAAGGACTCAGAGAAAGTGGAAAAAAGACAGAGCAAGAGAGAAGGAAGGAGAGAAGGAAGAAAGAAGGAGAAGGAGAGAGAGAGAGCTAGAGAGGCGGAGGAATGGAGATAAAAGTGATCACTTGTGGACCTGGCCCTTTACACCTTCTGTGGGAATTTCCTTGTGCCACGTGCTGATCCTGAAGACCAAGGGAACCCTGCCTTGGGGGACACACAGGTGGCCGTAGGAAGCACAGGCAGGAGCTCCAGAAAGGATGTACCTGGAGCTGTTGGTGTCAAGCCAAGCCTGAAGTAAACTATACGGCAGATTCTAGCAAAATTCCTGGGTTGAGCACCACTTACCCTTCATGCTTTCTTCTCTCTCCATCTTCCAGTCTGCCCACCTTTGGCCCTGACACTGACCCTTGACCAAGCACTCCTCTGTCCTGCAAGAGGTATCCTGCCTTTCTTTCATCCTCTAGCCTACATTAAAACTAAGAATATTCTCTTAGTGCTGGCTCCCTCTCTTACTCCCCAGTCATGTCTGGCTTAAGATATTAAAATTGTAAATTTGGTGACAGTGTAAATGATTTCAAACTGATTCCTAATTAATTGTTCCCATGCACTAAAGTGAGACTCTTTCCTTGTTTTCAGAGAGCAGCACAGGAAAATGTGACCTGAGCCTGGATCCTCATTATCAAATGTGAACTAGATGGAAATTTTGAGTGCTTTTTAATTTATTCATTAGTTTTTATGGCCACATTTCTCCAGTGAATTGCCTCTCTAGGATGGGACAGCAGGGCTAAAGGATTTATAACATGTGCTCAGACTTCGCCCCTCAGTTCACAGTTCTGGTCCTCTAGCTGGATGCTGGGAGCAGTTCCCACTCTCACAGACTCCACACACTTTGGAAATCTGCAGGTCTTTTCATAGCCAGTAACTTGAGTCTGAGTATATACTTGGCAGAACCTCCCAGAGATGGATCCTGTTTCCCTGTCCTGCATGTAAGCCATCAGGGGCCTAGCAAATGCCTACTGAATGAACAAATGAATGAAACACATAAATGGAGGATCGAATGAATGGATCAGTGAATGAAAGCATAAGTGAATCAGGAAATGGGGAGACCCACTGAGCCCTTGAGGATTCTCCAGACATCCAGGGAGGCATGCCTGCAAGATCAGCCCCTGGGAAGCTGCATCACAATCTTCATAAACACTTCCTTTTTTATTACAATCGCGATCTGCCCTTTAGAAAGACATTTCAGCTTATAATGGGAGATAAGAGCATTGTTCCTTTCATTTTAATGTAAACCAGCCAAGACTTCATGATCAACTTCTATCTCAGACCCTCAAAGACAACTCACATTTGAAGTTGGGACTGTGTGGGACCAAGGGGTCCAATGAAGACACCAGGTCCTGCAGCAGGAAGTGAACTCCCCTCTGATGGGCTTTATAAGCAAACACTAGATATGGTGAAGATGCTCCTCTCCTCTGATAGGCGTGGTCCCTTCCAAGTCTTGAGTTTCTCTGTGCTCCATGCAGGTGGAAGATTGTCACCCACGTCTTTCCCTTTAGCTTTTCCCTTTGGGTGACACTCTGTACCTGGTAAAAAGAAAGTATTCAGTAAACAATAACTATACGGCATTCATCTGTGAAATGACAGACTGGATTCCGCAGCATAAAAATTCCATAGCACCCCTTAATGATACTTATCATAGTTGCACTTATCATGTATATATAGCAGTGTTTGATTAAAGCCTGGTTCCCCAAGAGATTGATATTTCTCATCTTATTTTAAGAAGAAGTGTCGTGTGGTGGTTAAGCGCATGAGCCAAGTTCATAATCTGTCCCTTCTACCTATGCTGTGTGATCTTGGGCAAGTTACTTAACCTTTCCGTGCCTCAATTTCCTCATCTGTGAAAAGGATGATGGTACCTCTTTTATGCAGTTGCTGAGACTGTTAAGTGAAATAATTCAACGAATGCACTTTGAACAGTGCCAGACACATAGTAAGTAATCAAACTGTTATTATTTTAATGGGAAAACTATAGGGTCACAATTATTTTTCCTCAGAATTTTATAAATATTTTCCATTATATTTGAGTATCATTTGAAGATAAATCAGACAACAATCTGATCCTCTTTTCTTGTTGCTTTTTCTGTCTGATACTTGTAGGATAAGCTCTTAAGTTTTGAATTTCCTTCAGTGTTTCTTCCCAACCCTTGGTGCATATTTTTATTTGAAGATGTGTTTATGCTTTTCAACTCAAAGACATTTTCTTCTAGTGTTTCTTCGATCATACTTTCATTTCTATAAAGCTCTCTGCTGCTGGGATTTCCTGTAAATAGATGGTGAATTTCCTGTATCTGGCTCTCTGTGCCTATTTTTGGTTAAATTTCCCCATTCTTTCTAAAGTTCTTTCCTTTTCCTTTAACATTTCTGTTCCTCCTGCTCATAATCTTCATTTGAGTTTTGGAAGAATTTCTCAAGCTGGTTTTCTAATTAATTCGGTTGGTTTCTGAAGTTTCCATTCAGCTATGCACAGCCTTGATGGGGCAGAAAGAAATGGAAATCATGCCTTTCCTTTTTAAGAACTCTTTATTATTTTCAGATTGATCTCTTTAAATCAACATAACAGCATCTCAGCTCTCACTGAAAATACAAGTATCAATAAAAGGTCTTTTTAAAGTTCCTCCCTTCTTCCTGAAAGTATTTCTTTTGCTGGGTATTACTTGTGCTGAATGTTCAGATTGGTCCCTCAGTCCCTCTCTTTGAATCACTAAGTCTTTGCACAGCACCAGCAGCTTTTCACCATTTGCCCATATGCTTGTTGATGATGTTTATGGTTGGTTTGCTTTGGATGGTCCATTGGTGATCAGTAAGTCACTATAACTTCTTCCGAACATGAATGAGCACAATTAGCACTAGAGTTTATAAATCAGAATTAGCTTCAGCTACAAGGGACAGAAAGTTGAAAATGACAGTGGTTTAAATAAGATACAAGTTTACTTCTCCCTCAGGTGAGGGAAATCCAGAAGTTGTCAGTCTAGGTTTGCTATGGTGTTCTACAGTGTCAAGGGCACTGGCTCATTCAACCTTGCTGATCCTCCTTTCTCAGCATATGATCTCTATGTCATAGTCCAAAATGGATGCTTTGGGACTTCCCTGGTGGTCCAGTGGTTAAGACTTCACCTTCCAATGCAGGGGGTATGGGTTCGATCCCTGGTTGGGGAGCTAAGATCCCACATGCCTCGCGGCCAAAAAACCAAAACATAAAACAGAAGCAATATTGTAACAAATTCAATAAAGACTTTAAAAATGGCCACATCAAAATGGATGCTTCTCAGGGTATATGCCCAGTAGTGGGATTGCTGGGTCATACGGTAGTTCTATTTTTAGTTTTTTAAGGAACCTCCATACTGTTCTCCATAGTGGCTGTATCAATTTACATTCCCACCAACAGTGCAAGAGGGTTCCCTTTTCTCCACACCCTCTCCAGCATTTATTGTTTGTACATTTTTTGATGATAGCCATTCTGACCAGTGTGAGATGATATCTCATTGTAGTTGTGATTTGCTTTTCTCTAATGATTAATGATGTTGAGCATTCTTTCATGTGTTTGTTGGCAACCTGTATATCTTCTTTGGAGAAATGTCTATTTAGGTCTTCTGCCCATTTTTGGATTGGGTTGTTTGTTTTTTTGATATTGAGCTGCATGAGCTGCTTGCATATTTTGGAGATTAATCCTTTGTCAGTTGCTTCGTTTGCAACTATTTTCTTGCACTGTTGGTGGGAATGTAAATTGATACAGCCACTATGGAGAATAGTAAGGAGTCTCCTTAAAAAACTAAAAATAGAATTACCATATGACCCAGCAATCTCACTACTGGGCATATACCCTGAAAAAAACATAATTCAAAAAGAGTCATGTACCACAATGTTCATTGCAGCTCTATTTACAATATCCAGGACATGGAAGCAACCTAAGTGTCCATCGACAGATGAATGGATAAAGAAGATGTGGCACATACATATATAATGGAATATTACTCAGCCATAAAAAGAAACAAAATTGAGTTATCTGTAGTGAGGTGGATGGACCTAGAGTCTGTCATACAGAGTGAAGTAAGTCAGAAAGAGAAAAACAAATACGGTATGCTAACACATATATATGGAATCTAAAAAAAAAAAAAAAGGTTCTGAAGAACCTAGGGGCAGGACAGGAATAAAGACACAGACGTAGAGAATGGACTTGAGGACATGGGGAGGGGGAAGGGTAAGCTGGGATGAAGTGGGAGAGTGGCATTGACATATATACACTACCAAACGTAAAAAAAATAGCTAGTGGGAAGCAACCACATAGCACAGGGAGACCAGCTCGGTGCTTTGTGACCACCTAGAGGGGTGGAATAGGAAGGGTGGGAGGGAGATGCAAGAGGGAGGGTATGTGGGGATGTATGTATACGAATAGCTGATTCACTTTGTTATACAGCAGAAACTAACACACCATTGTAAAGCAATATACTCCAATAAAGATGTTTAAAAAAAAAGGATGCTTCAACTCCAGCCATCAAGTCCATAATCCAGCCAGCAGTAGGAAGGTGAGGAAAAATAAAGAACATTTCCTGAAAATGACCCTCACCACTTCTACTCACATTCCAGTGGCTAGAACTCAATCATATGGCCATACCTAGTTGCAAGGGAGGATAGGAAATGTAATTTTTATTCTAGGTGGCTACTTGACCAGCTAAAATCCCCATTGCTATAAAAGAAGGGGAGAATAGGTAATAGGGTACAAATGGAAGTTTCTTTCTTTATTATTCTTTTTTTTTTTCTTTTGCAATCGTGGGGTGGCTGCAGGAAGATGGAGCCCTGCTCTTTCTTCTCTTGCCAAAAGATCCTGACATAGAATTGTTCCCTTCTTTAATTCCATCTGAACTAGGAAGAATCAAAGGGCTGAAGCAGAGTGGATTTGCTTCATTCACTCCACCAACCACTGAATAGCAGAGTGAGCTGTCAGCATCTGCCTCTGTTGGCACTCTCCTCCTCCATTTTTATTGTTTTTAATTTTTTGCAAAAACTGTCGTATGTTGCAGATAAGTGGCTAAGATCAATTTGCGGTTTTCAGAGATCCTGTAGAATGTCCCTGTTACATTAGTTGCAGCACTTCAGCGGAATGATGAGAAGAAATACATCTGAGAACATGGTTGGCATCTTGGTTCACGAATTTGATCCTATGATTCCACTGCTTACAATCCTGCCCTCTATAAGCTCACAGAAGATGTCTATATCATTAGTCCTTAGGGAGACACAAATTAAAACACCGTGAGATACCACTACAAACTTACCAGCCTGGCTCAAATTTCAAAGATGTAGAGCTCCTGGTAGGAAAACAAAACATTACTACTTTGGAAGACAGTTTGCTAGAAATTAAACATACGCTTATCATCTGACCCAACAATTCTGCTTCTAGGTATCTACCCAAGAGAAATGAAAACACGTGTCCACACAAAGATTTGCACGTGAATGTGCATAACAGCTTTGTTTGTAAAACTAGAAACTAGAACACAATCCAAATGTGCATCAGCAGACAAATAGATAAAGAAATGGTGGAAATTGATACACTGAACTACCTATTCAGCAAATGAGCCAAGTACTGGTACATACAACAACATGGATCAGAAACACAGGGCAAAATTCTAAAAGAAGCTTAGCGAACCTACAGGGTGACAGAGATTAGATCAGTGGTTGCCTGGGCAGGGAGTGGGAGTGGGGATGGAGTGTAAAAGGCACACGGGGACTTTGGGGAGTGATGAAAACATTCTGTACCTTGATTATGGTGGTGTTTGCTTGAGCAAATACATTTGTTAAAATTCATCAAACTGTACACTTACAATGGGTGCGTGGGTACATTTTACTGTGTGTAACGTAACTCAGTAAAGTTGATTTAAACAGAAGAAAAACTTGCCCTGCTTCCTATGTCCTAAAGGATAAAGCTCAAACTTTCTTAAAAAACTCACAAAGTCTTTCATGATCTAGCCCCTGCCTCCTTCTCCGGGCTTCAGAGATCCATGGGATCACTGTGAGAAGCTACTGCGCAAAACTCTAACCAGCTATGTCTTTGATGAAGAGAGTACCGTGGGAGGAGAAATCCATTATTGCTTAATAAATGCAGTATTCTTGGCAGACACTGTCTTTCAGGTCCTGGGATGTAGAAAAATAATAAAAGGAGACCTAACTGGCAAGGAGGCTGGGAAGTGCTGAAAGGATGCTCTCTAAGTGCCCCCAGGTTTAACACCTAGACATCAGCCCATAGCTGTCCAGCGAAGGTTACCCACTACAGTAATATGCTCCTTTAGAAAGTATTTTTGCCAGGACAACCCTGTTCTTTTCCTTCTTGAGAACAAATTTTAAATTTAGAAGAGAAAAAACTCCCTCAGATACTTTCAGTCACTCATTCCACACTGCTCATAATTTGTCACCCTGTCTTGAAATCTTCCCTTGCCTGGCTTGGCTTTAATGTGTTCAGCATTTAGTGAGCTAGGCAGTGGATTATGTGCAAAATGCATTAACCTCTCACATGGTTGTAAAAATTGCCTTATTAAAATACAGCTAGGGCTTCCCTGGTGGCGCAGTGGTTGAGAATCTGCCTGCCAATGCAGTGCACACGGGTTCGAGCCCTGGTCTGGGAAGATCCCACATGCCGCGGAGCAACTGGGCCCGTGAACCACAACTACTGAGCCTGCGTGTCTGGAGCCTGTGCTCCGCAACAAGAGAGGCCGCGACAGTGAGAGGCCTGCGCACCGCGGTGAAGAGTGGCCCCCCGCTTGCTGCAACTGGAGAAAGCCCTCGCACAGAAACAAAGACCCAACACAGCCAAAAATAAATAAATAAATTTATTAAAAAACAAAATAGAGCTGAATCCTACTTAATAGCAATAACACAGAAGCCACTATGTTCCAGAGATGTTAATGACCTGTGGTCATTCCTTTTGATTTTAGAAGGTTGAACATTTGGAATTTGTCCCTTTTTATGAAAACTTTTAAGTGTGGATAACTGCTGGAAAATCACACAAGTGAAAATAAGTTTCCAGCACCACGGATAACCAGAGCACCAAGAAGTTTCCATCATCTTCTTTTTTTTTTTTTTTTTTTGCGGTACGCGGGCCTCTCACTGGTGTGGCCTCTCCCGTTGCGGAGCACAGGCTTCTGGACAAGCAGGCTCAGCGGCCATGGCTCACAGGCCTAGCCACTCCACAGCATGTGGGATCTGCCCGCACCGGGGCACGAACCCGTGTCCCCTTCATCGGCAGGCGGACTCTCAACCACTGCGCCACCAGGGAAGCCCTCCATCATCTTCTTAAAGCTCCATCACCCCGACACAGCCTGAGATGCTGAGGGCACAGATACAAATGACGAAAAGGAAAGGACTGGGCTTTTGTAATGTAGATTACTTATACAATTGGCTCCGATGTTCCACCCCTCCCTGTAACAATGTGACTTTGTAGGTCCTCCCATAAAGAAGTGGGGACATTTCTTGAATCCAGTCTCCAACCTGATTTGGTCAAGAGGATGCAGCAAAAGTGATGATGTGACAGTTCAAAGTTTGTGCCCTTCTACTCTCGGTCAGAACCCTGCCATCACCATGACGACAAGCCCAGGCTTACCCACTTGTGGATAAGAGACTACACGGAGCCCAGCTGATTTGGCCCAGCTCAGGCCATTCTAAATCAGCCAGCCCCCAGCTGACCCACCAGGTGACCACAGACACATGAGCAAACACAGGCAAGATCAACCAAGTTGGGCCTAGATCAACAGAACCCTCCACCAACCTATAGACTAATGAGAAATTATAAATTACGTCGTTTTACCCCACTAGATTATGGGGTGGTTTGTTACACAGGAATAGCTAACTGATACAAAATGCAAGCAGGATTGAAACCTAGGTCTTATACATTCTGTAGCTTGGACTCCTTCTTATACTCTGTATGGATAAGTCATGTCTTTCTAAACAATCCCAGCTTGCAGCGTTGGGAGAAATGTCAGTGTCATCCCCGGGGGAATAGGATAAAATATCTTGGGCACTGAGACTCTGGGCCATTGTCTATTTAGGTGGGAAAGTGGAAAGACTCAGATGACCTGAGTTCTGAATACAGCTCTGCCACTAGATCTGCATAACCTTGAACAAGCCACTCATCTCTCTAGGCTTCAGTGATCTTATCCATAAGGTGAAGAGGTCAGGATGTCTTTGCTCAAACAGTTACTGTTTGCCCACAGCTGCTGTGTTAAGCAATGTGACACATGCCAAGGATACAAACATAAAAACCCCATCCTCAAGAAGCTCACAGTCTAATGGAGACACAGACATTGCAAACAAAAAATTGCAATGTGTAGGTATTGTAGAAGACAGAACAATGGTCCCACAAAGAGGTCCACATCTTAGTCCTGTGTCTGGGAATATGTTACCTTACATGGCAAAGAGCACTTTGTGGATATGATTTAGTTAAAGATCTTGAGATGAGGAGATAATCCCAGACTATCCAGGTTATTGTAATCACAATATAATCATAAGTGTCCTTAGAAGAGGGAGGCAGGAAGGTCAAAGAGAAAGATTTGAAGATGCTACACTGCAGGCTTTGAAGATGAAGAAAGAGGCCATAAACTGAGAAATACTGGCCACCCCTTGAAGCTGGAAAACGCAGGGAAGTGGATTCTCCTGAAGAGCCTCCAGAGAAATGCAACCCTGCCAACACCTTGATTTTATTTTATTTTATTTATTGTGTGTGTGTGTGTGTGGTACGCGGGCCTCTCACTGTTGTGGCCTCTCCCGTTGCGGAGCACAGGCTCCAGACGCGCAGGCTCAGCGGCCATGGCTCACGGGCCCAGCTGCTCCGCGGCATGTGGGATTCTCCCGGCCTGGGGCACGAACCCGTGTCCCCTGCATCTGCAGGCGGACCCTCAACCACTGCGCCACCAGGGAAGCCCCCAACACCTTGATTTTAGATAAATAAAACCCGTTTTGGATTTTTGGCCTCCAGCATAGGAAGAGAATAAATTTTTATTAAGTCACTGAATTGGTGGTCATTCACTACAGCAGCAATAGGAAACCAACACGACGCCTGGCTGTGTATCTGGTCCCTATGACATCCCCTGGCATTAAGAGTTGCTTACAGGTGATTCTCTGGTGATGCTGCCTGTGTCAGGCTCTGGGGAGCATCTCAAGAAGGTCTCTTTGGGGTGCTAAGTCCCATGGCCTCTTGCAGGCAGACCTGGGGGTAGAATGTGGTGAGATATCTCTGGCTGACCACAAACTCCACCTCCTCGTGGCTTCTGCTTGCTCCTGTCCAGCCACCTGGTTGTTCCAGGCTGAGGCTGAGGGCCAAAGAGAGGGCCATGGCACGGTCCCTGCCCCTCAGAAAAGGAGGCACCTGACAGCGCGGAGTATCTGAGCATGTCCCGTAGCCTGGGGCAGTGGGTGGAAATGACTCCACCTTCTCCCTTCTAGGTTTTTGATGAAGATCCACCCAAATACATTTCATACCACCACGCAGTTCACACGAGTGTGTGTGTGTGTGTGTGTGCGCGTGTGTGTGTGTGTGCAGAACTAAGGTCTTTGCAAGATAACACTTAATACGTGTGATGCATTCTGAGTATGTTTTACTTTACCATGTTTTGCTGTAAAAATGTTGATCCCAACTCATTAAAGTGATTTCTCAACCCACTGCTTTTAAAGCATTGCGTCAGCACCCCCTTATTGGTCTCTCTGCTTCTAGACAGTGGTTCTCAAGTAGGTATTACAGCTGCCCAGGAACTTTTAAAAACATGCCAACATCCAGGTCCTTCTTCCAGAGATTCTGTTGTCAGTGGTCTGGGGAGGAGCCCAGGCATCAGTATTTCTGCAGAGCTTCTCAGGTGAGTCACCCACACAAGCAGGGCTGAGAACCATAGCTCTAGAGCCACCCCCACCATCGTTTGAACCTGCTGAAAGCCGATTCGGGCCAGGACACCTACCTGCTCGGAATATTTCATTGCAACACACACACACACACACACACACACACACACATACTCTCTCTCTCTCTTTCGGATAGGGTCAGTTCCAGACCCCTTGTCAGAGCCTCCAAGGCCTTTCATGAATGAGGCCCCATCAGACCTTTGCAGCCTTGTCCTCCTGACACCACACCCCACTTCCTCTTGCCCCAAAGCATTCTGATGATTGTTTCCATCTGCTGCTTCTCGGCTGGAAAAGCCCTTCCCTGTGCCCTCCTTCAAGCCCCAGCTCAGGTCACACCCTCCCCCGCTCAGGAGCCTCCTCCCATGTCCCCGTTGCCCTGAGTGAGTCCAGCACCAGGATACAGTCCTCACCACTGTGTTCGGGAATCACCTGTTTACCTACGTTCCTTCTTCACTTGTGCATTAACTGTGCTTTCCTATTTTCTGTATTCTCCGCGCTCTGCCATCTAGGGCCTCGCTTACCAGAGAGAAACTGCCTCTCCCCGGACTTGCTAATTCCTAGAGACAGCACAAGACTCCCCTGCAAGTGAGCCTCTCAGGTCAAACCAACCAGAGCAAACTCACTCCCCAGCCACCTGCTTTATCAGGCTCTCTTGGGGCTCTTACACTCAGGGCTAGAATCACCCCAGAGCCAGGCACCAGACGACTCAGGACAGCCCCCGCACTCCCGAGCCCACTGATATTATTCAAATTAGCCATTCTGAAGCCGGTTTACTCTGTCTTTCCAGTTCCTCCCCTTCTCCCCTCCAGCCTCCTGAGTGACCCGTGCTTCCCCATTTGTCCCTGGGAACTGCGAGTAACACGCTATCTTCTCATTGGCAATTGTGTGCTGATCTGTTGGCCTCACTATACCTGAATAACGATAAAGTCTACATTTTATAACAGCTCCTCTGTGGGTTCCCCCAGCGCATTCTGCTAACCTTGCCTTTCAGTGAGCACTCCCTGGGTCACAGGTGCTGCGCTTGGCGTTTTCCCTGCACTATCTCATTGACCCTCAGCAACCCAGTGAGGCAGGTACTGACCACTCCCAATTCACACAGGAGGGAGCAAAGCCAGCAACTGACAGAGCCAGGATTCAAACACAGGTTTATCTGGCTCCCAGGTCAGCTCAAGGTTACCCCCTAAAGGAGTGGTCTCACACTCAAAGGCCCCAACCTCAACCACAGGACCCTTGCAAACAGGGCTGCTAGGCATGGGCGTGCAGTTTTCACAAAGGCACCCGACAGGGAGCAAAGGGACCAGAGATATCTGCCTCCCCCTGTTGCCACGCGGGGCACATTTGAGCTGCTTCCTTCCAGAAGGGGCTCCATTTTCTAGTTCCCACCAAGGTACCATTTAGACAAGACTTATCTAAGAACCGTAGTCCATTAATGCCCCCAATGATGCCTACTAATCTCATTTCTCCATTGCATTGTGCGGAGAAAACACAACGTGAAGGGCATCCCAGCACAAACACCGAGCTGTCACAGATGTGTCAAACCAAGGCTCAAGGCTTCGAGCACTGAGATCAATCCTGCCCCTTCCCTTTAATTAATTCTCTCATCCCCTTTGTGCTTAACATAGACAGCCTCTTTCTCAAATGAGTTCATTTGTCTCTCTGAAAGAGGATTCCCCGGAGATGCGTGTTTCTGAATAAGTCTTAACTTTTTTTGTCAGTGTAATGTGTGTGATTATAGCTTTCCACTTGAGCTCTGTTATAATACCAAGTGGTCCTTGTCCCTTGAAACTGGCCTTAAGAATTACAAATGATCCCCCGGTGAGCACTTAAGGAGCAGCCTGACCCTACCTACTGTGAGACAAGCCAACCCCTCCTGCCTCATGAGCAGTTCACTTACTTATTGCGCTAACAGGGAGACGGGGTCCACCCAAAGCAAAGTTCAGAGCTCTTGCTTTTTTTTTAAATAAACATCTTTACTGGAGTATAAGAGCTCTTGCTTTTTAAAAGCCATCTCTGAGCTCTTCCACAAGGATGTCATTCTCACAAATGATATATGCATGCAGTACCGCTACCATGGACAACCTCAGAGAGACTGTGGGCATTTAGTGGGGACCCAAAGATGGTACCAAAACAAGCATCCTTGTTGCTCCAAATGCTTGACCACGAGAACCCCTGAAGTCACCAAATGAGGGCCTCTGTGTCCTGGAACCACAGCGTAACACTTCCCCCAACAGAGTGAGAGAGCCGCACAACCTGTCCTGGGAGCTCCAAGGCTAGTGGTCCCTGTGCAGAAGTTCTGCTGACCCTGCCACTGGACCAGAGCCCCAGCTGCCCTTCCTATATCCATCTGGCTTAAGGGAGGGCTGAGGAGCAGTGCACTGAAAGTCAGTCCAACCAGGAATTGTTGGGTACAAAGGAACGAAAATGTGTTTTAGCAATCACGGTGCACCATATAAACGGTCAGCAAACATGAGATTCCATTGCGAGCATAACCCCTGCCTGGCACCTCTCCACCCTGCCTCACACCCGCCCCCATCCTACTCTCATCCCTGTAACTCGCTCTTGCTCTAGGATTGGGTACAGTGTGTTTTTGGTTTTGGTTTTGGTTTTGTTTTTGCGGTACGCGGACCTACCACTGTTGTGGCCTCTCCCGTTGCGGAGCACAGGCTCCGGACGCGCAGGCTTAGCGGCCACCGCTCACGGGCCCAGCTGCTCCGCGGCATGTGGGATCTTCCCGGACCGGGGCACGAACCCGTGTCCCCTGCATCGGCAGGCGGACTCTCAACCACTGCGCCACCAGGGAAGCCCGGGTACAGTGTGTTTTTCATCTCAACTCCTCCGCTTACTGACTGTGTGAACTTAGTCACATTGTTCACCCTCCCTAGGCCTCAGTTTCCTAATTTGTAAATTGGAGGTAAAAGTAGTTCTTACCTTGTAAGATTCTGAAGAGTTCATGAATGTAAAGTGCTTAACTCAGTGCCTGACACAGAGTGATAGATGCACAACCCAGCTTCATACTTCCTGCCCTTCTTATGTGCTGTTCCCTCTGCTCAAAATTCCCTTCCCTCTTCTTAGCCTAGAGAATTCCTACTTACCTTTCAAGGTTCACCCCTGCTGCTCCTTCTTTTAGGAAGTGTTCCCCATCCTCTGCAAGCTTCCTCCATGGCCTCCTCCACGCTCCCACACAACAGTGCTTCCTCACCTACGACAGCATTAACCACGCTCGGGTACCATCATCTTTTCACAGTTCTCACTGAACTGTGACAACCTGAGGGCAGGAATTTTGTCATCCATCTTTGGATCCCCAAATTATGGTTCCATGCCTCTTACAAAGCAGACACTCAGTAAAGATTGGCTGACTTAATTTAAGTAATGAATTAGTTATGCTCATTAATGAGGGAGAAGCAAGGAAAACACGCAGAGTCCAACAGCCCCACAAGACATAGTCGGATTAAGCATCCTTTTGAGCAGTGTTAAGTAATAAACCCTACCCTTCCCTTTAATTCATCTGCAGTAGGACCTGGGAATCCAATTGTTTTTAGGGTTTCACATGTGATTCTGCAGTGTAGCCAGATGTGAGAACTACTACTCTCTCATCCTGTCCTAGGAGTTCAAAGGAGGGGCAATTCCTAGGGTTTCCCATATCCACACAGCCCAGCCACATCCCCCGAGGAGTGGTGTCTACCCACAGGGGCTGGTCCTTCGGCTCTGATCTGGGAGCTGAGTATCATGTGTAGGGTAGAGCCGTTTAAGAAAAGGGGGCTGGACAGACAGATGGGGTGCAAAGGACAGGTGAGAGGGGTGTGAGCTGAGGAACAAGTCCCAGGTCAGGCCAAACTCATCATCTTTCAAGACCCAAGTCAACCCTCCCTTTTCCTGAGACACCTTCTCTTGGGCACCTCCATGCCCTGAGGCTCTCTGCGGTTCTCCCCAGCTTGGCACTCTCCTGTGTGCATCGTTCCTGAATCTTCGGGAGCCTAAAATGATGGGTGAATGCCAAGGTAAAGTGAAAAGTCTGAATTACAGAGTATTTTAAAAGCAAAGCAGGTTAACTGCCTTCACATGTAAAAGGTTCTCCCACTGAAACCTAACAGAGTGGACCCAAAGCTGCACTGAGGGAAACGGAAGTCATCTGCAATTAACACAGTGTTATATGTAAACAGCAGCCTCAGAGTAGTTGAAAATAGTCTGTTTGCTTGTGTGAATTAACATTCCCTTGCAATATTATGATAACAAAGGCCTACCTTAGTTTCCCTGCACTCTCTACCTAATCTTGTTTACACTCTTATTAATAGTGAAAAGGAAGCCCGGTTTTTACTGGCTTCAAATCATCCTAGGCTGCCAACTACTGAAGTCTGAATTAATGGGCTTGAACTGTATGCATTTGCATCCTGAAGTTGTCTCAGCTTCCCCTACACAGGCTTTCCTTCAAGGACCGTCTCTCAGATGACAGAGCCTCCTTCCTCCTGGCAGATTCTATTACGATCCTGTTTACAGATGGGAAGGTGGAGGCACAGAAAACTGTTGCAAATTGTCCAAGTTGCACAGCATTCAAGCTCAGGGAACCTGCCCCAGCACGTGAGTTCTTAATCATGAAATTTCCGGTCCTGGAGAGAGGATTCAAATTCCAGCTCTGCCATCAGCTGTGTTCTCTTCCACAAGACAGCATGCCTGACCAGCCCTGGTGCTTCCCCATGTGGCCCTGCATGGCATGGTGTGCCCCCGTCTCTTGGGAACTCTGAGTAACAAACTACCTTTTCCATGGCAATTATTCCCTGATCTGTTGTCTCACTTTACCTGAACCTGGTTCCACATCTGCGAAACAGGGACAATATCACTGACCTCTCAGGTTTGTTATGAGGATGAAATGAGATGACGCATGTAAAGCACTTAACACAGCATCTGCTACACAGTAAAAACCCAAGGAAAGGCAATATTATCACTGGCCTTGTTCCCACTGGTTATACTCTTTGCTCCTAACTCCCACACTTTACAGGTAAGGAAACCAAGATTCAGAGATGTGTGACATAGGCATCCTGCCCAGTGTCACGTGGCAAGTGGATGATGGGGCAGCACTGGAAATTGCATCTCCTCCTCCAACGGTCGCTTTCCCACTGCCAAATTCTCATGCTGGGGTCCTGCCATCCCCTCTACAGATGCTGTGAATCATCAGGACCAGGCTTTACACACACACACACACACACACACACACACGCACACACACACACCCTAACTCTGTTTTCTCCCACTAAGGAGGTCTTGTTTTTGAGGCACAGATGCAGATGAAACCATCAAGGTTTTCCTTTACCTTTGCTCTCCAGTTTTCCACATATGACACACATAACAGCATATGGTGTGAATACACATGGCTGCCCCTTTAAATCCTGTAATCAAAACCATTCAGGGGAGCAGAGTGGGCTCCATCCAGGTCCACTTTTCTTTAGCTCTCTAGTTCTTTTCTAATACTTCGAGGGTGGTGGGTAGGGGTGGAGGGTGCCTCCACTTCTCTCACTTCCCCCAAAAGTCAGCAGCAGCCGCTGCCAGGGACCCTACTGCAGCTCAGAGCACAGATGGAGTGGAGGCCTCCCATCCCTCCTCCTACACCAAACTCCATCTCCGGGCTGTGATGCTCTTTCCTGGGGCAAGACCATCTGATATCCAAGTCTTTCTGAAATCAAAAGACCTTGGATACAATTTGAGCAACACAATAATTTAACTAGCATTGGATTATAACCCAAAGTATAAAACAAATCTCGAGTCCATACAGAGATAAATAAAGGCTGCATGAATAAATAAATGGGGAGAAGAGACCAGTCTCCCATGTAGAAGAATTCCAAATAATTTATGCAGATGCTCTGTCCTCAAGGAGTTGGAGCATAACTCCCCATGCTTGCATGTGGGTTGCGCCTGGTGACATCCTTCCAAAGAAGACAGTACAGAAAAGGGGAATAAAGAGTAACTTTTTGGTAGAGAAACCTGACCAGCACAACTTCAGCCAGGTGATCAAGGTTCACATCAATGTGATAATTCATGTGGATTGCGTGTACCCTTGAGATGATGGGATGAAAATGGCGCCTCATCTCTGGGGTCTTCCTCCCCAGAACCCAAAACCCCAGGCTAATCATGAGAAAGATATCAGACAAAGCCCAAATGAGGGACGTTCTACAAAATACCTGGCCAGTACTCCCCACAATGGTCATGGTCGTCAAAAAAAAGAAAATCTAAGAAGCTATCACAGCCAAGAGGAGCCTAAGGAGACATGACGACTAAGTGTAATATGGGATCCTGGGGGGGCATCCAGGAACAGAAAAGGGCATTAGGGAAAAACTAAGGAAGCCTGAATGAAGTGTGGACTTCAGTTAATAAAAAGGTATCAATATTGGTTCTTTAATTATGATAAAGGTACCATACTAATGTAAGATGTTAATGATTGGGAAACTGGGTATGGGTTATATGGGAACTCTCTGTACTATCTTCAGATTTTTTCTCTAAATCTAAACTATTTCAAACAAAAATTTATTTTAAAAACAAAACCAAAAACAAGAAAGCCTCCTTAGATAGTCCAGGACAGACTTGCTTCTGTTACATGACCTCAGAATCATCAATAATGCTGGAGGGCCTTTTGTTCACCAGTCTCAGAATTCTCAAGGGGTAGGGGGAGTGGGGGAGGGAGGTCGGGGACTGAATATGCAGGCAGAGCCTGCCTCCCTTCCCCACCGCCCTCCTTCTCATCTTCTTTATACCCTCACCTTCCACAGAGTATTTTCCCTGAATCAAAGGATTCCTCTGCTCAAAAGAGTGAAAACTTCTGACCTAGTCCAGATCCATCATAAAAGTTCCAGAGAGAGGAAGAAGCATCTTCTGGGAATTCACCAAGGTCATGACAGAGCTGGAGCTGGAACCCCACATGGTGGACACTTGAGACCATCCTTCAGGTGTTGCCCAGGCTCTCACCTGTGAGCCTGGAGCTCCTTGAGGCAGGGAAGGGCCTGGTTCATCTGTGTCTCTGGAATCCAGAAGAGAACTTGGGACAGGGACCCAACAAGTCCTCTGGAATGAATGAATGACACTGTTCCCATCACACGATCATTCTAAAATGCCAGGGCCATGTATAACTGAATCACTTTGCTAGACACCTGAAACTAACACAACATTGTAAATTAACTATACTCCAATATAAAATAAAATTTTTTTAAAAAAAAGAGATAAACCCTCCAAAAAAACCCAAAAAACAGAAAACGAAATGCCAGTGCCATTCAAACCTAGAAAATTCTGACATTTCAGATCACTGCAAAGTAGAGGTCTCCCTGGTCCATGCCCATATATTTGCTTTTATTAAAACAGCCTCTTCTCTATCTTCCAGTGAGTCTGTGTACTGGAGACTGGCTTTAGACATTCGTGCACCCAACCATTCACTCATCTTAAAAGCTTTATTGAGTGCCTCCTACACATTATGAACAATAGCAACAATAATAACTCAAACAATAACCACTCACTGAGCACCTGCTGTGTGTCAGGCTCAGTCCAGGCATGACAGATACAACCCTGAACAAGAAAGACACCACATTCCTCCCCTAAGAGGGATCCCTAATCGTTCTTCAGTGCTTCCTGAGTGCCAGGCATTTGTGCTTAGAATCTCTCATTTAATCCTCACAACAGCCCTAAGAGATCAATACTATTGATGTTCCCATTTCCTTTCTTTTTCTTTAAAAGTTTTTTTAATTATTTTTATACAATTTTTAAAGGTGAACACGCCACTTACAGTTATTACAAAATATTGGCTGTTTTCCCCATGTTGTATAATACATCCTTGTAGCCTGTCTTACACTTGATAGTCTATACCTCCAAATCCCCCAACCCTAAATTGCCCCCCACACACTGGTAATCACTAGTTTGTTCTCTATATCTGCAAGTCCACTTCTTTTCTTTTGTTATATTCACAGTTTGTTGTATTTTTCCCACATATAAGTGATATCATACAGTATTTGTCTTTCTCTGTCTGACTTATTTCACTTAGCATAATGTCCTCCAAGTCCATCCATGTTGCTGCAAATGGCAAAGTTTCATTCTTTCTTATAACTGCGTAGTATGCCATTGTGTATATGTACCACATCTTCTTTTTCCATTCATCTGTTGATGGACACTTAGGTTGCTTCCATATGTTGTCAATTGTAAATAATGCTGCTGTGAACGTTGGTGTGCATATATCTTTTTGAATTAGTGTCTCTGGTTTGTTTTGGTTTTTGATCTATACCCAGGAGTGGAATTGCTGGGTTATATGGTAGTTCTATTTTTAGTTTTTGGAGAAACTTCCATACTGTTTTCCACAGTGGCTGCTCCAATTTACATTCCCACCAACAGTGTACAGGGGCTCCCTTTTCGCCACATCCTTGCCAACATTTGTTATTTGTGTCCTTTTTGATGATAACCATCCTGACAGGTGTGAGGTGATGTCTCACTGTGATTTTGATTTGCATTTCCCTGATGATTAGTGATGGTGAGCATCTTTTCATGTGCCTGTTGGCCTTCAGCGTTTCCTCTTTGGAAAAATGTCTATTCAGTTCTTCTGCCCATTTTTTAATAAGGTTGTTTGATTTTTTGATGTTGACTTGTATGAGCTGTTCATATACATTGGGTATTAATCCCTTATCGGTCATATCATTTGCAATCATTTTCTCCCATTCAGTAGGTCGTCTTTTCATTTTGTCGATGGTTTCCTTTGCTGCACAAAAAATTTTTAAGTTTAATTAGGTCCTATTTGTTGTCCCCATTTTTCAGATGAGGAAGTGGAGGCCTAGTTACTTGTCCAAAGTCACTCAGTCAGTAAGTAGTCGAGCTGGGATTTGAACCTGGGCACTGCTTATCGAGAACACTTGTTCTCATTGTCCACACAAGGGAGTCAGCGTGGGCCTTGGTGGCCTGGCTGGTGCAGCACACACAGGGCACCACAGTCAAATGAAGAAGGAAGCAGCCCTTTATTCCCAGCAACTGGCCACGGGTCCAGCATTCCTTCTTCACCTCCTCACATGCAGGACTGTGTGGGGATGCTGAGGCAGGGAGGAAAGCTCTGCCAGGGGGTCTAAACAAGGCTTCCTTCCGCAGCACTCCTGAAGCTGAGCCGGGAGCCCCTCCGAGCCGCCCGCGAGACTTCCTCCCGGGCTCAGACACAGAAGCTGCAAAGAGAGGAGGGTAGCGGAGCGGGTGTCTAACGGGATTAACAGGCGGAGGAGGTGCAGAGACTCTGTTCCTGCCTCGAAGACACAGACACCCCACCCACTAGTACAATTTGTTCTAGAGGATGTCCTTACTCTGACCAGATTATCAACAGGGACAGGAGGTGCACAGTTAAGAAGGGACTAGAGGGGGGCCCTTCGCCAGGCGTGAAGGGAGAAGCACAGTGCTGTCTTATCTAGGAGCAGAGAGGAAATACGGGGAGAGGGGAAGAAACGTATCCTCATGGCACTGTGGACCAGACCTTGCAATGGGCACAGGTGACACGAGGAGAATAAGACGAGGTTCCTGCCCCACAGTGACTCACACGAGGGTGAAATTGACTAAAACTTACACATGAATAACAAGCCAGCAGGGCTGGATGAGCTGGTCAAGGGATGGGAGGGGCTTCCCGGAGGAGGGGGCAGGCCTTGGTTCCTCCAACCCAGCTGGGTTTTGAAGGGTGTGTTGAAGTTCTCCACCCAGAGAAGGGGAAAGAAGAATCTAGCAATAAGGGCACGGAAGCGTCAGTCAGGAGTCTCTCAAGAGGCGGGTGTGCCTGGGGCGCAGAGAGTCCAGCAGGAGAGTGAAGAAACGTGCCTGGGAAGATGGGCTGGAGCCAGACTGTATCAGGCCTCATGTGTTGCTGGCGAGCCCAGGGATAAGTTTTGAGTGTCTTGGTTTTGTCAGGAGAGGGGAGCGTTGTGGGTTGGTGGCTTATGTGAGCATATTTGTGATTCAGAAATTTATTCTGACAGTCGCTCTGAAGAATTCATTGTCATTCAAGTAATTATTTGGCACCTACCCTGTCCCTGACACTCCTCAAAGGGCTGGAGATAGAATGGTGAATGGAATAGATACGATCCTGGCCATCATGGAGCCTGTGGACTGGCAGAAGAGATAGACATTATACAATTTCATCCCAATCATAACAGACCAATAGAGGGAAAGCCCAGAGGGTGATGAGTACATATATCTAGGAAATATATAATCTACTAGGGATATGAGAAGGCTGCCCTGAACTAGCAGCATTGGAGGTAAGACCTGAAAACTGAGAAGTATCTGCTCAGGAAGCAGGAGTAAACTGTTCCAAGTGAAGGAATAGCATGTTCAGAGGCCACGAGGCAGGAAGGAGGATGGCACAACAGAAAACCACAGACGTGGCCAGGTGCCTGGAATACAGCAAACACAGGAGACGGTGGCTTGAGGTGAGGTTGAGAAGGGAGACAGGACAGGGCCTTGAAAGCCATGGTAAGGATTTGGGACTTTATCTCACTGTCAGGGTCAAACCGTTAAAGGGTTTTAAGAAAGACTGTGACAAGATCCCATTAGCATTTTGGAAAGACTTTTCTTCCTGTTACATAAAAAACATATTGGAAGGATGCTCAGTGAAAGCAGGGTGGCAGCGGGGGGAGCGGTCCAGAGGAGGTCGAATGAGGAGGATTTGATGATTGTCTCTTTTGAGGTGAAGAGGAAAAGGGAGGATGTGATTCTGAGGATCTGAGCTTGGAGGGAGGGACAGATGACAACTTAAGATCAGGAGGGAGCCCATAGGAGAAAGAGCAGATGTCAACAGAGACCAGGAATGTCTACTCGAGAATTCCTACCACCCTCACTATTAAAGAGCAAGAAAGCAAAGGTGAAGCTTTCCGAGAGGAAGGAGGAACTGGGCTGGAAAAAAGACCCAGAGAGGCAGTAGGCACCCTGGCACCTCTAAAATCCACACCAGGGGAGCTGGCAGGGAGGGATCCGGAGTCTTATGAGCTGCTGTCCTGACCCCAGAGGGACGCAAATGTCCTCCCATCTGGCTACATGGAAGCAGAATCAAAGGCACAAAAGTTCCCCACTGGCTGACATTTTGGGGAGCTCACAGAATGGCGAGTTTCTCCTTACCAACCCCGCCACCAATGAGGAGCTGAAACATATTGTACCCATTAGAAAAGAAATGCAAATCCGAAAGTCAGGCATTTGTGTCCATGACAACAGGGGGAACGTATTTTGGCAAATCTGAGTTCATTTATATTCAAATAAATATTTCAGTCTATGACTCCGGCACTTTTTTGCATGAGATATTTCAGAACCATATTGAATGTTGCTCTCATGCTAAGAACTTGAGAATTAAAATGAGGGCCAATTTCAGAGTCTGTCAGACTCCAAGATTTGGGGTTGGTTTTACCTCAAGGAATGAAAAGGAATGATAAACTGGGGGTGGGGGGGTGATTCAGCACATTTGTATATAAACTTTTTCAACTGGAAAGGCCAGTTCAGTCTTGTCCCACGCAGCCCCTTCTTTGTACAAATGGGAGAATAGACCCAAGAGCAAAACATTCTAGAACTCAGGACTCCTGATTCTTGGACCAATGTTGTCTTCTGCCCACCCAGACCAGTAGTTAGAATAAGAAGAGTAGCAAGGATAAGATCTCAGTACATCATCAATTGTTTCTCTTTCAAGGGACGTTGTTTTCCCCTAACTATAAAAGCAATATATGCCTTTTGTGGAAAATCTGTATATTACTAAAAACTCTAAGATATTATTTCTAGTAAATCCTGTAATTCCCCATAAAATTACCAGTAACATTTTAACATTCCCTTTCAGGCTTTTTTCTGTGTATACATCTTTTACATAGTTGAAGTGTTAGCATACGTACAATTTTGCATCAGAAGCATTAATTACCCTGAGTCATTAAAAACTCTGCATATACAAAAAAACTTAACAGATGAAGAATATTCCACCCCATAAATATACGGTAAATTTACTAAATCATTTATTTAACTCACTGTTGGGCATTTGGGTAGTCTCCAATTTTTTTATCTTCTAAATAACACTGTGTTGGATACCTTTGTGTCTAAGTCTTTATTTACACATCAGATTATTTCCTTGGACTAGATTTCTAGACATGGAATTATGGATCTAAAGAGTATAAGCATTGTAAGGCCCCTGGCGTATGCCGTGTTCCAGAAAAGCTTGCATGGTTTGCTAGTGGAATGGGAAACGCTAATCTCACCCGCAGGTTACACACCACTCCAGACATCAAGGAACACAGGGCCCAGGGAGGGTGAGATGAGAGAGGCCCCAATAAATAACCTGCCACCACGATTCACAGGAGTCAGGAGAGGTGTGTCTGCCCTCACAGTGGGGAAGTTTCCTTCATTAGATGCTGACTGCTCTCTGGGCGAATCTCCCACACGTGTTCCTTTTGCTGGCTCCTGACTCTGGGCTCTCAGAGGTTCTTCCTCATCCATTTATATTCCGTGGCCCCATCCGCAGGGGGTGTTGAAGCCTATTCCCTCCTTTAAGCCCGTGCTGTGCAGGATCAGGGACTCAGGAGTTGATTTAAGGCTAATCAGGCAAATCTCTCTTGAGCTCATCTCCTTCTTGTAATACATTGACAAAAGCAGGGAGTAAATCCAGGGCACTGTCCCTTTGGCTCTCTCCAACTGTGTCCCCTGGAGCAACAGGCTCAGTAGACACATGGTCTGCCTTCCAAGTTATCACAGGTGGCAGTTTTACCAAAGGTTTGGCTCCTGTATACCATGGTCCGTATTTGCAGCCTCCAAGATCAGTTTCCTTGCTGCATGCCACCTGATTACCAAGGCAGTGTCGCATATTTAAAATTTTTATAACAGCCGTATCCCACTTCCAGTACCAAATTCTGTATTAGTTAAGGTAATGCCATCTGCTGGAGCATAAAACCCTCAAAATGTTAGTGGGTCAACAGATATATTGACCCACATTAGTATTAGTATATAATACTAATATTTTTTAAAATTTCCTTGAAGTCCAAAAAAGGGGTCTTGATCTGACCCTCAGTGGGCTGCTCTCCTCCACCAATGACTCCATTTTCCAGGTTCTTTTTATCTGATTGTTCTGTCATTTTCAATCCTTGCCTTCTGAGGTCACCCTGCTCATTGGTATCAAGCCGGGAGAGGGAAAGAGCATGGAGAATTGAATGCTGGAGATTCTTACGGCCGGTCTGGAGTGGCTCACATCAATTCCACTGATGTTCCATTGGCTAGAACTTAGTCACAGGGCCACACTAAACTGCAAAAGAAGATGAGACATGAGCCATCTCTAAGCCGAGGAGGAAGGCAAATGGCTTTTGGTGAATTCATAGCAGTGTTTTCCATACATTTCAAGGTCCAGTCCCACACCTGGACGGTTCACCTTGTTCACCTCTCCCTAATCCTGGCCCTGTCAACAGACCCCATCTTTAACTAACATGCTGGTATTTTGTTCATCATAGAATTTTTTTTTTAATCTATTTATGGCTGCGTTGGGTCTTCATTGCTCTGCGCAGGCTTTCTCTAGTTGCAGTGAGTGGGGGCTACTCTTTGTTGCAGTGTACGAGCTTCTCATTGCAGTGGCTTTTCTTGTTGTGGAGCACGGGTGCTAGGCTCTTGGGCTCAGTAGTTGTGGCTTGCAGGCTCCAGAGTGCAGGCTCAGTAGTTGTGGTTCATGGGCTTAGTTGCTCCGTGGCATGTGGGATCTTCCCAGACCAGGGCTCAAACCCATGTCCCCTGCGTTGGCAGGCGGATTCTTAACCATTGTGCCACCAGGGAAGTCCCCATCATATAATTTTTAAATTAATTTTGACTTTTTAAAATATTATTTGTCTTGATGACTGAGTTTGGGGCATCCCTTAAATTTTGCATCAAGGTGAGTGTCCACTCAGTTCACCTAGATCCCAACCCTGCTCATGTTGCAGAATCAGGAAGAGGAACCCTGGTTGACACTAATTTTTCCCCAGTTTGTGGGACTCATTTTCCACTTTCCTCTTTTTGAAAGAACAGCTCACCCATGAGGTTCCTCCATCATTTATTATCCCACATGTCATTGTGGAAATAGCATTAGATATGGAATCAAGTCCTAGCTCAGTCACTGACCAGCTAGCTGTGTGGCCTGGCACAAGTTGCTTAACCTCTCTGTGTCTGCTTGCTTATCTGGACAATAGGAATCACAAGTCCTGGATCATGGGGTTCCTGGACTAAATGAGACAACACATGAGAAAGACCTCAGGCCCAGGCTCATGGAGGCATGTAACAAATATAGGAGTCCAAAATGTTTACTGAAAAGCCCAGCCCAGGCTATGTTGTGTATGACATACAAAATCAAATTTCTGTCCTTGTGGATTTTACACCTTAGTGGAATCATGTGTGCAAAGAATCTTGAGAAAGAATCAAACCCTCTGCACATCTACAACCACAGAGAAGCCAGGTTGTGGTCTCACTGTCCTCAATATTTGCAGTTTTAAATAGACAGCTTGGTGGAGTAGGAGAGGGAAGGGAGAACGGGGGAATCTGGGGTGCAGTGGCTGGTAACATGGCTTCATTTTAAGTACCATGATCCACCTAGCAACACCCACCAGCCTGAAACTCCACCATGCCTCCTGCCAGGAGCTCTTTTCCAAAAGGTTCCATGGTTCTTGCCACAAAAAATTTTTAGCACATTTAAACCAGCATTTAGAGCATAGATTAAAGTGGTCCTGTGACATCATGCATGGAATATATAGAAACCTTCCGTGAGCAGAATATTTGATTCAGCCTCCTTGTCAACCACACATCTGTCTGGAGCAGCTGCAGGGAACAAGCACTATTCCGGGCACTGAGGGCAGAAGCAGAGGGAGGGGCATAGCCTCTGCTCCTGAGAGGCTCACAGTCAAGGTGTGAACGCAGGATCAACACGTGCAACAAAGACACGCCCTTATTCCTCAGAACTCTTTGGGCTGTAAGTGACAGATGCCCAATTCAAACTAGCTTAAGCAAGGAGGCAGTTGATTAGGAGAATGTTGGGATGTCCCAAAGAACCTGAGGAACAACCAGAACCCAGGACCTCTCTTTGTCTCCCTTTCTTGCGTGACAACATTTTTCATCTCCTTGTGGCTTGGCTTTCTCCCCTACACACACACACACACACACACACACACACACACACACACACACAATGGAACACATGTCTGGGCTGCCAATAGCTTCAGAGATTGAGATGTGATGACCTCAGTTGCCCCCAGAGACAGACAAATCTGACACCCCTGGTTCTGAATCCAAAATTCCTAGGGAAGGCATTGATGGTTTATTTTGAGACAGGTGCAACCCCCGGAACAATCAACTGTGTCCAGAGATAGATTACAGCATGGCTCCCATGATGGTCAAGGGGACGGAGGAAGAGAAGTTCCCGGAAAAGAGGAGCTGCAGAGATCACCTACAAACCGCACAGGGTCCTGCACAAGCAGAACCAAGAGAGGGACTCTAACAGGAGGTCACAGAAAGAAGCGAAAGACCTCAGCATCAGGACTGCTGTAGTCAGGGATGGCTTCTTGGAAAGGGAGGGCCTGCTGAAGCAGTATTACAAGGATAGTACATCAAGGCACCTTACACAAAAGAAGACCAAATGCCCTTGAGTTTCCTCCCTTCTCCTGCAGAGGGTGAGTGGGAAGGAGAAAGAGGATGAAGCCCTCAGAAGCCAGCCCCAATATTTTCCAGATACTGTGGTAAGCTTTTACCTGCATGATCTCAATTAATCCCCACAAAAAACCGGTGAGGGAAAAATGAGTATCCCGTTTTACAGATGAGGAAACTGAAGGTAGCAGAGAATAAGTAACTTGCCCCAGATCACACACCCTTAAGTGGAAGAGCCAAGTTTTGAGTCAAGTACGTGTGATGCCGCCTGGCCTGATTTGGTACCCATCCCCTGCTGCACCCACCCTGACAGCACTGGTTCCTGAATAAATTGGTGTCTATTCATTTCCTCTGGAACACTCTTTCGAGAAGATGTGTTAGTCCGGGTCCTCTGAGATTAGATGTGCAAAAATTTGCTGGGGAAATAATCTGCAGAAGAAAGTGGGAAAGGTGCCAGGAGAGGCTGGGATGTAGGTCTCACCCTGATTAAAGGAGAGAAGGAAGGAAGTTTTGGAGAAAAGCATCTGGGACTACAGTGAGATTTCAGGGAAAATGCAGCAGGAAGTGAAGGAGTTCCCAAGCCAAAGTTAACCATCAGAAGGGCCCCATGTCTCCTAGGAACAAGTCTGCCTTGGTATCCCCGCCATGTTCAGTCTTTGGCTGGGGACAGCCTATAGGAGGCATGGCCTCAGGCCAGTGTGCAAAGGATTTCAGAGCCCAGCAAAGGGGCTGCTGGTCAGTTACATTCCCAGCCTCCAGAAACCTGAGAGGTGAACTCTCACAGCCACCACAGAAAGGCTGCCTCAAACTAACATCCATTTTTAATCATTATCTGGAACATATGAATGTCTTATTCCCATTGTAGGGGGATCAATAAATGATTTAAAAAGCAAATGATGAACTCTTTGGTCCCTTTCTTTCTTCCATGATTGGCGAGTGTCGCCCTGTTTTCCCATTTATCCTTGGACAGTTCAGCTCTTTTCTAGCCTTTGCCTTCCTCATTGTGTTACTACCCAATAATATTATTTCTTTTTCTATTTTTCTTGGGGGCTGGGGCCCCCTGGTATTTGTTTTCTTTCCAGGTATATGTATGATTGTAGATTTGATCCCAGAATGACAGAAACCCCAAACTGTAAGACTTTAAACCTTACAATGTAGTCCCTACTGTGGGCATCCAAAGCTCTCACTCCCCAATAACAATCCTCACTATCATTTCTTGCAAACATCTCACCTAATAAACTGCAAACTCCATCAGGGTAGGAGCTATGACTAACATACTGTATCTCCAGCTCTTTACTATGGTGCTTGGCTCAATAAATAGTTCTTGAATTAACCAATCCCCCAATCTAGTCTAAACCCCTTTGATGATGGATTAATTGGTTTATTTTTACTCAGTGACGATCTAATGATATTTCAACATTTCCAGATGATCCATTTCACTTGACAATGTGCCTGATTGCAGTTGATCCCCATTGCAAGCAAGCTCAACTCTACCTGTACTTTCTGGGCGAGGACTCCGGGAGTACCTGAGACAGCGTGATCTCTGCCATTCCTTATCCTACCACTGCCGTCATCAGCCCCCCGCCACGACCACCACAAGGTTGCCTTTGGACTTAGTAGAGGAAGCATCTTCTACGCCATGGAGGGCCTTTAGAGGTTTGCACATGGAAGGTTTCTGAGGAGTGTGGCGTGATCAGAGTTGAGATTCAGTAGGCTACATCCCAAGTCAGGTAGCAGGATGGATCACAGAGGAAGCAAATGGAAATCTAGAAGCAAGAGACCATGACATCCAACAGGTGAGAAGTACAGCGTCTTACGTTCACCTAAGTCACAAAATAATTTAGGTCAGTAATTTAAACGTCCTGCCCTATGTAATAATGAAACCACTAAACCTGATTTAAAATGAAAGATTTTCCACTCTGCCCACTCCAGACTATCACAGGTAAGAAGCCTGCCATCCGAGCAGAGGGACATGGTAGACCTCTTCTTTTTCCTCAACTGTGCTTCTACTCCCTTCCCATTTGCTACCCACCCTTCTGACTCCTCCAGGGATGGAATGCAAATTGGGGTAAAAGGAGCCAGAAAGTTCTCTTTTGACTAGTACGTGGAGCTCTAGCATTGCCGTGCTCTGAACTTAACAGATGTTTAAAGCTGACTTCTTCCCTTTTGCTTTTGGGTTCTCTGGGGCCCCCATTCTCTCTCAGGTGCTGTCCTCTTGACAAGGGCAAACGTATCTCTGCTTAAGGCAGTCACTTGCCCTTCTTTAGTCCCAAGGCATTGGGTGACACCTGTAGTTTCTCTCTGCTGAGGTCTGGTGCCCAGGTGACCCTCCTGGACAGGACCTCACACTGGCTTTCTCTCTTGCACATTCTCAGGAAACACTCTTGGATTCTTTTTTCTTTTTTTTTTTAACATCTTTATTGGAGTATAATTGCTTTATAATGGTGTGTTAGTTTCTGCTTTATAACAAAGTGAATCAGTTATACATATACGTATATCCCCATATCTCTTCCATCTTGCATCTCCCTCCCTCCCACCCTCCCTATCCCACCCCTCTAGGTGGTCACAAAGCACCGAGCTGATCTCCCTGTGCTATGCGGCTGCTTCCCACTAGCTATCTATTTAACATTTGGTAGTGTATATATGTCCATGCCACTCTCTCACTTTGTCCGAGCACTTTGTCCCAGCTTACCCTTCCCGCTCCCCGTATCCTCAAGTTCATTCTCTAGTAGGTCTGCATCTTTATTCCCGTCTTGCCCCTAGGTTCTTCATGACCAATTTTTTTTTGTTTTTAGATTCCATATATATGTGTTAACATACGGTATTTGTTTTTCTCTTTCTGACTTACTTCACTCTGTATGACAGACTCTATGTCCATCCACCTTACTACAAATAACTCAATTTCATTTCTTTTTATGGCTGAGTAATATTCCATTGTATATATGTGCCACATCTTCTTTATCCATTCATCTGTTGATGGGCATTTAGGTTGCTTCCATGTCCTGGCTATTGTAAATTGAGCTGCAATGAACATTTTGGTACATGACTCTTTTTTTTTTTTTAGATGTTGGGGGTAGGAGTTTTTTTTATTTATTTTTATTTTTGTTGTGTTGGGTCTTTGTTTCTATGTGAGGGCTTTCTCTAGCTGTGGCAAGCAGGTGTCACTCTTCATCACGGTGCGCGGGCCTCTCACTATCGCGCCTCTCTTTTTGCAGAGCACAGGCTCCAGACGCGCAGGCTCAGTAGTTGTGGCTCACAGGCCTAGTTGCTCCGCGGCATGTGGGATCCTCCCAGACCAGGGCTCGAACCCGTGTCCCCTGCAATAGCAGGCAGATTCTCAACAACTGCGCCACCAGGGAAGCCCACATGACTCTTTTTGAATTATGGTTTTCTCAGGGTATATGCCCAGTAGTGGTATTGCTGGGTCGTATGGTAGTTCTATTTTTAGTTTTTTAAGGAACCTCCGTACTGTTCTCCATAGTGGCTGTATCACTTTACATTCCCACCAACAGTGCAAGAGTGTTCCCTATTCTCCACACCCTCTCCAGCATTTATTGTTTGTGGATTTTTTGATGATGGCCTTTCTGACGGGTGTGAGGTGATACCTCATTGTAGTTTTGATTTGCAATTGTCTAATGATTAGTGATGTTCAATATCCTTTCATGTGTCTGTTGGCAGTCTGTATATCTTCTTTGGAGAAATGTCTGTTTAGGTCTTCTGCCCATTTTGGGATTGGGTTGTTTATTTTTTTGTTATTGAGCTGCATGAGCTGCTTGTAAATTTTGGAGATTAATCCTTTGTCACTTGCTTCATTTGCAAATATTTTCTCCCATTCTGAGGGTTGTCTTTTCATCTTGTTTATGGTTTCCTTTGCTGTGCAAAAGCTTTTAAGTTTTATTAGGTCCCATTTGCTTATTTTTATTTTTATTTCCATTTCTCTAGGAGGTGGGTCAAAAAGGATCTTGCTGTGAGTTATGTCAGAGAGTGTTCTGCCTATGTTTTCCTCTAAGAGTTTGATGGTGTCTGGCCTTACATTTAGGTCTTTAATCCTTTTTTTATTTTATTTTATTTTTTTTTGCGGTACACAGGCCTCTCACTGTTGTGGCCTCTCCTGTTGTGGAGCACAGGCTCCGGATGCACAGGCTCAGGGGCCATGGCTCACAGGCCTAGCCGCTCCGCGGCATGTGGGATCTTCCCAAACCGGGGCATGAACCCGCGTCCCCTGCATCGGCAGGCGGACTATCAACCACTGCGCCATCAGGGAAGCCCCTTTAATCCATTTTGAGTTCATTTTTGTGTATGGTGTTAGGTAGTCTTCTAATTTCATTCTTTTACATGTAGCTCTCCAGTTTTCCCAGCACCACTTATTGAAGAGGCTGTCTTTTCTCCACTGTATATTCTTGCCTCCTTTATCAAAGATAAGTTGACCATATGTGTGTGGGTTTATCTCTGGGCTTTCTATTCTGTTCTATTTATCTATATTTCTGTTTCTGTGCCAGTACCATTCTGTCTTGATCACTGTAGCTTTGTAGTATAGTCTGAAGTCTGGGAGCCTGATTCCTCCAGTTCCGCTTTTCTTTCTCAAGATTGCTTTGGCTATTCGGGGTCTTTTGTGTTTCCATACAAATTGTGAAATTTTTTGTTTGGTTCTGTGAAAAATACCAATGGTAGTTTGATAGGGATTGCATTGAATCTGTAGATTGCTTTGGGTAGTATAGTCATTTTCACAATGTTGCTTCTTCCAATCCAAGAACATGGTATATCTCTCCATCTATTTGTATCATCTTTAATTTCTTTCATTAGTGTCTTATAATTAGAGGAAATGGTTTCAGTTTTTCACTATTGAGGACAGTGTTGACTGTGGGTTTGTCATATATGGCCTTTATTATGTTGAGGAAAGTTTCCTCTATGCCTACTCTCTGGAGGGTTTTTATCATAAATGGGTGTTGAATTTTGTCAAAAGCTTTCTCTGCATCTATTGAGATGATCATATGGTTTTTCTCCTTCAATTTGTTAATATGGTGTTATCACATTGATTGATTTGCATATATGGAAGAATCCTTGCATTCCTGGGATAAAGTCCACTTGATCATGGTGTATGATCCTTTTAATGTGCTGTTGGATTCTGTTTGCTAGTATTTTGTTGAGGATTTTTGCATCTATGTTCATGAGTGATATTGGTCTGTAGTTTTCTTTCTTTGTGACATCTTTGTCTGGTTTTGGTATCAGAGTGATGGTGGCCTCGTAGAATGAGTTTGGAAGTGTTCCTCCCTTGGCTATATTTTGGAAGAGTTTGAGAAGGATAGGTGTTAGCTCTTCTCTAAATGTTTGATAGAATTTGCCTGTGAAGCCATCTGGTCCTGGGCTTTTGTTTGTCAGAAGATTTTTAATCACAGTTTCAATTTTAGTGCTTGTGATTGGTCTGTTCATATTTTCTATTTCTTCCTGGTTCAGGGTTGGAAGGTTGTGCATTTCTAAGAATTTGTCCATTTCTTCCAGATTGTTCATTTTATTGGCATATAGTTGCTTGTAGTAATCTCTCATGATCCTTTCTCTTGGATGCTTTATCCCAGTAGAAGGGGGCACAGAGCCTCCAAATGCAGCCACTTCTACTAGGCTGCCACACGGTGCCTCAGCCTGTCTCTCGACCTTTAGGTCTCTTAGGTATAAATCAAACACCCGTTAACTGTGTTTCTCAAACTAGAGGGGTTGAGTCTCCAAGTGACCCAATAAGCTCTTTCTCAAGACTCGAGGTAAGAGGCAGGTACCCCACAATCCTCTCTTTCCCTTGGGGCTCACAGCACAGCCCCAGCCCTTCCCAAAGCTCCTTTTGCCCAAATCTTCCTCTCCCTGTGGTCCTTCTCATCTGGTTCATGGTTAAGAGTCAGATCCCCCCTTCTCTGGGGAAGGAAGGTAGAACTCACAGCATGGCTTCCTCTGAAGAAATTCTTCCCACAAACCCTCTCCAAATATCTGATTCCTTTCCATTTTATACCCTCAGTGTAGGTGAGGAGTTCAAGAATTATCAGCCATCACCCTTGAAAACTTTTCACATGGTTCAGCTCTGAGTTTCCCAATACAGTAGCTACTGGCCACAGGTAGCTACTGAGCACTTGAAATGTGCCCTGTTGGAATGGAGATGGCTTGTAAGTATAAGCTATGCAATGGATTTTGAAGACTAAGTACAAGAAAAGAAGGTAAAATATCTCCTTAATGATTTTTTAAATGATTAAGTGTTGAAATTACAGTATTTTGGAAATGCTGTAATAGTGTGTTAAAGGAAATATATTAAATAGTGTGTTATTAAATATATTAAATAGTGTGTTATTAAATATATTAAATAGTGTGTTAAAGGAAATATATTTAAATGATTAAGTGTTGAAATTACAGTATTTTGGAAATACTGAAATAGTGTGTTAAAGGAAATATATTATTAGAATTAATTTTGCCTGTTTCCTTTTACTTTTTTCAAATAGCTACTAGAAAATTTTAAATACATGGTGCTCTTAAGAAATGACACCAAAAACATGATCCATAAAAGAAAAAACTGATAAATTGGACTTCATAAAAATTTAAAATTGTGCTCTGCCAAAAACACTCACAAGAGAATTAACAGGCAAGCTACAGAGTGGTAAGAAATATTTTCAAACCACGTATCTGACATAGGATTTGTAATGCAGAATATACAAAGAATTCTCAAAATGTAAGAAACTGGTGAAGGAACTTGAGTAGACACTTCACCTAAAAGGATATAACAGGGTCAAATAAGCACATGAGAAGATGTTCAACATCACTAGTTATTAGGGAAATGCAAATTAAAACCACAGTAGATACCACTTCACACCCAGCAGAGCAGCTAAAATAAAAAAATATTGACAATACCAAATGCTGGTGAGGATGAGAAGCAACTGGAACTCTCATAAATTGTTGCTGGGAATACAAAATGGTACAGCCACTCTGGAAAAATGTTTGGCAGTTTCTTATAAAAAGACATGTACACTTGCCATATATACCCCAGCAATTCTACCCCTAGGTTTTGATGTTTATCCTAGAGAAATGAAAATTTGTGTTTACACAAAACTTGTATGCAAATGTTTATAGCAGCTGTTATGGACTGAACATTTGTGCCCCCTGCCCCAAATATCTTATGTTGAAATCTAACCCCCAATGTGATGGTATTTGGAGGTGGGGCTTTGGGGGGAAATTAGGTCATAAGGGTGGAACCCTCATGAATGGGATTAGTGCCCTTATAGAAGGAACCTCAGAAAGCTCTCTTGCCTTCTTTTCTGCCACGTGAGGATACAATGAGATGTTGACAGTCTGCAACATGGAAGAGGGCACTCATTGGAACCCAACCATGCTGGCACCCCAATCTTGGACTTCCAGCCTCCTGAACTGTGAGAAATAAATTTCTGTTGTTTATGAATCACCCAGTCTATGACATTTTAGACAGCAGCTTCATCTATGATAGCCAAAATCTGGAAATGACTCAAATCCCCTTCAGTGGTTGAATGGATAACCAAACTGTGGTACATCCATACATAGAAAACTACTCACAGTAAAAAGGAACAAACTATTGATAAACACAACTTAGATTGAATCTTATAGACATTATGTTGAGTGAAAGAAGCCAATCACAAAAGCTTACATACTGTATGATTCCATTTATTTGATGTGCTTAAAAACACCAACTGTAGGGATGGAAAACAGATGAGTGTTGCCAGAGATTATGGGTGGGGGGAGGGTGTGATGACAAAGGGATAGTCCAGAAAAATATCTGGGGGTGACAGAACTGTTCCTTAATCTGTAATGGTACATAATATTCCATGTGTTAAAATCCTTGGAACTGAACACTATAAGAAAAAGAAACTTAATTTTACTGTTTTAAAATTTTAAAAATTTTAAATTACATTGATGGCTTATATTCCTATTGGATAGTGCTGGTCTAGCCCCTCATTTAGAATGTTGTATCTGTTTGCCTTGAGCCAGAGCAGAAATTTTCATCCTGACACCCTGCTCCCCTGATGTCTCTGTACTTCCCGCAGTGGCAATAAAATTTCTCGTATAGGTGTCTATCTCCACCCCTGGACCATAAGCACCGTGTGGGCAAGGATGTGATCTTTGTGCCCAGTTCCTGGAATAGAGTAGATGCTCAGTAATATTTGTTGAATCAATCAATCAATATCAATCAATCAATCAGCAGACTACATGCTTGAGCTTTTGGAGAATTAAGATAAAATATTAAATGTGCTGCTTTTTTAACTCCTCTCCCATCCTCTGACTATCACAGGGTCCCTGGGCTTGGCCCATGATATGTGAGAGCTGAGACTGGAGGTGAGAGTAGGCCTGATCAGCCTTTAGCCAAGAGCCAAGGAATGGGGAATTGATGCCCAAGTCCTAGGCAAGGGCAGCCAGAAACCTCAACAAGGAGGTGGGAGGGAGATAATGGTGTGGGATCTAGATTCACAGGTGAACCTCAGAGAGGAGACAAGACGGTTCTGTAGATCTGGAAGGCAGGGTCTGGAAGCAAAAGCCTCAGGCAGGGAAGAAGCCTTGTCAGTCCACAGTATCAGCTCACATTCCTAACACCGTGGCTTATTATTCTTTGGAAGGTTGATATTCTCAAAGTAAGTGGTGGAAATAGGATGCGTGCTGTCATAGATACAAAGTGGCCATGTTTTCAGCCTGGCGCATTTTCCAAGGCAAATGAAAATTGTTATGAAAACAATTTATACCCAACAGACATGGATGATTGCCCGTGATGACCTTTTGCCAGAGAAAATGGGTCTGATAAAGAAAAAATGTGGGCTCATTAGGACAAATTAGAAAAAGCAAATGATTGCTCTTAAATTATGGAAACTCCAAGACTGGTGAATCTCTCTGTCCTTTTAAGACATGAAAAGAATAAAACACAAAAAGAAATTGTTTATTCAGAGAAAAGCATTGCAATTTGATGAGGAGAGGTAGTTTTGTTTCTTGGATGGTCTGAAAATGAAGGTTTTCTGTAAACTAAATGAAATTTAATTGGCTTATTAACTCTGCTATGAATTCTCCTTTCATAAATCTAGCAATGACTAAAACTAGAAGAGAAAAACAGCATTGAGAGTGAGCAAAATTACACTTAACATTGTATAAACGCTATCCAAGGGATATTTCCATCAGTGCAACATGAGAGAATTGGGGGCACAACATGGGTGCTCTTCCACTAGAAGAATGTGGTTGCCCAGTACTGCAGGAGAACAGTGGGAGTGGAGACCTCACTCAGGAAAGTTTGAACATTCTCCTACTCCCCTGATAATCAGCCCCAGGCATATTGCCCTTTTCAGTTTATAAAGTGCCTACATTAACTCATCAAACGCCCACAGCAGTTCTTCTCATTCATATACACCCATTCCACAACTGAGGAAACCAAGATTGGACAAAATTGATTTATCAGCTAGTAAAAGCCACCGGCAGGAAGAGAATGTAAGACTCTCCATGTTCTCTCCCAAGTGGTCCCTTGCTCTCACTCTACTTAGGTACCTTTGATGCACCTGAACCAGTATTTACTGATTCACACATCTCTCTGTTGGGAAAAGCAGAGGGAAGGTCAGGAAAGGAAGGATGGGGAAAGAAGAAGCCTTTTCCATACAAATCCAAGCAGAGCTCCGGAAACAGTACTCAGAGAAGAAATATGTATCAGAAAGGATAACCTAATTCCCCCATCAGACAACCCCCAAATCTCAGTGTTTAAGCACAAGAAATGTTTATTTCCTGTTCAAGTTGTAGTTCAGCGCAGTCAGTGAGTGGGGCTCTGCTCCATGCACTCATTCAGGGACTGGAGCTCCTTCCATCCAGTTGCTCCACCACCTCTTAGGAACTAAGCATTCTTCACTGGATCACTGCAAAAGCCAGAAAACCGGACAGAAGGAGAATGTGGAGGGTCTTGGACGGGGCCGAGCCTGGTAGCAGTATAACCACTTCAGTCCATGTTCCACCGACCAAAATGAGTCACATGATCCCACCTCCACGCCAGGGAAATGTAAGTCATGGAGGAAGGGGAAAACACAGATGTTGACGGAGCACTAACAGTCTCTGCCAGAAATCTTTGTGTCTCTTTGAGCATAAGATATTTTCCCTGGTGCCCGTGGAAGATCCTCTCTATGAGTTCCCAGCCAGACCCTCACACCTCTGGGTGATTTCACCAGTGGGACCACCTGACCACACAAGGCCAGACACAGGGCTTTTATTTTTTCAGGTTGAAGAAAGTGGAACTTTCAGGCTTATACAGCAAAATCTCTCCATATATTTTCTTTCAACATAGCTGAGTGAAAGGGCAAACAGAAATTTGAAAGTGATGATTGCTTCCTTTGTGGGGGAGAAGGATACCCACTGAGTTGGGAACATATATGAATTCTGATTTGCAATCATTTCCACTATTTATGAGGTCACTGGACTTACTCCTGCTGAGTCCAATTTACAAAGAGCTTTGGTTGGATCAGGGAAAGGAATATTAGAATCCCATTGACTTGGTGATGGCCCGAGGACTGTGGATACCAAATGCAAGGAATGTATCAATGAACTGCACGGGAGCAGACTCCTCCCCATCAGCTCCTACACGCTACATCCAGATGGATGGGAAGATAGATCTGTCTAGGGAAACTATTGGCGTCGGGTGTACCAACTTTGTGATTTGACTAACCACCCCAAAAGCAGACGGGGAATATTCCAAATTATAAAAACTTGTAAAAAAAAGATTCATGATGCCTAAGATAAACGAAAGGGTTTTTCTTACACCATCATCACGTCTCACTCCCAGGGCAGCTGTAGGATGCTGTGTGAGCACCGGTCTCTCTAATTCTGACCCCTCTCTGGTGCTCTATTGCCAAATCCCCAACATTCTCCTAAATATCCCACAGGCATATCTATTTCAGCGTGTTCACATCTGAACTCATCTCTCCATCCTGGCCCAGCCCCCCCACCCCCACGCCTGCTTCTGCACCTCCATCACCATCTCAGTAAACAGCGCCACCCCATACAGCCACCCAAGCCACTGACCTAAGAGCGAAGGATGCCTCCCACTCCTTCACCCACGGCTCCACTCGATCCTCAAGTTCAGCCAGTTTTACCTCCCAAACGATCCTCAAATCCCTCTCTCATCCATCCTGGAATAGAACAACTTCTTCTCCACTGGATTTTCTGACAGTGGAAATTGCCACTCCACCCCACTGTCACCATAAGAGATCAGCCCAGCTGCAACACTCCCCTGCTTAAACCCTTCCAAGGAATTCCTTCACTTGCTAGTAAGGCTCCTTCTCGGTCTGTCCCTGGAGGCCCTCTCCAGTATGATCTCTGGTCATTCTGCCCATAGCCCACTCACCCGTGCTTTTGTGATGCCAGGTGCCTTGCAGTTCTCCTGACTTTCCTCCTGACTCTGATACTTGCTATGTCTCTTCTTCAAATGCTGCCCACCTCCCACCCATTCTCTATGGAGCTAACACGCACCTGTCCTTAACATGACGACCAACTCATTTGAAAGCCTTTTTAGAACCCCCGTCTAATGTACTCGCTGGTCTTCTGGAGTCTCATCACCCCCGTGCTTACCTCTGTGGTATCACTTGGGAGGCTGTGGGGTCATCAGCAACCTTCTTCCTTCCCACCTTCCTCTCCACACCCCATCCTGTGGGATCTTTGAAGCAGGGACACTGTCACTCGATCTCTCTCACTTCCGGAACAAGTTCTAGGGAAGAATAGATGCTCGGTACATGCCTGACTGCTGAATGAGCACGTGAATTAGGAAACAAGGTATGTAGAAAGTGTAAAACCCTATTCAGATGGATTCATCCCCCAAGGGGGTGGAGAAAGGGTGGTAAGAAGCTAAGCTCGGGGCACGGACTGCTCAGACGAATCAAATAATCCGGACCGTTCAGTCACCACGTGCCCAAGAGATGTGCGTTATCAGAGAAATGAAACATATTCGCCCACCCCCAAAACCCAGTCATGCTGCAGGTACACGCTTTGAAAAAGATTCTGTAAAAATACAAAGCAGATATTCTCACTGATACCGTAGTCAAACAGAGTAAACCCAGAGGGGAAAACAAAATCCTTTGTGAAAACTTCTGTTCTTGTCGCGATTGCCTAGTGCCGAGGATCAGACACTTACACAAACCAGCGTGAATCAAAAGGTGGCTTGGGGGGTTCTGATTATTTGTTTGTCGATGTTGTTTCTAATGGTCCCAAAGTGAGGTTGTATAGAGCTGAGAAGCACAGCTCCGGACAGAGACCCCATGGATCCAAAGCCAGTTCTGTCACTTTCCGACAGTGAGACAGAGGAAGGCAGTTCCTTCTCTGAGCCTGTGTCCTCACCTTCAAATGGGGTGAGAATAGAATGGAGCATAAGGTTGTCAGGGAGGTGATCTGAGATCATGTATGTAAAGACCGAGCACAGCCAAGGAGGGTGATGTGAGATGACGTATGAGAACGTTTATTTGCCAACACAAATAAATGCCTGCTCACCAATAAATGTTCTAATTTTTATTCAGGAGAATGTTCCAGAACCCTCCTGCAGAAGAGGGTGAATGAGGATCCCAGCAGTCGGCATCTCCATTTTGCCTTCTCAACTGATCTGCCCCATTTATCTCCCTCCTCAGGCTGACTCCCTCCGTTGACAGCCTCTGTGTCCCCATCCTCCAGCCTGGCGGGGTCTCCAGCCTGCCATGATCCTGACCTTCCCAGGGTTCCTAGTGAAGCAGCCCCAGGAAGAGTCAGAGCACCAGCACGTCATTCTTGGGAGAAAGACAACGCTTGGAACAGCAGGAGATAAGATGTACAAACCTGGACCAGCTATGTGTGGGGGACAGGGAGGAGGGCGGAGAAAGGGCGGAGAAAGGACAGGGTTACCTCTCATCACCATGAGTTTTAGGAATCCCAGCCTCACCACTTACAAACTGTGTGAGCTGGGCACACGACTTAATCTCTTTGAGTCTTATTAAGTGCCTTATTCAGTGAAGTGAAGATAATCCTGTATTTTTTCACATTTTAGCATCCTGAAATTGAGATGTGCCTTACAACTGATGTTTGTGTTTAATGTGACAGTGGCCCTGACCCCCCCATCCCTAAATTAATACATGGATGTTGTGTCTTAGAATCAAGGAATTACGAACCAAGACCTATTGCACAAGATTATGCTGCAGATTACATGAGCCAATGCCAGTAAGGGCTTAGCAAAGTGTCTAGTATATGGGGAGATGCCAATAAAGGGTTGCCATGTTGTCACAAACAGGGCACTGAGACTCTCTCCCTGTGAGCAGGCGCCTGAGCAGAAGCGGCTACTTTTGGAAGGACATATGTCTGGGAAAGGCATGACTGACATGTCAGACGGCTCCAGCCAGGTAGGAAGCTGGCAGTCTGAGAATTTGCTGAGAAATAACCACAAGTTCAAGAGTGGAGTCTTATTTGAAACAGTGCTTGCTAAGAACAGAGGGGCTGGGCAGGGCAGTGCATGGAACCTGGTCTGAGAGTAGGAGAACTGGGTCCCAGTCCCTTCTGCACCACTGCCTCGTTGTGTGACCTTGGGTAAATGCCTTGGTTGGGCTCTCCCAGAATTAGACCCAGCGAAAGGGGTCCAAGTGCAAGTGGTTTGTTTGGAAGGTGAGGGAAACACTGGCAGGGATGTGGGGAGGTGAAACAGGGAAGGGAAGGCAAACAATAAAGGGTGCATTATTGCACCAGTTACTGCAGTGGGCAATGGGGCTTCATCCCACTAAGGAAACACTGGTGTTCAGGGTAGACATGCAGCCAGCGTTATCCCATCCTCAGGGAGCAAGGAGACTGAGTACTTATGTACCAGCTCCGGTCAGTCATTGGTCAAGGACTGCTCCGGAAGATCACTTAACTCCCTGGGCAGTTTTGTGAGGTGCAGAGGTAGGAAAAGTGAGCTTTGACAACCAGGGAAACCCTCAGGCACAGAAATGCGGGTTCTGGCAGATGTGAGTTAATGTAAGTGGGCTGAAATGGTAATGACAAGGGGAAATGGGCAAGATACTAACAGCATCTGCTGCAGAAAATGTATCCCCGTTAGTCTCAGTTCCCCATCTGTGAAATGGGAAAAATACAACCTAACTTGAAATTTTATATTTCTATTCTTTGCTGTAACCCTATGTCTTCAACCTGGGTATATCAATCTAGATCCAATCAGGAGAGAAAAAAACACATAGTAATTTAAACAGGGAAAGTTTAATATAAGAAATAGTAACGGGGTTTCTCTGGTGGCGCAGTGGTTGAGAGTGTGCCTGCCAATGCAGGGGACACGGATTCGTGCTCCAGTCTGGGAAGATCCCACATGCCGTGGAGCGGTTGGGCCCGTGAGCCCTGGCTGAGCCTGCGCGTCCGGAGCCTGTGCTCCGCAACGGGAGAGGCCACAGCAGTGAGAGGCCCGCGTACCGAAAAAAAAAAAAAAGAAATAGTAACTATAGCAAGTGGGAGTACATCAAACTAAAGAGCTTTTGCAAAGCAAAGGAAATCATCAACAAAATGAAAAGGCAGCCTACTGAATGGGAGAAAATATCTGCAAATTATATATGTCATACGGAGTTAGTATCCTGAATATATAAAGAATTCATAAAACTCAAGATTAAAAAAAATCTCAGTAAAAAATGGACAGAGTATCTGAATAGACATTTTTCTAAAGAAGACATACAGACGGTCAACAGGTACATGGAAAAATGCTCAACATCACTAGTCATCAGGGAAATGAAAATCAAAACCACAATGACAGGGGCTTCCCTGGTGGTGCAGTGGTTAAGAATCCATCTGCCAATGCAAGGGACACGGGTTCGAGCTCTGGTCCGGAAAGATCCCACATGCCACGGAGCAACAAAGCTCGTGAGCCACAACTACTGAGCCTGCACTCTAGAGCCTGTGAGCCACAACTATTGAGTCCGTGTGCCACAACTACTGAAGCCCAGGCACTCTAGGGCCCGTGTTCCACAACAAGAGAGGCCACCACAATGAGAAGCCTGCACACCGCAATGAAGAGTAGCCCCCGCTCGCCGCGACTAGAGAAAGCCCTCTTGCAACAACCAAGACCCAATGCAGCCAAAAAAATAATAAATAAAATACAATTAATAGATCAGCAATGCTTGACCACCTGGAATCACACATGCTAGTGACCTAGACTAGAGCTTTAAAAAAAAAAACAACACAATGACATATCAGCTCACACCTGTTAGAATGGCTGTTATCAAAAAAACAAGAGGTAACAAGAGTTGGCGAGAATGTGGAGAAAAGGGAACCCTCCGGCACTGTTGGTGGGAATGTAAATTGGTGCAGCCACTACGGAGAACAGTATGGATGTTCCTCAAAACATTAAAAATAGAACTACCATATGATCCAGCAATTCCACTCCTGGGTATTTATCCAAAGACAACAAAACCACTAATTCAAAAAGATATACACAGCCCCATGTTCACTGCAGCATTATTTACATTAGTCAAGATATAGAAACAAGTGTCTATCAACAGATGAGTGGATAAAGATGTGGTATACATATCCAATGGAAAATATTGTTGATTCAGCTATAAAAAAGAATGAAATTTTGCAGTTTGTGACAACATGGGTGGACCTTGAGGGCATTATGCTAAGTGAAATAAGTCAGCCAGAGAAAGACAAAAACTGTCTGATCTTAGATGTGGAATCTAAAAAGCAAGCAAACAAACAAACCCAAGCACATAAAGAGAACAGAGTGGTTGTTGCCAGAGAGGGGAGGTGGGGGGTGGGCAAAATGGGGGAAGAGGTCAAAAGGTACAAATCTCCAGTAATAAAATAAGTAAATCCTGGGTATGTAATATAGTGAGCAGCATGGTGACTCTAGCTAGTGATACTGTATTGCATATTTGAAAGTTGCTAAGAGAGTAGATTTTTTTTTTTTTTTTGGCGGTACGCGGGCCTCTCACTGTTGTGGCCTCTCCCGTTGCGGAGCACAGGCTCCGGACGCGCAGGCTCAGCGGCCATGGCTCACGGGCCTAGCCCGCGGCATGTGGGATCTTCCCGGACCGGGGCACGAACCCGTGTCCCCTGCATTGGCAGGCGGACTCTCAACCACTGCGCCACCAGGGAAACCCGAGAGTAGATTTTTAAAGTCTTCATCGCACACAAAAAAATTGTTTGAACTATGCATGGGGACAGATGTTACCTAGACTTAGTATGGTCATCTTTTAGCAATACTTATATCGAATCATTGTTATACACCTGAAACTAATATATTATATGTTAATTATACCTCAATAAAAATGATGTTTAAATTTTAATAAAATTAGAATACAAAACAAACAAAAATACCAGTAACTATAACAGGAGTAACAAGAGTTATTTTTATAGGAACAAGAAAGGGTAAGTAAAGAGAAGCGTAAAGCATATCAGAGTAGCAGCTATAAGGAGTACCAGGACCACCCAAGGGCTGAGATACAGCCCCCAAGGAAGAGCCCCAAACCCTCACCCCTTGTGCTGAGATCCAGAACTTGTTGGAGAGGGTCTGGGAGAGTTCCATGCAGAGGCAGAAGAAACAGCCCTCTTTCCAGCTCTGTGTCACATCTGGACCTAAAGCCTAAAAATGTGTAACAACAATTTTCTTAAAATTCTGTTCATGATTATCTTACCTTGGGACAAATGAAAAATCCAATAGTGGGCATATTCATGTTCTCCAAGAGCTGAGATAAGAAAGCAAAAGGAACTTTATGTTCATGGACAAATGCTGAGGTAAACACGTGTTTGTTTCTGGCACGACTATATTTTGATGTACTAAGAAAGACAGAAGTGGCTGACCGATGGGCAGCTGGACCCTCACTTCTACTAGACAACGTTGGGAGTGTGAGAGCCAATGGGAAGCAAGTCTCCCACCCAGTGTAGGGGAAGATGGACCAACGAGGAGCCAGGGCCCTCGTTTCACGTCAGAGCAGAACACTAAAGGCAACAAGATCCAGACCTAGGCCAGGGCTGCTGCATGTGTCCTGCTGGTGTAGGTGACATTCTGAGACCCCACTTAATTTGCCAGTACTGCGGGAATTCTCTCTTTGCCTCACATTTCCAACTCAGGTCATAAAGGGGGCTACGTCTCACAACACCCCACGTCCTCTGGACATCCCTGCACTGAATTCTCTTGATGGGAGAGGGATGGCTAATCTGACTGGTCAGGTCTAGACATTCATCGGACCATATTTTACGAGTGGACAAAGTTTCTGTGGTTGATGGCAAGAACTAAGACATCCCCTCCCTCCTGCACACAGGATTTTTATGCTTCCTGGGCAAGCCTAGCTGTTCCCTAAGCTCACTCTGTTCTACACATGACTGAGGGAATGAAGCAGAGCCCCCGTTCTCCCTATCGGTTTCAGAAACAGACCCACCTGCATGTTTGTTTCTGAGATGCAGCCTCATTTTTGTCTTTGCATTTCATAAAACACTCCAACATCCTTGTAATTACCTCCCATTTTTTGCCAACTCCAAATGAGTATGTAACATTTGAAAGCAGTGGTTTTAATTTGTATGGAGAAAATTACAAATAAGCAACTTTGGGAAAGAGAGAGACCAATGATAAGCAGACCCTGCTTCTGATGAAAGTAAAGGGGGGAAGGACAATGACAGAGTCCCAGTCACAGCCCCAGACAGCTGGAACGCACATCTTACTTGTCTGGGTAACACTGAGACCTGGCTGAATTTCTTGGATTCCTGCATTAACAAGCCCCTGATGCCAGGTGCCAAGAAGTAATTTAGCCGTGGTCCAAAGGCAGCCACCTCCATCTCAGGGGAAGGAAGCCAGATCTGAAAGGAGCTCCCCTAAGTTCAGGAAGGGAAATTGGAAAGAGAGGCTCTCAGTCCTCTCTTCCCATCACACCCCAAATCAATAGGTTTCTGCCCCAAGTGTGTACCTATGTAGGGCTAAATCCCATCAGCACATTTGGGTGTTTCTCCAGCTGCCCTTAGACTCTTGCTAAGTCTGGGGCTATCTGCTAACATGAAGTCTCCTGTGAAAAGAGTGCTGTCATCTTCTCTCTCTAACCCTCCTTGTCCTAGAGGCCTGTACCCTCCCCTCTGCACTGTCCTGGTCTCCCTCTGTTTTATACCCACCTTCCTCAGTGTAGAAATGAAATCCTCGAGCTAGTTAATGCTCACTCAGCTTTCACCTCGAATGTCACCTCCTGTGAAGATTTCCCTGATTCTCCCAACCTAGGTAAGTGTCCCCAACATATGTTCTCATAGCATCCTACATCTTTCCTCTACAGCCTTAACAACATTTGTGATTTTAATATTTGGGTGAGTGACAGGTGCCTGACTTCCCCACTGGACTGTTAGCTCCGTAATGGCAGAGACTGTATCTGTTTTGCCCACTACTTATTTCGCATACCTGAATATAGTAGATACATAATAAATAGTCGAATGGATGCAGAGTGGTCAAGGCTGTGCAGTCAGCCCAGCTGGGTTTGAATCCCAGATCCAAGGGAATAATGTGGAATAATAACAGTATTCCTAGGGGCTGTAAGGGGGATGAGATAAAGTGCTAACAGCAGTGCCTAACATACCGTAGGTGCTCGGTAAATATTTGCTAGTGTTAGTATGATTGCCCTTAGTCTGAATGTGTAGGTGGGTGAAGAGAGAGGGGTGTGGACTCTGTTTAGCTGGGGTCACTGGTGTATGTGTGTGTACTGGGGTGTTGGAATGGCCACTGGCCTCCATCAGTGCCACTCAGACCGAAGGCTCATATTTCTGGAACGGGTCAGCTTACCAGCCCTGCAGCTAACCAGATCATGCTCTCTCCAGAGCTGGGTGACCTTGGAATTACCTCTCATTGATATTTCATGGCCAATTAAGTGGCTGGGGATGAACTGGCATCATCAGAACAATGTCATCAAATTGTCACTTTAAAGGCATCCATGTTGCTGAACAATGAGGTGAGTGAGAACACCAAAACGGAAGCATCTATGGTACCCAAAATAATAGAGCAAGGTGAAATGTTGATGCCTGTCCGTGAGGACCACAGTGCTTTCCAAACATTTTTACAGTAACAGAGGCTTTTTACCAGGAGGCCATCTTACAAAAGATCCAATCCATAAAACCAAGTGTGGAACAGACTTAGTTGAACTGGGCGCCCTGATGGCCCAGCTGAGCTGTTTCTGAGCTGACCTGTGCTTTGGTGGGGAATAAAAGCATGTCCATAGCAGCCAGGAAAATTACTTCTGTGTCGCCAGGGTCAACTTCATGGGCACGTGACCTGTGCAATCACCCAGGGCCCATGCTTAGAAGGGCCCGTGCTAGGTTCAATGCTCTGCTGTCATTATCTTGAAAGTCTTCCTTTTTAACAAGGGGCTCAATGTTTTCATTGGGCTCTAAGCCCTGCCAATTACGTGGCCAAATCTGGCGCTCTGTAGGCATGATCCTTCTCTCTGAGCTTCCCGCCTTTGGGGCTGGTCTGGGGAGCTGGAGGTGGAGCAGGGAAGCTCATAGTGGTCATCCAGCAGGTCTAAGCTGAGTAGACTCCTGGGCCTTGGGGTCAGACAGATTTGGTTTTTAGATCCTATGCTACCTACTGCTGTATGACCATGGGCAAGTCAATTTGCCTCTCTGGGACTCAGTTTTCTAATCTATCAGATAAGGACAACACTCCCTTCTCCCCAAGATTACAGTGGGATCCAGTGCTACACCAGACGGCTCCCAACATTTGTTGCCACCACCAATTTCCTTTCCTTAAGCCTCATCCTCAAAGGTCCCTTTTAAAGATCCTCAGAGCCATCTGTCATGTTGGCTGACCACAGGCTCTGCTCACCAACATACAGACGTACCTGGCCAAGCGCTGGGAAAGGAGGCTGCTTTCAGAAGGACTTCCTTCTCCCTGCTAGCCTGCCCATCTACCACAAGGCTGGGGTGATCTCTCAAAACCACCATGAGTTTCCTACTCCCTCCAGGTTCAAGGTTAATTCTCTCAATCATCATATTCCAGAGCTGAGGAGTTGGGTCTCACCTACCTCCCCAACCTCCTTCCCTTCCTCTCAGCACCTGCACACAGCCCACTGAACTTCTCAGGGACCTTAACTCACTTTTACATCCCTCAGGACTTTTGTTCATGCTGATGCTTTTCCTAAGGTACCTTCCCTGAAACTCCACCCTTGAACACTCAGAAACACTCCCCTTGAAGATGCAGTCCCCTCTGAAATACTTCCTGCCTCTCCCCCCACTTCCCACTTGGCCCCCTATCCTCCCACACAGTCACCATGAGTCTTACTGGACTGTTTATGTATCTATTGCCATGAAACCACAGTTAAGGGCATGGGCTTGAGGACAGACCACCCAGGTTCAAATCCTGGCTCCACCACTTCACAGCTACATGATTATAGCAAGTTCCTTAACCTCTCATGCATCAATTTCCTCATCTATAAGATGAAGATAATAGTAGCACAATTTCCCATTGTTGCTGTGGAGACGAAATGAGTTCATGAACTCCAAAACCCTCAGCAAAATTCTAGTTATTGTTATTATCCTTAAATCAATATTCACACACCACTTCCTACATACCCGTCACTGTGCGGGGCACTGGGGATGTAGTGGTGTATAAGACACACACCATCACTGCCTGAATTTCCTGTCTTGTGGGTGTGGTGGTTTTAAAACAGCCACAAACTCCTTGCCTTCTTCCGATTGAGAGGTGGGGGCAATTGTTCGCTCCTTGAATCTAAGAGGGCTTGTGAATATTTCAACCAATAAAGTATCATGAAAGCATTGCGATATAACTGCTGAGACTAGGTCATAAAAGGTCAAGCAACCTCCACCTGATTCTCTCAGTACGCTCGTCCATGCTAGCCACCATGGAAGAAGTCCACCTTCTCAGAGAGGCCACATCTTGCTGTTCCAGTAGACAGCCAGCATCAATTTCAAGCCACATAAGGAGGCCATCTTGGTGTCCAGCTCATCTGAGCCTTCAGATGACTGTTGCCCCCATTGCAAACGCTCAGGTGACCCCAAGTGAAAACTGCCCAGTAAAGCCTGCTCCAAATTCCTGACCCTCAAAGTCATGAGCAAAATAAAATGGTTGTACTTTTACACCACTACAATTTGAGGTCATTGTTGTGCAGCAATTTCTACTGCTTGGTTGTGGGCTCCTCAAGGACAGAAGTCACGTTCTATGCACCTGTACCCCTCGTGTATATATTGTCCTGCCACCCATGTGCTGATAATTCTCCTCTGTAGTTGTTATGATTGAGGAACCCTGGAAGGCTGTTCTAAGCAAATCTGTGAGTTGGAAACAAATTGATCATTTAGAGACGTTCTGAGATACTTCTTAGAACTGAGCTCAGTTCTTCTAGGAAAAGCTGCTTAGTCAAGAAATTTGGTGATGGTAAATTGCCATGTATGCCATCTGTGGTATGCAGAATAATGGCCCCCAAAGATGTCCATGCTCTAATCCCCAGAATCTGTAAATATGTTATGTTAAAAGGACAAAGAAGAATTAAGGTAGCAGATGGAATTAAGGTTGCTAATCAGTAGATAACGAGATAATCCTGGACTATCCTGGTGGGCTCCATATAATCTGAAGGATTTGGCAAAGTTTGAAAGGTTTGAAGCAGGAGGCAGGAAAGTCAGAAAGAAATATGATTATGGGGCTTCCCTGGTGGCGCAGTGGTTGAGAGTCCCCCTGACTATGCAGGGGACACGGGTTCATGCCCCGGTCCGGGAAGATTCCACATGCCGCGGAGCGGCTGGGCCCGTGAGCCACGGCCGCTGAGCCTGCGCGTCCGGAGCCTGTGCTCCGCAACGGGAGAGGCCACAACAGTGAGAGGCCCACGTACTGCAAAAAAAAAAAAAAAAAGAAAGAAAGAAATATGATTATGGAAGGATGGTCAAATAGGTATAATGTTGCTGGCTTTGAAGATGGAGGAAGGGCCTATGATGAGCCAAGGAATGTTGGTGACCTCTAAAAGAGAAAGCAGGAAAATGGATTTTCCCCTAGAGCCTCCAGACAGAAACGCAGATAGAAACCAACATCTTGGTTTTAGCCCAGTGAGATCCATGTCTGATTTCTAACCTACAGAAATGTAAGATAATACATGTGTATCGTTTAAAGCCACTAAATTTGTGGTAATTTGCTACCGCAGCAATAAAAAAGTAATACACCAACTTTACAGGGATGTCTTGATTCGCCTTTCTCCATCCAACTCTATGAGGGTCTTGATTCTTTAAAAACAAGGCCTCTTTCCTCTTTGCTTCTGCCTGCTCCCCCCAGCCCCATACACACTAATTCTGTGCTTTGCAATGAATAGGCAAGAGGAAATCTTGCTGAATCAATGAATACCCTTATTAGCCAAGATTTTGGAATACGCTTGATTGCACTAGAATATATCAATAGTTAACAGCAAAATGATTCAGAAGATTCTGGAGTATTTCTCTGATGATGCAGAAGATCTTGTCTTTGCAGCTCAGAGGGCACAATCATGGGAACCAGTGTGTAAACATACAAAGGCACTAGTTAATCCCTTCTGCTCTTGAGGATTCTGGATGCTCTCAGGTGTCTAAAAACAGCAGGACCTTGTTGCTGGGCCACAGGAAGCAGCATCCCAGCGAGCTGAGGAGCTGAGCCATTGTAGTCCCAGCTCCACCATTTCCTGGCTCTGTAAGGCTCTCCTGGCCTTGAGTACGTTTCTAGGCCCCTCTACACCACAATGACTTCCTAAATAAAATGAGGAGCTTGGACAATGTTATCCCCCAAAGTCCTATCAGATGTCAGCTTTTCTGGCAACTCCTTTCCAGCATTTGTCAGGAATTTCTGGCATTTATAAACGCTCAAGAAATTGGACCCCACACTGGCCCTTTTCCTGATGACTGACATGTCTGGTATTTGGGTTTCAAGGTTGTCTCCTACTGATGGAGTGAAGGAAAATACACAGCCCTGATTAGAAATATCGCCTCATAACTTAGCTTCTTGTCCCATGGGGGAGGCCTACACATTGGAAGAAGGAGTCATAGGGCCCAGGAAGGACAGAGATGCAATGCAGAGGGAGAGCCACAATCAACAGAAGGCTGAGGGTTACCTTTAAATGCTTCTGAAAGAGACACCAGGCTGAAGACCATGATTTAAATCTTTGCTCTGATTCTTACTCTGAGCAAGTCATTTCTCACCTCTGAGCTTGTTTCTTTCTTTGTTTTCCATTATAAAATATATCATACAAAGGAGAGTTTAAAACACCTATGTATTGTTTGAAGAATCATAATCAAATGAAAATCCATGTACACACAGCCCTGGTTAAGAAATAGAATAGTGTCAATATCTTAGAAGCCCCCTATATACTCCTTCCCTGACTTATACCCTTTCCCATGGGTCCCACCCCACCCTAAGATAACAACTATCCTCAATTTGTTTTAGTCATCCCTTAGGTTTACTTAACCTGTTTATGAGTTGTCTATAAATAGAATCATACTATAGGTGTTCTCCTATGACTTCCTTCTATCACTCAACACTTGTTTGTAAGTTCATCCTATTTAATGCATATAGTAGTAATATATTCTTTTTTATTTTAGCATACTATTCCATTGTTTAAGTTTGAAACAGTTTCATTATTTGTTATACTAAAGATAGGCATGTTCACAGCATCATGAACACTTTTGTACACATCTCTGGTACACATATACAAGAGTTTCTTCAGGGTATATCTGGAAATGGATTTGTTGGGTCATAGCATGTGTGTGTTCAGCTTTGCTAGATAATTCCAGTTTCCCGAAGTGGTTGCCCAAATTTACATTCCCATCAGTAGTAGATAGAGTTTCTGTTACTCCACATCCTTACCAAGTCTTGGTACTGCCAGTCTTTATTTTCTTCTTTTTTTTTTTTTGGCAATCTGATGGACATAATATCACTGTGGTTGTAATTTGCAATTTCCTGATTATCAGTGAAGTTGAGCATCGTTTCATATGTTTATTGCGCATTCATGTTTCCTCTTGTGGAAAGTATCTGCATGTGCCTTTTACCTACTAGTCTATTACAAATGTATTATTCTTACACATTACAGTCATTCTTTGTGTGTTCTTTATATTACTCCTTTGTTGGTTATGTGTGTTACAAATTTCTTTTCCCAGGGTGTGGCTTGTCCTTTCACTCTGTTGTGTCTTGTGATGAATACATTCTCAATTCTAATATAGTCAAATTTATTAATCTTTGTCTTTATAATGTGCATGTTTCATGACCTCAAGGTTATGAAGATATTCTCCTATGCTGTGTTTTAAACATTTTCTACTTTTTCCCTCTATTTTCAGTGATTTAATCCTCATAGAATTTATCTCTTTGTAGATTATGGGGCAAAACCCAATTTCCTTTCTTTTTTTTTCAGTAAGAATTATCAATATTTCCAGCACTTTGAACTGAATATTCCATTCTTTTCCCACTGATCTGCAATGTTCACTCTATCAAGAGTCAAGATTCCATGTATGCATGACTTTTTTTCTGGGCTCTTTCTTCTGTGGCATTGTCCTCCTTACCTATCACTTCCTTGACTACTATAGCTTTATGATAAATCTTGCTATCCAGTACAGAAAAATTCCCCACCCCACCCCCCCGCTTATTCTTCTTCTTTAGAAAGATCTTGGCCCTTTACTATACTATATAAATGTGAGAATTAGCTTGTCAAGTTCCTACCCCGTTGTAAATCTAATTGGAGTTGCATTGAATCAAAAGAGCAGTTTGGTAAATTTATATCTTTATAATATTGGGTATTTTGTCCAAGAACATGATATATCTATTTATATCATGTTCTTAATTTAACATATTTCAATAAGATTTTATAATTTTCTCCATAAAAAACATTCATAGCTTTTTTTTTAACGTTTATTCTTCTTATCTCCATTTCTTACATAAGAAGTAATATCCTACACAGCATGGTGTTACATCATAGCTTTTGTTAGATTTACTCCTAGGTATTTTTCTATTTTTTGCTAATGTGAATGGTTTATTTTAAATTAATTTTTCCAACTCACTGTTGTTGGTGTATAAAAATTCAATTGACTTTTTTAAAAATAGATTTATTTATTTTGTTTATTTATTTTTGGCTGCGTTGGATCTTCGTTGTTGCGTGTGGGCTTTCTCTAGTTCCAGCAAGCGGGGGCTGCTCTTTGTTGCAGTGCATGGGCTTCTCATTGCAGTGGCTTCTCTTGTTGCGGAGCACAAGCTCTAGGTGCATGGGCTTCAGTAGTTGTGACATGCGGGCTCAGTAGTTGTGGCCCGCAGTCTCTAGAGTACAGGCTCAGTAGTTGTGGTGCATGGGCTTAGCCGCTCTGCGGCATGTGGGATCTTCCCAGACCAGGGATCGAACCGGTGTCCCCTGCATTGGCAGGCGGATTCTTAACCACTGCACCACCAGGGAAGTCCCTCAATTGACTTTTGTATATTGATTTTGTATCCAGCAATGCTGCTGAAGTCTCATTTTGATTCTTACTTTTTATCTATACTTTCTTTGGGGTTTTCTACGTAGTCAGTCACAGATCTGCAAATAATAACTATTTTTGCTTCTTCCCTCTTATTCTTATACTTTGTATTTAATTTTTTACATCTATATCTTTTACATCTATATCAAATGGGATAAGTTTTACCATTATTCCTACTTTTACAAATGAGGAAACTGAGTCTGAGAGAGGTTAAATAACTTGCTAAGGTGTCACAGCTAGAAATATCCAAAGTCAGGACTCAAAACCCAGTCTAGCCATTACAAAATCCATATTTTTATCCCCTATGCTATGGATTTCTTTTCCCTTCCCCATCACACAAATACATTTGAGGTTTTTTGTTTTTGTTTTTGTTTTTTGTGGTATGCGGGCCTCTCACTGTTGTGGCCTCTCCTGTTGCGGAGCACAGGCTCTGGACGCGCAGGCTCAGTGGCCATGGCTCACGGGCCCAGCCGCTCCGCGGCATGTGGGATCTTCCCGGACTGGGACACGAACCCGTGTCCCCTGCATTAGCAGGCGGACCCTCAACCACTGCGCCACCAGGGAAGCTCCATTTGAGGTTTTTAAAAGAAAATCTTGGCACATAAAAACATTGATCTGTCATTGAAGAGAAGGATTTTTATTACTTTATTTCTTTTAAAGAAAAAAAAAGTTTATTTTGAATTGGCCAATGCATCTGTACCATCTTGGAGCCAGAAAAAGAACTATAGGGGGAAGGGACATAACACATTGTTTTCCATATGTTTGCTCATTCCATCCTAATGGCAGCCAGAAAATTGAGTGTTAGTGGCCTAGTTCTGCAGCTGAGGAAACTGAGGCTCAGAGAAATGAATATAAAAATGCAATGACCCAACAAAGGAGATTTCCATGGCAAGCAGAACAGCAATACGTGTATATTGCATTAGAAAAAAATTGCGAAAGCCTCCAAGCATAATTTGCAAATTAGTTTTACAGCCCCAGGTAAATACAAAAAGATGAGGCCTGGGAAAGGTCTCTTGTGTGTTCCCTGCAGGTCCATGGAGATGAAGAAACAACCACTCCGTCGAGTTCTTCATGGAGACTGGAAAAGAAAAGAACTGGGAAGTCATGTGTTCTTTTGCATGCACGCATGCATGCATTCATTTAATAAGTATAGTATTTACTAAGGGCCACACATCTGAGTCCTGGAGTTAATGTTGGGAATATAGCTGGGAAGCCAGGCACAGTTCCTGCCCTCATGAAGCTTTCAATCCAGCAGAAGAGTCAGGCATTAAACCAGTAATCACTGGTTTGCATCATGGTACCCAACTCCAGACCCCACCATCAGGCAAACAGGAAATCTGTTTGAAGCTTATGCAGACGACTGTTTGAAGCTCATGCAGACTGTTTGAAGTCATGCAGACTGTGCTATGCTCCCAAGCATCTCCAAGTCCCCTTGTGGAAGCTGCCACAGCCCTACGGCAGGCAGGTGACCCCCCTTTCTCCCCCCCAACCGCCTGGTTTCCTGCAGCCCTGATGTTGCTGAGATCCTGTCCATCAGAGTGCCAATCGCAAGGGAAATTGAATCCGGAGGCTCTTTCTAGTCGTGTTTGCTCACTTTTTTCTTAGCATGATCTTTGGTTTCATTATATTTAGGTATTTCTTTGATGTATCCATGCACCAGGATAAAAAAAAAAAAAAAAAGGGAAGGTGCCTCTTTAAACCAAGCGTGAAATGTATTAGGAACTTAAAGTTGAGAATAATGGGCTTTTTTTTTCCCCCTTCTGGAAAGCTAGCTTACAGGAGAAAAAAAAAAAAAAAAAATCCATTCAAATAATTTCGTTTAGTCCTAAGTATAAAATAACCGAAGTCAAGGTGTCTCTGCTGTTATTATTTTTTCTGATGTTTCTGACACCCGCGTGTGGAGTTCTCCGGCAGTCGCAGCTTCCAGAGCTGTGAGCTCCCACTTGGTATATTCGTAATACTCCTTAATATTTTCATTTTGATGTAATTTGCGGCCCCAGCTTTTTAAATATCCGCTCTGTAATAATGTTTAATTTCAGGGGTCACTCCGCCAAGGAGTATATTAAAGCTTATAAAACTCATTTCCAAAGCTCAAATATCAAGCTGTGATCAGGTTAGGAGGGCAGCGTCTGTGAATATTTCATCTTTTATCACGCTGATAATAAGGAGATGACAGAGGCACATTATTACAATGAGAGAATTGCTCATTTCAGGCCTGGTGCTGGAAGCTGGGGTCTGCAGTGTGTATTACTCAATAAGAGCAATTCTGATATGAAAAGCAAGTTTACTGAGGCACCACTGTGTCTTATTTGATTGGAATGAATAATATATGGCACTGCCATTCGGGCGGCTGCCGGCCGGGGGAGGGGAGACTGGCACGGAGAGGTGCACTTGGGATAGACGGCGAAATAATTTATCAAAGGATGTGTTTTACGGCCTGAAAATAAAGTTAAGATAACCACTGTTTATTAGAATCATTATTTCGGAAATCTGTATTCTGGAAATCTTCAACATGTGCCGGCTTACGCACGAGAAAAATCTTGATCCGTTGTGTTCGGCTGGTGCAGAGGCCTTGTAATTATCTATCTGCACGCAGGAACTGAGTGAATTTGACACCCGGGCCGATTCCTGCCACATTCTCCATTGGCAACTTTCATTATTGCTTTGCATCAAGCCAACTTCATCAAGCGGGAACCTTAAAACGCTGGTCTTTCTGGGTACTGAGACGATGAAAAACCATCGAGAGAGAGTATCTTTTGGCTCCTGGAGAAAATCAGGAATGGATCACCTCTAATTATTGCCCCCCACCCTACCGCCACCACTGCACCCACATCCATTCTCTCCTCCATCATTGTGGAAGAAGGGTGCCCCCGCCGTTAGGACTAATCCTCTCTGAGGTAGATCACGCCCTTTCCCACCTGTTCTGATCCCCCCCTACCCCCGGTAGTACCATTCTCCCGTCTCCAGTGTCTTTAAGGGCTCCCCTTCAGCTGGTTCCTTCCCTTCAGCCCATGAATGTGATCAAATCCCTCCCATCCTAGTAAAAAAATATCTTTCTTGACCTTCCATCTCCCTCCAGCTATCACCTTAGGTCTTGTCTTACCCTCTCATCCAAGTGTCTCATTAGAATTGAATACACTTACTGCCCCACCATTCCAGTGAGACCACTCCCACCAAGGTCATGGATGACCTGCTAATTACCAGATCTGCTAGGCACTTTTCATCCTGCACCTAGTTTGACCTCTCAGCGGCATCTGTCTCCCCATTTCAGGACGCCACTCTCTGCTGGTTCTCCTCCTTCCTAACTCCCTATTCCTCCTCTTGTTCCTCTCCTGGAAACCCTTCCTGCCCTCCTTGAAAATAACAGTGTTCTGCAGGATTGCCCCCTTGCCCCCTCCTCACTCTGCCCTCTCTGCTGGGCAGCAGCGTTCACAGCTGTAACTGTAACTAACACACATTGGCTGCTGACTCATGACATGATCAATAGTAATTGGGGGCTTCCCTGGTGGCGCAGTGGTTGAGAGTCCGCCTGCCGATGCAGGGGACACGGCTTCGTGCCCCGGTCTGGGAAGATCCCACATGCCGAGGAGCGGCTAGGCCCGTGAGTCATGGCCGCTGAGCCTGCGCATCCGGAGCCTGTGCTCCGCAACAGGAGAGGCCACAACAAGAGGCCTGCGTACCGCAAAAAAAAAAAAAAAAAAAAGTAATTTGTTTGTGATCCAACCTCTTTCTTGGAGCTCCAGATCCATATATCTAACTGGGTACCCCATTGGCACTGCAAACACAATAGGTGGAAATTTTAACAACACACACACACACACACACACACACACACCCTCCTTCTCCTGATTTTCCTGTCTGAAATGCAGACAGAACCCTGAAGGCAGTCACCCAAACCAAAATACAGGCCATCATCCTCAGCACCTTCATTATCCCCACGCCCCACTTACCATCAATCAAGTCCTATTGATTCTTTTATTCTGTAGAAAACAAATAGATCTTTTGCCATTTCTGATTATAAAAGTAATACATGTCTGTTAAAAGTTTTTCAAATTGTACAGAAATAGCAAAGAAGGTAAAAATCACCTAATACCCTCCATCCGTAGATATTCATTGTTAACATTTGATATATTATACACACATCTAGACTTTTCTTTTTAATTTGGACATTCAGCCAGTCGACATTTATTGAGCGCCTATCATTGTGTTGGGTATATATATATATATATATATATATATATATATATATATATATATACATACATACATACATATATATTTCCTTTCTTAATTAAAAGATGGAATCTTAATATACACAAGCCATCTTTAATTTAACTAGGCACATCTTTCCATTTCAATTAATATAAATCCACATAATCCATTTAAATAGTTTCATTGTATTCCATTGAATGGCTATAGCATAACTTGCTTACTTAATTGGGTTCCTACTGGTGGACATTTAGGTTGTATCCAAAATATGAAATTATCACTTATATGTAGAATCTAAAATATGACACACATGAACATATCTATGAAACAAAAATGAATTCACAAATATAGAAAAGAGACTTGTGGTTTCCAGCAGTGGGGGTGTGGAGGGAAGGATTGGGAGCTTGGGATAAGCAGATGCAAACTATTATATATCGGACAGATAAACAACAAGGTCCTACTCTATAGCACAGGGAACTATATTCAATATCCTGTGATAACCATAATGGAAAAGAATATGAAAAAGAATATAGATATATGTATAACTGAGTCACTTTGCTGTAAGGAAAAATTAAACAAAACATTGTAAATCAACCATACTTCAATAAAATTTAAAAAAAACAAAATTTGATGTTATCAATAATTTGCAATAAACATCTTTATACACAAATCTTTTCTCATTTGTTTAATTATTGCTTTATAATAAATTCCTGGAAGTAGAATTGTGGGATCCAGGAATAGGTACATTTTTAAGACTTCGGATAAATATTAGAAAATGTCTTCCAATGATATTACAACAATTTGCTCTCCCATCAACAATATGAAAACTTCCTTACACCCTCTTTGACACTAAACGTTATCAATCTGTTAACCTTTGCCAATCTTCCAAATAACATCTGTTATTAGTTGGTTTGGATTTACTTTATTACTCCTGAGATGGAACATCTTTTTATACTTTTCTTGGATATTTCTATTTCTTTGGTAAACTGCTTGTTCATGCCCTTTGCCCATTTATGAGATAGTTCTAAATTTTCCTCTTTATGTATATTAACTCTTTATATGTAAGAAATAACAGCCCTTCATCTATCAGGTATGTTGCATATATTTTTAACCAGGTGGTAATTAGCCTTCAATATTTGTTTATGACATCCTTAGGACAGCAATTAACAATTTCTATATAGTCTAGTAACTTTTTTTTCATGGTTCCTTCTTTTTGGGGTCATGCTTAGAGAGGACATTCACACTAGCAAATCTGAAAAGATAGAAAGATCTTTGCTTATGCTTCCTTTCAGTTATCCTTAAGCTTTAATTTTTACATTTTAATATTTTTCCTTCCAAAATTTCTCTTGGTGTAATATTTATTAATTTTCACATACAGGAAAGTACTTAAATCAAAATGAATGTGGGATTATACTGCAAAAATTTATGACCAAAACAGAAACTCTCAGCAAACTAAAAATAGAAGGAAATTTCTCAACCTGATAAAGGACATCTGTGCAAAAACAAACAAACAAACAAAAATACAGCTAACATCATACCTAATGCTTTTCTTCTAATATCAGGAAAAAGGTAAGGATGTCCACTCTTACCATTTCTGTACAGCATGTGTTACAAGTCCTGGCCAGTACAACAAGAAAAAAAGAGAGAAAATTAGAAATAGAAGGCAAAAGTATTTGAAGGGTAGAAGTTAAATAATCTTTTCTTGCCAATGACATAATTGTAGAAAATTCTAAAATAATCTTTTCTTGCCAATGACATAATTGTAGAAAATTCTAAGGAATCTACCAAAAAACATCTAATGGATAAATAAGAAAAATTAGCAGTATCACAGAATAAAAGACCAATACATAAAAAGCAATTGTATTTGTAGGCCCTAGCAATAAACAATAGGAAAATGAACATTTTTTTAAATGATATGATTGCAATAGTGTCAAATTTTTAAATGTTTCGAATAAATTGAAAAAAGATTGCAATATCTCTACATTGAAAACTATAAAATAGTACTGGGAAAAATCAAACAAGATCTAAATAAATGGGGAGATTTACCACCGTCATAAATTAGAAGAGTCAATATTGTTAAGTTGTTCATTCTCCCCAAAATGATCTATAAATTCAGTACAATCCCAATCAAAATACTAGAGATATTTTTTGGGTACAAATTGACGAAGTGATTCTAAAACTAAGTGGAAATACAAAGGATCTGGAATAGAATGGCTGAAACAAAATGGGGGAAAAGGAGCAAAACTGGAGGATTTACACTAGCTGATTTCAAGATTTACATTATAAAGCTCCAGTTATGAAGATAGAATGATATTGGTATAAGGGTAAACATATACATCAATAGAACAGACTAGAGAGTCCAGAAATAGGCCAATGTATATTATGACCAGTTGATTTTCAGCAACATAGGCACCAACATAACTCAACGGAGAAAAGACAGTGTTTTAAACAAATGGTGTTAGAACAGCTGGATTCGAAAAATCCTGAAACCCTCTGAAAGAAAAGGGAACTCAACCTCTACCTCATCCCATACACAAAAATTAATTTGAAATGGATCATAGACATAAACCTAAAACCATAAGATGTTTAGAAGAAGTCATAGGAGGAAAATCTTTGCAATTTGAGGTTAGGCAATGATTTCTGAAACAGAAAGACAAAGCATTAGTCATAAAAGAAAAAAAAGGTGGGCTTCCCCGGTGGCGCAGTGGTTGAGAGTCCCCCTGCCGATGCAGGGGACACGGGTTCGTGCCCCGGTCCGGGAAGATCCCACATGCCGCGGAGCGGCTGGGCCCGTGAGCCATGGCCGCTGAGCCTGCGCGTCCGGAGCCTGTGCTCCGCAACGGGAGAGGCCGCAGCAGTGAGAGGCCCGCGTACCGAAAAAAAAAAGGATAAATTAGGCCTCATCAAAATAAAACACTTCTGCTCTCTAAAAGACACTATGAGGAAAAGGCAAACCACAGGCTGAGAGAAAATATTTGCATCACATATATTTGTCAAAGAACTTGTATCCAGAATACATAAAAAACACGGCTTGATAAAAAGAAGATAAACTACTCGATTTTTTTTAATGGGCAAAATTTGAACAAACACTTCACAAAAGGAGATATAAAAAAGGCCATAAACACATGAAAAGATATTAAATATTAGTCAACAGAGAAATGTAAATTAAAACCACAGTGAGCCACTTCACACCCACTGGAATGGCTAAAATTTAAAAGACGGACAATTCCAAGATCTCATGATGGGTCTGCGGAGGAACTGGAATTGTCATAGCCTCCTGATGAGAATATATAATGGTACAACCACTTTGCAAAAAGTTTGTGAGTTTCCTACAAAGTTAAACATATATAGCCTAGAAATTCCACTCCTATATATTTATCTAAGAGAAATTATATATATGTATATAATATATATCAATATATAAACTATATATAATGTATATATTTATAATACATATATACTTGTATATAAATGTACATATAAGTTACATATACAAGAGAAATTACGTATATACATACGCATATAAAATAGAGAGACTTGTACATAAATGTTCGTAACAATTGTATTCATAATAGCCCCCAAACTCTGGAAACAACCCAAATATTCATCCACAGGTGAATGGTTAAACAAATTGTGCTGTATGTAGAAAATAGACCACTACTCTGCAATAAAAATGAACTACTGATACATTCAACAACATAGTGATTCTCAAAATAATATGCTGAGTTAAAGAAGCCAGATAAAAAGGGGTATGTATGGCATGATTTACGACCCTCAGTTTATGTGACTGAAGAGGTAAAACTAATCAACAGTGATAGAAATGACAGCTGTGGTTACCTGGCAGCAATTCGGCAATAGGGACACCAGGAAACTTTTTGGGAAGACAGAAATGTTCTGTATCTTTTTTTTTTTTTTTTTTTAATGTTCTGTATCTTAATTGGGGCGGCAGTTACATGGGTATGCACCTATATCGAAAGTCATCAATCTGTATGCTTAAAACATCAATTTTATTGTATGTAAGTTACACCTCAATAGAGTTGATTTTTTTTAAAAAGCATTAGAACAGGATTTTGACAGCTTCTCGAGGCTTGTATCGTTTCCTTATAGTGCAAATTCTTTCTGGCTTTTTTTTCTCCTACATTGCTTAGTAAGAAAAGTATGGGCAATATATGACAGACTATATGAATCAAGATTCCTTTGGTTTTAAGTAACAGAACTCCAATTCAAAGTAGTTTAAGAACAGAAGTTGAGTGACTAGCATGAGGACCTAGGGGAGACCTGGCAGTGACGCTGTTCTTCGGGCCTCTGGTGCCCTCTGTTCCAAGAGTATTGAACCCCTGGGCCCTCCAGCGCCCTTGTTATGGACAGTGGTGAGTAGAGAGGAGTGATGCACAGCTACAAAGAGGAAGCTGGGTAACAGCTTGCCACCGGGGCAGGCTGGGAGTGTTTCTATTCAAACCATTTTTTCCATTTGTCCTTTTCAGAAAATGATGTCCATGAAAGACATGGAGAAGAACTTCTGGTGTCAGACTTTGGCAGAAGCCACTGGAATTGCTTCCCCTAATCGTGAGGGTTCTAACACCTCTCTTCCCATATGAAGAGAAAGCAGGGCAAAGACGGAACATGATCCTTCTTTGACCATTAAAGCTCCCAGAGGAGATCACTTATTCTGTTTTGCAACGGAAGTTCAACTAGATGGATTTACAGTGGCCAAATAATACGCCCTTCAATGCCCATGAGATGTGGGCTTTACTGGACTTTCATTGTTGGCAGCATGTCTGAACCCATGTGAGAAGGACATCAGGGTCCGCCTCTTGGCATTCATACAGACACCCAAATACTAAGGTACTGTGTGCTCACTACAGGGCCAAGCTCTTGGCAGTGCTGGGAGGAAAGATGAAGGAAGGGGAGCGAGAGAGGGGATGATACAGGAAGTCACACAGTTATTCTCCAGCCAAACAGCTCACTGGAATTGCACACTGCCTGTTCCACATCTTTGCCGCACTTGCTATGCCTTGGAGAACTCTCTCTTGTCCCCTCCACCTCCCTCAGTATCTCCACATGTCCAAATATCACCCATCCTTCCAGACGCAGCTGTGGAGCTGGTCCCAGGGCAGGGTGAGATGAGGCCACCCTCCATCACATCCTCCAGGAGCTCCCCTCACCCACTCAGCCACTCCATTAAAAACCGGCCACACTTATTAGCAAGTCTATAGCCTCAGAAGCAGAAAAAGTGTTACTCATCTCATTTATTGGGCATATTATTCTCGTCAAAGGCTTTTAGAGAATTTTGCTAATGGCTCCGGGACTATACACACCATCACAATTAAGACATAGCTAATAAATTAAGTTTTATGGACATAAATCAGCAGGTATGCTTATTCAGCTGTTACACCTCACTTAGAATTGGGCTTCGCACCTTAAGATGAAGCATGATTTCCATTGAGGAGTTGTAATGGCCTTGTTAATGGAATGTTAATTACCTCGCTTGTTGGACAGCAAGATGTCTGCTCCTGCTCTCCTGCCAACAGTGTTCTTAGAGAAACACATTTTTCCAACTTTGTGTCACTATGGCTGACAGATCTCACTAAACCCCCTCCGTCATCCCCAGAATGACAGAATAATGAAGACAGAATGAAGTTCACCAGCCCGTGAAGAGTCAGACCAACAAAACCTTAGGTGATCATAGTGATATATGCGGTCTACCCTCCCCAAAAGACACTGTGGTGGAGAAGGGACTTTGGGCTAAGGGTCAGGAGGAATGGCTTCTCACCTGCCATCATAGTGAGTTCAGACTGCCATACACTGGCTTAAACAACAATCATTTATTTCTCACAGTTCTGGAATCTGGGAGTCTAAGATCAAGGCACCAGTAGATTTGGTGTCTGGGAGAGCCCACCTCCTGGCTTACAGAAGGCTACCTTCTCCCTGTGTGCTCACATGGCATTTCCTCTTCCTATAAGGGCTCTAATCCCATCATGAGGGCATCACCCATCTGACCTCATCTAAACCTAATCGCTTCCCAAAGGCCCCACCTCCTAATACCGTCACATTGCGGGATAGGGCTTCCACCTATTAATTCTTGGCAGGGGACACAAACATTCAGCCCATAACACCTCCACCCCAACAATAGCTAGCATTTTGACTCCAGGCAAGCCACTTACACTCTCTGGGCCACAGTTTCTCATTTATTACATGATATAATAAAGTGACCATGGATAAAACTGAGTGAAAAACACAACCCTTAGAAAGATATCAATATTGGACCAGTTTGTGATAATTTTGCCAAGACTATAAAGGGTGGGCCCAAGAGAGCAGTGCAGGCAGCCTCCACATTTTGTCAGCATCATCAGGGGCCAAAGCAGCCCAGGTACCAGCAGTGCGGGAAGGCAGTCAGGTTCATCGTAGTCAACTGGGGGGAGGGGGGCAGGGCGGAGGGGACATGTGCATAGCCTTATCATCAACAGTATGAGCTACCATCAGGGACACTTTGGACACAGGAAAGCAGGACTATGCCATGAGTATACCTTGAAGAGCAGTATTTTCCAGCAAGAAGATAAGTGACAATTGAACTACACGGGGGTGGTGAACCTGCCCTGGCCTTGGACCGAGTGGGTTCTAAAGACCTGCTCAGCAAAGGAAGGGCTCAATCAGGACCTAGCACACCTGGGCCCAGACCTCCTGTGCCCCCAAGTGTCTGTGCCATATTAGACAAGTCCATACCCTTCTCTGGCCCTAGTTTCTTTCTTTCAACCCAAAGATCTCAAGGTCAAACAGCCTCTTCCTCTAAGAAATATCAGTTAAAATTGCTTCAGAGCTGCCACCGCCTTTCTTTACTTCATCTAGGGGAGAATTCTCAGACCCAGGACCTGCTGGAAGAATTTCTTTGCATCCATTTAGCATATCAATTCTCACATTTTCTTCTTGAACTTAAGAGCAAAGGACTCAGAGAGCTGTGCTTTTGTCTCTTCAATGCAGAGTTTTGCATATTCTCCTGGGCTCTTTGCCCTTGAGTTACCCACCACAGACCAGCCCTGCTCCCTGGCTGAGGCGGAGGCAGGCCTCCACAGCTAACTGGGGCGGCTGCCCTTCCCATACATCCTCCCTCCTCCTGCAGAGAGTGAAAGTCCAGCCCAAAGTGGGATGCAGAGAAGGAGTATGGAATGGGGAATAGGCAGTAAGAACCCCAGAATGGCGGGGAGGGTGTTGCAGGTGCAGGGTGGTTGGGTAAAAGCAACGGTTTGCAAGGCTCATGAGACAGAATCAAAGCAACTGATGTGCTGCTTTGAGCTGCTGGACTGCAAGAGGCCTGGGAGCCAGGTGTCGGGGTGAGAGGCTCTCACACAAGCTGTCGCATATTTCAATGTCAATAGCATCCAAGAGGCCCTGGGCTCCTCACAAACGTGGAAGAGGGAAGGAAGCCCAGTCTGTGATAAGGTGCCCTTCCTACTCTGCGACACATTGTCCTTTACTCACTCTGCAATGAAACTGCAACCCCAGAGAGAGAAAGCTGCTTCTTACCAGGAATGGCCTTTGGAGGTGTCTCCATCAGTTGTTGCTGCATAACAAACAATCCCAGTCACATACCACGATAAGCATTCATTTAGCTCAGGCATCTGCAGGTCAGTTGGGGGTCAGCTGATACAGGCTGGGCTCAGCTGGGCAGCAGTAAGTTGTAGGTTGGGTCTGAGCCTTTTCCCCATTTCTCTCATAGTCCTTAGTCCAGTGGACTAGCTGGGGCATGTTCTTCTCATGACAACAACAGAGGCACAAGAGAGCAAATGGAAATATGCCATGTCCCTTGAGGCCTAGCCCAAGCTGGCACCCTATGGTTTCTGCCCATTTCCATTGGCCAAATCAAGTCACATTCCCAAGTTCAAAGTAGAGGGCCAGAGAAATATACTTTGCCTTATAGAGAGAACTGCAGAGTCATATGACAAAGGCATAGATACAGGGAAAGGTAAAGAATTGGGGCGTATAATGCAATCCACAAAAGGAATGAGTCCCACAATGCCTCATGGTTGATGGGACATTTTTCACACTTTCCTTAATTTACTCTTTATAACAACCCTAAGAGACAACGATTATAACTCCATGTTATAGATGAAGAAACTGAAACTCAGAAAGAGAAGACATGCCTGAGATCACACCATCATTAAGCATAAGAATGAGTACGCTGGGACTTCCCTGGTGGCGCGGTGGTTAAGAATCTGCCTGCCAATGCAGGGAACACGGGTTCGAGCCCTGGGCCAGGAAGATCCCACATGCCACAGAGCAACTAAGTCCATGCGCCACAACTACTGAGCCTGTGCTCTAGAGCCCACAAGCCACAACTACTGAGCCCACGCACCGCAACTACTGAGCCCATGTGCCACAACTACTGAAGCCCCCGCGCCTAGAGCCTGTGCTCTGCAACAAGAGAAGCCACCCTAACGAGAAACCCGTGCACAGCAACGAAGAGTAGCCCCCGCTCACCGCAACTAGAGAAAGCCTGCACCCAACAACAAAGACCCAACACAACCAAAAATAAAAATAAATAAATAAAATTTTTTAAAAAAATGAATGCGTACACCAGTCTCTTCATCCAAATTCAAGTCCAGAAATTTTGCCATAACTTCAGTGCTGGCTTTCCTTAAGGAGACCCTAGAGCACCTGGGATTTGTGGAAAGATCCCTCATTATTTATATGTCTCCCACTGTTATATAATTTTATGGACAGCCAAAGGGACCTTGATTTTCTTAACCATAAAGTAAAGAATTTAGATGAAATCAGGAACAGCAAATATCTGACATGCATGCTGCCACTAACCATTCCTACATCCATGGCCGACATCACTAATCAATGATGGCACTCTTTCCTCATGAGTCTTAGACTTTTTCTCCACACAGCATTGTGGACAGTCGCTGCTACTGAATTGGAGAGGACACAGAAGATGAAGACTGTTTTTAAATGCTGTATAAACCTTTTCTGAGGCTCATCCAGCCCCAAAAGGCTATGATTCTGAAACCAGCAACAACAGCATGGAAACAACAGCATAGAAAGGCCACATGGCTGGGATCAGAAGAACTGATTCTAGCTGCAGCTCGGCTATAGCTCGCTCTGTGTGGGAAAGAGAGCTAAATTTACCTGAGCATTTGTTACATCAGTTTTGTGACCTTTTAAATCATTTATTTCAATTCCATAAACATTAATGGAGGATCCACTGAGTGCCAAGCACTGCTGTCAAGGGGATAAAGAAATGAATGGAACACCGTCCCAATCCTGGAAGGAAGGTAGGGGGGTAGGAGATGTTCTGATTTCTGAAGTCCCGTCCAACATTAATACTCGACTAATACGTCGCTAAAAAGTACAAGACGTTGTCGTGGAACTCATAATCATGCAGACTCCACAAGCTTGAAGATCTCCCAGGCAGGAGTGGGCGTTACGGATGAGAGGATCTGACCTTAGAGTGAGGGTTACCATGTTCCACTGTCCTCCATGCTCCCAGAGTAGAAGGCAAATGCCACTTTGAGGCCAAACCTTTCCAGGCTCATCTTTCAGATTTTAGGGTGTGAGTCCCAGCTCTGCCACTTACTAGCCTCAGAGCCTTGAGCCATCCACTCACTCACTGAGGCACTGGTTTCCTTATCTGAAAAAGAGGGTTCATCACCACCGCTGCTGTGTTGGGTATCTGTATGCTATTCAACAAGTAAACGCCTGCAGCACAGATGCCGGAATGAGTTCACATCCCTTTCCTTCCTCTCCTTCACATGCCCCATGCCCCATGCCCCAGATCAGAACTTTTCCACTTCTCCTAGCTGCACAAGGGAGTCCCTGGAGCTTCTAAGAAATAGAGATGCCCACGCCTGACCCCAGATCAATAGAATCAGAGCCTTTGGGGATGGAGCCCAGGGAGTCATCCTTCTTAAGTCTCACAGGTGACGATGGTGTGCAGACACCGGTGAGAACCACCACTCTGGTTGTGTTAGTCAGGATTTTCTAGAGAAGCAGAACCCATAGGACATAGAGCTAGAAATAGAGATAGAGACAGAGATGATAGAGAGAGAGAGAGAGAGAGGTAGTAGGTAGAGATGATAGAGAGAGAGAGAGAGAGAGAGGTAGTAGGTAGGCAGGTAGATAGATGGATAATAGATAGATACATAGGTAGATGACAGATAGATAGATATAAATAGACAGACAGATAGATAGATGATAGATACATAGATACATAGGAAGAGATTTATTATAAAGAATTTGCTTGAGATTATGGAGGCTGAACAGTTCCAGGATCTGTAGTCAGCAAGTTGGAGACCCAGGAGAGCCAAAGTATAAGTTCCAGTCCTAGTCCAAGTTCAAAGGCAGGAGGGGCTTCCCTGGTGGCGCAGTGGTTGAGAGTCCGCCTGCCAATGCAGGGGACACGGGTTCGTGCCCCGGTCCGGGAAGATCCCACATGCCGTGGAGCGGCTGGGCCCGTTAGCCATGGCTGCTGAGCCTGCGCGTCCGGAGCCTGTGCTCCACAACGGGAGAGGCCACAACAGTGAGAGGCCCGCATATGGCAAAAAAAAAAAAAAGGCAGGAGACCAGTATCCCAGGTCAGTAGTCAAGCAACAGAAATTCCTACCTCCTCAGGCTCTTTGGTCTATTCAAGCCTTCAGTGGATTGGATGAGGCCCCCTTTCTGCTTCACTCAGTCTACCAGTTCAAAGGTTAATCTCACCCAGAAACACCCTCACAGGCACACCCAGAATAATGTTTAACCAAATATCTGGGCGCCCCATGGCCCAGTCAAGTTGACACAAAATTCACCACCACAGTGACCTCAGCCAACTTCTCCAGGCTTCCTAGATTCCCCATCTCCCTGGCTTTGCTCGTGCAAAGTCTCTTCTGCCTGGAATGCCATCTCCCCAGCCCCAGCATTTTGCTAATCCAACTCCGCTCACCAAACTCAATGGTCAAACTCCCTCTTCCAGGGAGCCTCCCATGAGCCACTCCTGGGTTTCTGAGAGCAGAGCAGCTCCCAAATAACTGGGATGGCCCAGAGACTTCCCTCAGCTCTGCTTCTGTGTAAACCTTGCCCCACCCTATGAGGCAGGGAGAGCAAAAGGGGCAAACCCTTGGGAGAACCAGAGCGAAGGGTCCACCGGAAAGTGGGCTTTGGGTCACCTGCTGCTATTGATCAGGGACCAATTTGTTTGGAGATAAAGACAAAAAAAACCTGGATGTCCCAGCAGCAGCAGGCCTGTGGGCATCACTGAGGTCATGTAACAGAATTCTCCAGTTTCTCCAGCCCACATCCACATCCCTCCACCTGCCCACGGCACACTCCAGCCCCCTCAAATGCCACCCTTTTTCTGCAGAGAAAGGTCCAAGGAGAATGCAGACTCAGCTGCGCTCACAAGCAGCGCTCTCGTGTTTCTGTCTCTGCGCCTTCAGGGCTGTCTGGGGTGGCCCTCACCTGCCGTCCCTCCTAACATGAGGCCATGTTGCGTTCCCAGTAAAGGCAGGAAGGGACTTGTCCCCGGTGCCACCTGTGCCTTCTGCCGCAGGTTGAAAACAGCTCAGCCCGAAGGCTCTAATGCCGGCTCCCTGGGCCCCACGGGCCAGACCCCAGGCTGCCCTCTCCATCCTCTGCCTCTGACTGCAGACCCGCACGTGGGAGCCTCGTCCTGGCCAATCAACCATGCGCGTGGATGGACAAGCAGAGATGTGACCTGCCCAGGCTCACAACTAACCGAATTTTCCTTTACGCTTCTTGGCAGCACGATAAGCATTGTTCAGAATCGAGGCTGGGAGAAGCACTTTGGACAAATCGCTGGAAGAAATCTGGAGTCTGATCCCCACTATCCCTCAGCTGGTTCCCCAGTAACACCCCACCCCCAGCTCTGTGAATTCTCATCTTAGCCAAGAGACAAGTGGTTTCTCATCTTTGGGAATTTTCTTCTCCTGTTAATGCTTTGCTTTATTCAAATATCTAAAATTTGTCCTGCACATATTTTCTCTATTTCACCACAGTTATAATCCTCATTTGCTTCCTTCCCCAGAGGCGTCCAGGGGCCCCTTGACCCACCAGCCCCTTTTTTTCTCAGTGTATCAGCCATATCACCAAGATCTCTCTCCAACAAACAAAACATCGTCAATTTTTCTAGCGGGACTTGGGGCCCTTGTTTGCCCATGGCGGATCTAGGGCCTGTTTAGTTCACTCTGCTCCATCTTCTTCTCCTTTTCTTTCACACACACCTGTGAATTTGTTGGGGCACCTGGAAGGTGGGGCTAGTGCAAGGAGAACGTTTCCCTACTTGGAGTACCCATCACACCAAATGACCTTCCAACTGCAGTGGGAGAGGGTGGAAGGGGGCGGGCAGTGTAGGTCTGTCTTGTGAGTGGGTGTGAAGTTTAACAGGTATGTGTGTGTGCCAGGTATGCTGAATGATGTGTGTGGTGTGTGACTTCTTGTGGGGGGAGGGTGTGGGTGCCCGTGTACATGTGTGGAGCATATCCTGCCTGTGTGTGAAAAATAGCGGCTCACCTGTGTACATAGGATGCAGGTCCCTGGTATATACAGATGGTCCCAGATTTACGATGCTTCCATTTATAATTTTTGTACTTTACCATGGTGTAAAATGATACACATTCAATAGAAACCATACTTCAAAATGAATTTTGGTCTTTTCCCCAGCTAGTGATATGCAGTACGCACTCTCTCGTGATGCTGGTCAGTGGCAGAAGCTGTAGCTCTCATTCAGCTATGAGATCACAAGGGTGAAAAACCGATACCCTTACAACTCTCCTGTACCCAGACAACCATTCTGATTTTTACTTTCAGTACAGTATTCAATTACATGAGATATTCAACACTTTATTACAAAATGGGCATTGTGTTAGATGTTTTTGTCCAACTGCAGCTAATGGAAGTATTCTGAGTATGTTTAAGGTAGGCTGGGCTAAGTGATGACGTTCGGTAGGTTAGGTGTATCAAATGTATTTTTGACAAAATATTTTCCATTTATGATGGGTCTATCAGGACATAACCCCACCCTAAGTTGAGGAAGATCTACAGTATATCTGGTGCTTGAGCTCCTGTGCATGTAGGAGGTGTCTGCTCTCTGGGGAGGTGACATGTACATGAAAGGATAGGATGGGAGTGTGGGTTTGAAGGGAGGAGGGATGAGATCAATGAGAGAACACATACTAGTCTGGTAGGAGGTAATTCAGCCCTTTGTCGGACAAGGCTGTCAGGCCTGCCTCAGTGCAGAGAAATAGGAAGAGTGTGAGCTCTTTGGAAAGGGGACCCCAGGTGATGAATACGCTGATCCCAAGAAGAAAAACATTATGAGTCAGGGTTGGGCTCCAGAAACCTGCAGGATGGAGTTTGGGGCTCAGACTGGGGCTCGGGGCCCCCACTGGGATAGATGAAGGGAGGGGCAGCTCTAAACAGGCAGACAAGGCAGGTGCTGGCCTACCACAGCCTTCAGGAAGTATGGCACAGAAAGACATGGGTTCGAATCCTGACCTCTGCCACTCCCTAACTGTGTGGCCCCAGGCAAGTGACTTAACTTCTGTCAGCCTCAGTTTCTTCATCCACAAAATAGAGTGCTCTAAAAATTAAAATAGAGGAACATACAAAAGGAGTTAGCACAATGCCTGGTACACAGTGAGCACTGAGGAGGTGGCCATTATGTTGTTCTTACTGTTATTTTCCTCCAAAGCCCCACCCCTGCTAGCATCACGGGAGCCTCTGATGGAAGACTGAGGCTTTCCAGGCCAGGAGGACGTAGAGGGTTTGCAACACCTCCTCCACCGGGTGTGATGCCTTAGCCCTGGGATGCATGCCCTTGGGAGCATATGCAGTACCCCTCCTGCTCCCAGTCAGAGCTGGGGTCCGCCTAGGAGGGCAGCAGTTGTTTGCGGAGGTGGCATGTGGAGTGTGTATGTGTGTTTGAGGGCAGCTGACTACCCTGCGGTTGGACCTCCACCTAGCCCGTTCCTACAGCCAAATCCTACCAAGCGTCTGCTCATTTCATGGATGAGAACCTGTCGGGCGCTGTCCTAGGTGCTGGGGACGTGATGGTGATCTCAGTATAGGCTGAAGGTGTTCAGGCATTCCAGAATAACATGCCAGCTTTAAGTATCAAAGTATCAATATTTTTAATATTAAAAATACAATTTTAACTGTATTAAAATACAATTTTAATATTTTATACTTACAATTGTGTAATACAATTATTTCAGTATTTTTAAAAATTTGAAATCTGAATTATTTACATCTGGAGAGATACCCAGAAAATTTTATGCTATATCAAAATTTCTAATTGGCCCAAGAAACACTCCTTTAAAAATCCATCTGTCTATATTCCTCCCCTGTTATTGTGAAAATCCCGTGACCAGGATCACTGGCTGGTTGGCCATTGTTTGCTTTTTCCTTCAGTTGGTTGGTTTGAGTGATATTAGTAATTTATACTCCTCCTAAAGCCAGTCTGGGTTCTGCTGTTCTTCGGAGAGCCTTGAAGGGGTCTCCTTAGAATCGAGATGAGAGGACACATTAAGGCAAACAAGAAGAGGATATGGCAGCAGAATTGGGGGATGGGGGAGGGACAAAGAAAGAATGAGGTTCCCAGGTCTTCCCATCTTCCTTTCCCTGGGATGAGATTCACTCTGCTCCCCTCCCAGAAAAGGGCCAGATCCCTTGTTGGTGCCTGATTCCTCCTCCTGTAGGATAATTTATTTCAGTTTGTTTTGATTATCATTCTCCTGAAAGAATAAAGTTTCCTCAGTCCTCTATCCTGGCTTTCCCTTAGGAAGAACTTAGGACAAAGTATAGATGACTTTGGTGGCCATATCTCACCTTTTTAATGAAACGCCAATAGTTGGGTCTTTCTTAAAATACCATATTGTTATACTATCATTTTGATCCAACGCTACAGCTATAACTACTACAATATGATGATGAGCAAAACTCCCTACCCTCAAGGAGTTTTTACTTTAGTGGGGGAGACACAATAAAGAAGTGTTAGACAATTCCCACCAGACCTACTGAGCATTTGAAGTGGGACTGCTCTAAATTGAGGTGTGCTACAAACGTAAAATATACCCTCAAAAGACTTTATGCAAGAAAAAAGAATGTAAATAATTTTTGTATAGAGTACACACTGAAATAATACTACTCTGATATTTTGGGTTAAATAATATATATTCTTAAATAAAACATATTATCAAAAATTTTTTAAAAACACTAAAAAAATAAAGAAGTGAGCATATATGTAACATAATTTCAAATAGTGTTATGACTGGATTGGTTTTTTTGCTGCATGACCAACCATGCCAATATTTTATGATTTTTAAAAAATGACTATTTATTTTTGCTCATGAGATTACAGGTCAGCTCAGCAGTTCTAACAGTCTAGCCTGGGTTCCTTCATGCATATGCAATTGGCTCCAGGGAAGCCCGGTGGTTCTGCTTCTGGGAAAGGCTGGCTGTTGGCTGGGGTGCCTCAGTTTTCCTCCACAAGTTCTCTCATCCTCCACCAAACTAGCTCAGTCTTTTTCTCCAGGCAGTTGCTGGCATCCAAGAGTAAGAGCAGAAGACAACAAGGCTCAGAGCTGGCACACCTTTACTTCCCAAACATTCTATTGGACAGAGCAAGTCATAAGTCCAGTCCAGATTTGAGGACTGGGGAAATAGACTCCACATCTCAATGGAAGGTGTTGCAAAGCCATATTGCAGAGGGGTGTTGATGGAGGGATGGATAATTGCAGCCATTGTTGCAATCAATGGCATGGGTAATAAAGAAAATAAAAGGAAGTAATGGGATAAGAAAGTGACAGGGTGAGAAGCTTCTTTATATTAGGTCAGAGAAGACCTCTCTGAAGAGAAAAATTTGAGATGAGACCTGAGTGATAAGAAAGAGCAACTATGCTTCACAGATTAGGTAGAGGAGCACAGCATGTGCAAAGGCCCTGAGTACGTAAAAATCTTAATTTTGCTCAGGATTCAGAAAGAAGCTGGGTCTACCTGGGATAAGTAAATAGATGGGGGAAATGCTAAGAGACCAAATTAAAGAAATAGGGGGTAATCATATTTGGCCTTATAGGTATGATAAGATATTTGCATTTTATTTTAAATGTGATAGGAAGCCATTGGAGGGCTTGAAACAGAAAAGTGAAATGATCTGATTAAAATTTGGCTACTGTGGGGACGATAGGCTAAATTGGGAACAGGCCAGAGTGGAAGCAGGTAGGAGAATATTGTAATAGTCCAGGCAAGAAATACCAAGACAGAGACCAAAGTGGTAGCAGTGAAGTTGTAAGAGTTGGGATGCTCTGGAATATACTTTTGAAGCAGAGCCTGCAGGACTTTCTAATGGATTCGATGTTAGAGGAGAAGAAAAAAGAAGTGAAGGTGACTCAAAGCTTTTTCCTTAAGTTTCTGGGTGGATGATGCGTTAGTGAATGAACCTCATCACTAAGATACAAAGACTATGAAAGAAACACGTTTGAGAGAGGAGTAAGTTGAGAATTTTACTGTGGGCTTGTTAAGTGTAAGAGGCCTGGTAGAACAGGGAAACATACTCAATATTTTGTAATAACCTGTAAGGGAAAAGAAACTGAAGAGGTATATAGATATATAAATATATATTATATATATTATATATAAATATATATAAATATATAATATATATAATATATATTATATATAAATATATAAATTATATATAAATATATTATATATATATACAAATAACTGGATTACTGTACTGTACACCTGAAACTAACATGATATTGTAAATAAACTATACTTCAATAAAAACAAACAAACGAATGATTTTTAAAAGAGGCCTGGTAGACATCACAGGGGTGTCAAATAAGCTAACCAGATGGGTGGGTCTCGAATTCAGAGGGGAGATCGTGCTGGAGATATCTATTTTATAGTCAACAGCATATCTAGCATGAGGCTAGATTAATCTACCAACGAAGATAATAAATAGCAAAGCGAAGGGGACCTATGCCAATATTCAGAAGTAGATCAGAAAGAGGAAATAGAAGAAAAGGAGATTAAGAAGTGACCATTAAAACAGGAAAACAAAAAAGAAAATAAAGTATTTCTAAAAGGAGGGAGTGATCACTTCTGCTTCCAGCCAAGATGGAGTAACGGGGACCAGATACCCTTACATCTTAAACTACTAGGAAACCAAAGCATTGTTTCATAATAACAAGTTTTAAGCACTGTGCAAAAAAGCAGTACAGAAACTTGATCTCTGAAAGAAGGCAAACAAGCAAGGTTGTTTGTCGACTGTACCAGCTCACCACCTAGAGGCATTTTCCAGGCCTTAGCAAAGGGAGTGGAGACCATAACAGAACCCAGCAGTCTGACTGAGTAGAGAAGCCAGAGATGAAAGTTCAGGGAAGCCAAGGCAGCTAGGATTTGCAAGGCTGAGTACCAGAAGGGCGGGACCTTCACAAAGAGAGCGTTTCAGAGATCTGCACAGGTGTCCCCTCCAGTCTGTGGCTGGATGTGCATAAGCAAAAACTATCCAAAGATGAAAAAGAACCATCAGGAAAAACATAAGCAGAACAATTCCCAGAGTTCATGCAGGATCGAGAACAAACTTCATAACACATGGGGCTTTGGGTAGAATCCTCGAAAAGGAATTGCCTTAGTATTGGTGCTAAATTATACCTAGACTAATAGTTGCTTTGTACCTGCCATAAAAAAAAAGCTTAACAAGGGTGAAAAGACCCATAGTTCTGAGTAACTATGCACAGGAAAAAATCCAACACTACTTAAATAAATACAATTATATCCAGCAAGTCCGGGAAAAACTCTGGACCTGGCTAAGAGGCAAGAGACCATTGTTTCGGGGTGCGCGAGGAGAGGCGATTCAGAGCACCGCCTAAACAAGCTCCAGAGATGGGCGCGAGCCGCGGCTAACAGCGTGGACTCAGAGACGGGCATGACATGCTAAGGCTGCTGCTGCAGACACCAAGAAGCCTGTGTGTAAGCACAGGTCACTATCCACACCTCCCCCTCCTGGGAGCCTGTGCAGCCCGCCACGGTCCCGTGATCCAGGGACAACTTCCCCGGGAGAACACACGCCATGCCTCGAGCTGTTGCAACGTCACGCTGGCCTCTGCCACCACAGGCTCGCCCTGCATTCCATACCGCTCCCTCCCGCTGGCCTAAGTGAGCCAGAGCTGCCTAATCAGCCGCTCCTTTAACCTCGTCCTGTCTGGATGGGGAACAGACGCCCTCAGGTGACCTACATGCAGAGGCAGGCCAAAATCCAAAGCTGAACCCCAGGAGCTGTGTGAACAAAGAAGAGAAAGGGAAATTTCTCTCAGCAGCCATAGGAGCAGTGGATTAAATCTCCACAATCAACGTGATGTACCCTGTGTCTGTGGAATACCTGAACAGACAATCATTCCAAAACTGAGGTCGTAGACTTCAGCAGCAACTGTGGACTTGGGGTTTGCTTTCTGCATCTGACTTGTTTCTGGCTTTATGTTTATCTTAGTTTAGTATTTAGAGCTTATTATCATTGGTATATTTGTTTATTGGTTTGGTTGCTCTCTTCCTTTTTTATTTTTTTTACATTTATATATATTTTTTCCCTTTTTCTCTTTTGTGAGTTTGTATGCGTATGCTTCTTTGTGTGATTTTCTCTGTATAGCTTTGCTTTTGCCATTTCTCCTAGGGTTCTGACTGTCCATTTTGGGTTTTTTTGTTTGTTTCTTTTGGGTTTT